>NC_142243.1:68095873-68412123 GCF_052056855.1 Sturnus vulgaris | reverse complement strand
AGATTAAAATATTTTTATGGAAGTACTTACAGTACTCCCTATGTAAAGGTGATTAACACCTGCTGTGAACATGAAAAGCTTGTGGTAAATGATCAAGGCACACTTGACTACTAAAGGTTTAGGTTTTTGTGTTTCATTGCAAAAACTGAGTTGAGATGATTCGTTTTGGATAGGCATCCACTTCATGAATTATTAAAGCTGAACATCATTTGAGCTTGCCAGTAATTGCAGAATCTAGGGCATTTTTCCCCTTGCTGGCTCTTTGGCAGATGCTGGACCAAGAAGCTTCGTGTCTTAACAGCAAAGACTCTCAGCTGTATTATCTAAGGAAGTGCAGAAACTACTTTTTTAACTAAGTAGATAAATTAATTAGCTTTTGAAAAAAATGGATTCTTTATTTTATGCTGTAATCTAAATATTACAGCATACATGTACCGTGTCTATACATGGACATACACTGCAATATAATGTACCTGTGCTGTAGTAATGTTTCAGCACTGCACCCTTACTGCAGTGTAAATCTCATGAATCTTGCTCTTGTGGTTCCAGACATTTTATTTCCCTCTGATTAAGGGATTTTTATGCTTGCTTAAAGAACCTGGCAACCCAGTATCAAACCAAATATGCAATAGTCTTCATTCTCAGAAAACTGAGATGGCTAGAAGGTAATTCTTCATTGTGCTGTCAGTGGAGAACTGGGTTGTCAGAGCAAGGCTTGTTTGACAATTGGGCTGAACACTACAAAATACAGGTAAGTTATTAAAATAACTGGTAAAAATGAGAATCAGCTTAAGACGTTGAAATATTTTCAAATTTGCCTTGCTATAAAACATTGCCAGCTTATGGACATTGGCTTTGCAAACATTTCACGACAGTAAGTTAAACTGCAAAATTGAGTTAGCTCTATCACTCCTGAAAACTCCTCCTCTGTGTGTTGTGTAAATTGATCTAATGCATGCTGGTGTACACCACAGAAGGCAGGTTCTCTAAAATTTCTAGTGTTAAAATATAACTCAGATAACTTCAGGAGCAGGCATAGGCAATGTGGTTTGGACTGCTCTGCAAACAGTCTGAGCCAGAGGAAAGGTGTAGCTCATACTCATCTGACCCCTCTGAAAAACTTTTAAGCAAAATTTTTAGGAGAATTTTCTCACTGAAGTTACTCACCAGCTGAAATTGGGTGCTCTATGGAGAAACACTTGTTAGGTATAGGAGAGAAGGAAAAAAGGTCTTTCTTTGGAAGATCACATTAAGAGTGTTTAGATCTTTCCTCATTTTAGCTTTTTTTGCTGTCAGGAACTGTCCAGGGAAGAGGATGTAATTTTGGAACCTGAAACTCTCAAACTGCAAGCAAACACTATTACACCGAATTTGCTTACAAATCTTTTTTACACAGAGTATGCAGGACAGAGTCTTACAATCCCACTCCTGTGCACTTGAGCTGTGGTATAGCTCTACCAAAGCATTGCTTTCATGCTGAATTGAATTGGTTTTGGTTTTGCGTCTTCATTTTTAGCCAAAACTGGTGATGACTGTTATTGCCTGCTTCCTAGTTGCTTGGTTTTAAATTTCCAATTTGTGTGGTTCTGTTACACTGAGTTTATTTGGGAGTTTTCCTCTTGGTGTCTTGCAAAAGGAAAACAGCCTGAGTGCAACTCCCTAACCAGAGCTGATGTTACTGTATTGACTTCTCAATCCCCTTGCTGAGCCAGAGCTTGACTGTTGTTGTTGCTGTTGTTTTCCCAACTCTCAGGGCCCGACTCCAACACCTACGTGAACGAGATCAGCCTCCAGGTGCCGAGCCAGTCCGAGTTACGGCAGAAGCTCTGTTCCCTGTCCTCGACCTGCACCGACTCCGCCAGCCAGGACGCGAGCGAGGGAGAGTCCCCCGTTGTTCAGTCCGACGAAGAGGAGGTTCAAGTGGACACTGCCCTTGCTGCTGTAACTGAGAGAAAGGGTGCTTCAGATGGCAGTGATGAAAGTGACTCTCAAACTATTTGAATCTTAAAACCATATCCTTTAAGAATGACTTCTGAATGAATGAACAAGTGAATGAAGAGCTTGCCTGTGTAACAGTTTGCTAACCAAGCATAACAGCCAGATCTTTTTACTTAGTAATACTGCCTTTTTACAAAATTGCCAGTCATGTGGAGGTTGGTTTTTAAAGAAAAAAATTATGCCTAAAGCACACACACTTTAACAGTAGTCTTGGGGCTCAGGGGAGCAGTAAAGCTGTTGTATATACTATGTATAAGAGAATTTAAGGGGAAAGGTAGAAGTTACTTTGACCACTAACCTTTAAATGGCTGATTGGAAGTACTTAAGAGTTGATGTGTAATACTGAACCCAAATTGTTCCTTGCATGTTTTCAGCTGCTGCAACTGAAGATTTAGGATCCAAACCAAAATGAAAAGTTATTTTCTACTCTTTACTACCTACTGTCTGCCTCCTGCCTTTGTCTACTAATGCAGCAGTGTCTACTGTTCTCACACTTCTTATTCAGGACCAACTTAGTTATAGGTGTTAAGGAAAAAATTAAGAACCCAGGAAGGAGGAGAGATGCATATGGAAATGTTGCACTCCTTGTGGAGCAGGTATCTTAGCATTGTGTACTTACTCCTCTTTCGAGATAAAATAAAGAATTTCTATCCCAACCATGTCTTTTACTTGATTACCCAGGTATTTTATCTATAACAAGTGAACAGAGGAGCGCCTAACTCAGGGAAAAAAAATGGTTATTAGGAGCACCAATATAATATGCTTTTCCATGGTAACATCTGTTTGACTCTGAATTAATTACCAGTTAAGTGCGTGTATTTTAGAAACCTCAAGACCTATGGGCATCATCTCATTCCCATTTTTTCCTGCGTTTTTTTTCTCTCTGAACTCAAGGTCTGACCATGATTAACACCTGTTGCTTGTCAAGTCTCATCCTCTATTTTCAGGGATCTGCTCTCCTTTGAGAAGGCTCCTGGCTCCTGCTCTTCCTGCACAGAGGGAAGGAATGTAATCAGACAGAGTGTAAGTAAAAGGATGAGCTGTGATGTAGATCCCTTCCAAAGACCTGCCCTGACAAAGCCAATGGCTGGGAATGAAGTGTCTCCTTGCTGCTGGGCAGTGGCCAGTTTCCTTAAGGATTCTCCTGTTAGCTGACAAAGTGTTTCCTGACCCCTCTCTGGGAAATGAAGGCTGGAAGCTCCCTACATAAAATTAAGAGATTTACCATTCAACAAGGCAGTTGTTGAAAGAAATTTATCTTGAAGGAGCTTCCTTTATCGCTTTCCAGAAGACAGACAAAATGTCAAAAAAAGTTTTGTTTTTTTTTATTAAACCTCGTAGTACAAACCTGGAAAGTAAACAAAAAACTGGCAATAAACAACATGAAGTCTTTCCTTACAAGGAAAGAGAGCAGAGCAGCGCTAATAAATTAAATGTCAAACTGTAAGCCATAGTCAGAAGTTTACTGTCAAGAGGGAAAAGTACACAGCAAGGCCATAAAAACCAGACAACCACATTTGAAAACACTTGACTCTGTTTATGTTATTGTTAAATATTCCAAAACAGTTCAGTCTTCTGCAACAACAACCAACAAATTGTATTATAGGACTTTCCTGACAGTCACCACTGGCAAGCTCAGTGCAATATGGGTAGCTACGGTATTGTTGAATTCAATTACGAAACAAAACAGTTTGTGAAAACATTTTCCCTTTTTTATTCCACACATACTGTACACACAACCAGAAAAGGGCAACAGCTACTCCATTATTATTTTTTGTTGTTGTTCAGTGATGTAAGCAGCACTTATAAATGTTACAAGAAAAACCCTGTAAGCATCCAATCCAACCGATGAAGAAAGTGAAACGTAAGGCTTTTCTTCATCTTGTCTCTTTGCCATCCCTCCCCCCACCCCAAGAAAAGGCTCAAGTATTTAAAAAAATTTACAGGCATATGTACAAAAGGTGTGATTTTTTTTTTTTTGTTACAACATGAAGAGAAAAAATAGACAAGATGAAAGCAAATGCATTTTCACATTCAAAAGAAATATGCAGACTTGCTAGTGGCTCTAAATGTGATCATATAATGAAACAAATTCAAAACAAAAATTAATGCTTGACTGTGTAAAGGTGTGAAAAACAGCAGTGGAATGGAAATGGAATGTTAGAAAGATTGCACGTCTATGACAAAAGAAGCACTTATGGCTTCAATCACTTTTTTTCTTTTTTTATCTTTTTTTTTTTAAAGGATGCTATTGAAGGGTTTTTGATAAAGTAGCCAACAGCACCAAAAAATAACAGAATGGATTTCCTAATGAAATCAGGCACAGTTTTCCCTCACATAACTCCTCAAGGCAGGCAGTCTTTTTTCCTCCTTTTTTTTATTTTTTTTAAATTTTTTTATTTTTTTTTTTTTTTTTTTTTTAGTTTTATTTTTTATATTTTTCCCCCTCAAAACAGATGCATAGTGATGTGCTGGTAAAAGAGAACATACTCCAAATCTCCTCCTTTTGCCTACAGTTAGGAAACAAAGTCCATCTTCAGCTGCCATAACCTCCCAAAGAAAGTGTGTATTCTCCAATTTAAAAAATTACAAAACTCATCTTGCTGTGACAGAATAAAAGACAGCCAAAGTAAAGCAATTTCTTTCAAGTTTTTGTCTCCTATCCCTTTTCTCTCTAGAAAAATCTGCTCACATGACTGGAGAACAAATTATAAAACACATCAAACTTTAACCTATTCAAAAAATGGGTTAAAAGCCTCTTTTCACAGTTACCAAAAAGGCTTTTTATTTTTTCAGCCATCGGGACAATACAAATTAATATTTTATCAGCCCCTTGCCGGTTTTAAAACAGTGAACATACGGCAGTTTAAAAAAATCAGACTGCTGTATCTATCTATTCTAAGTACAAAAAAAAAAAATTTCAACAGTTTAATGCTAAAACAAAATTAGTTCTCTAAAACCAGAAGAAAATCTTCTTTAGAGCTAGTGCAAAGACAGCTTGTATTCTACAGCAAGTACTCCAAACTATGGTATAATAATTACAAAAAATATATATAAATTGACAAAATGAGAGTGTTGGCATCTTCAGGATTAACTTGAAGCACTTTTGGATGAACTGGAGGATGAAAGCCTAGATGATGGCACGTCCACTGTCGCTCTCTTACGAGGTCCTCTTTTTGGTGTAGGCTTGCTGATACAGTTCTCAATGCTGCCATTTTTACCAGATACTTTTCCACAGATTTGATTGACAAGACTGATTATTTGTTCCTGTTCAGGAAGCAGGAAAAACAAAAGACAAATTAGCATCTGCTCTTCCTCCAGAATCACTTAAACAGGACAGTAATGGAGCGCTCAGAAATGCTGAGAAGCCCATCTTAAAAAGCTGCTTGTACCCAGTGCAGCTCCCCAAGAGCTGACGTGTTGTTTCTCCCACTGCTCTGCTATTTACCTTTGGGGTCAAGCCCCTCACAGGTAAAGACATGGAGCTTCAGCCCAGAACCCACACACAGTCCTAAATGCCCATCTTCAGTTCTGGGATTATTCATCACATCTGCTCGGAGCCATTACTGCACCTCTCATCTGCACGTGCTCTGTAAGTCTGCCCTAAAGGATGCTCATGCTGGACTGGATTAAGTCTGCTGAACTTCCAGTTACCAACAGAAGGAAGGTATTCCAATGTACAGAAGTCACCATTACATAACCAGTGAAAGCAAAGCCTCACGTTCCATCCCAAAGCATCAAGTGGCTTATGTTCTGTTATATTCACACAATTCATACTTCAGGTTTCATCTCTGTCATCATGTTCCCTTTGCTCATTTTTTTTTTACTTAAATCATAATAAAGCACCATCTTCCCGCATCAAAAACAAAACCAAAACAAACCCCCAAACCCAAGACCATTTTGCAGTAGGACAAAGGCAGAGTTAAGTGTCCTCCCACACGTTGGGTACCCGGCCCCAGGGCGGTGTCGCGCTCACCTCATCGTAGCGGTACATCATCTTCAGCCCCCGGCACGACTTCTGCTTCTCCACGTGCCGCAGGGCACACTCCAAGCAGAAGACAACATTTTCATTCTCCTGTACGACCTATGTTAAAGAGCACAGGTGGGGTGGGGGGAGAAGTGCAGTTAAGCTCCCAACTGTAGCCGTGGTCTCCATACAGTGTTCAGTTGTGGCCTGAATTACTACACCTGGATTTTACTGCAAGGTAGTGGAAGGAGGTATCAAGCACACTGTGAAATCATTCAGGATGTGCAATAAAGAACCTCTCTCTTTTAGAGTGCTAATGTTGGCAAATATATATAATTTTTAAAAACCCCAACAAAAAAACCTCCCACCAATAGTAATGAGGGCTAAATCCAAACAGTATATGGATTTATTAGCATCTCCTATGCAGTCCTAAAGATCTCCTGAAAGGAGTAGTTTCCCATTACTTAAAATGCTGTCTTGAACAAGGATGTAATCAGCTTAGCCACAGGATTCCTCAACTACTGTCTTGTTCAGCAGAGGTCACATTTGCTCAGCTGGCTGCCTGCCAGGTCTGCACACTAAGCTTGGAATTTAACAACCAAGTTGGGTTTTTATGTTCCCAACCACTGTTAAAGAATGACTCAGAAAAATCCTTTCCATGATTAAACTTACTCCAGAGCAAATGGACCAGAATTAAGAGGTTCTGATTAGTATTTTGGTTTTGTTTTCAACTAAACTAATTTTAAAGTTGCTTCAAACCAATGCAACTTAAAAAGTGGTTTAAAGACATGTATAAACTCAGCATATTTTATCCTAGGGAGGGAAACAGCTACATCTGATTACATGCAGTTACATTTCATTTCCATTAAAAACCTAACATCTATACCAAAAAAATCCCCAAGAGATGACAAAGAACTCCCAGACTCAAAGGATAATATGGACTCACATGCACGGCATTAGGTTTATTTGAATACCTGTTCTTGGGACTGAATGGTATATAAGGTTGTGGGAGGGGCTTCTGGTATTTTTAATGACATTGCTGTGTTTGTAGGTATTCTGCATACAGCTCTAAGCCTGGAAGTGTCACTACAGTGGACAGCACACCTTCAAAAGCCAGTAGGCATTTCCCTCTTAAAAGAGAGAACGTTTATGGGCTACTTTTGGACAAGCTGGCAAACAGCTTGATGGATAGGATATATCTGCCCTGCAGTTTGGCTTGCAGGAACATTGTCTCAACATGGGCTATGGCTGCATGCCTGAGGCTCATGGCATTGTGTCTGAGCTGTAGCTCATCCTGAAACCTGCTCTGCCACAACTTACTGTTGCTGGCAACCTGCAGGGGTCTTTGTTAGCCCTCCTAGTGCAGTGCAAACATCTCATCTGAGGGCACTGGTTCATCCCTTCTGGCAAGGTGGGAAGCCAGCTGACACTCTTGTCTTCTGTCACAACCGGCCAAGGCAGTAAATGCCACATCAATACCTCTGTGTCGTGCATGGAGTGCAGGACATGGCTCCGTGGCCATGTGCTGTCTCTCAAATGCCTATAGATCCCTGGAATGCTACAGCAAGGGGACAGTACCCCAGGAGTGGCAAAGGATTGTACCCACCATGGAAAGATAGCACAGGTGCTGACAAATCTGGCACCTCCTCTCTGACGTTTCTAACTGCAACCACTTTCGAGGCTTTTTCTTGCCATCCACGCCGGCGCTGCTGCTGTCGTGGCTGCCGTAGCGCGCCGAGGAGTGGAGACCGGCCTCATACAGCTGCCGCCGCTGCCTCAGCTCCGTGTCCCTGTGAACAGGGGCACAGTTAGACACTGGCACTGCCCCCTGCCACCACAGCCACGCACAGTCACCCCTTTACCATCCCTGAAACCTGAGCTCCACACAGCAAAGCCCTGAGTGTTGTGTCGGAGGTTGGTGCCATTCCCTAAGCAAGGCAGACACAGCCAGCGCCCGGGAAATGCTGCCTAATTGCAAAAGCTATCTCCGGATTTTAACAGCGACCACTGTATCAAGCCAATGGTTCTCAAACTGCTCCACAGAGAAGTGGGGACTGCCGAGGACTTCCTGGAGGTCGATGGTTGCTCGAGCCATGTGGAGAGTCGGGAGCTGTGGCTAACATGACTGTCATTCCTGAAGTTGCCAAAAGCCACCTTGAGGAAGAGGAGCCGTTGCTGTCAGGAGTAACAGCCCCTTCATCAGGAGGCAGAGATGAACCAAGGACCTGCTGCCATAAGGTGCTTCAGGCAGGAAAGGGGGAGCAGGGCAAGTGATTGTGCCAAAAGACGAAGATCTTGCTGTACACCCAGGGAAAAAGAAGGAGATGTCAATTAAGGACAACCACCAAGCCCTCTGGCCACCCTTCACCCGCTGCATCTCTAAGGCAGACAATACCTCCTGTGCTGAACTCTACAGCTTTAGGAGAGCAGGTTGGGTTGGAGCTGAGTGGAAGACAGCAAGTGTGGAGTGAGCCGAGCAGATGGAAGGGGAGGATAAAAAAGTGCACCACCAGACACAGCTGAAGATGAGTGGAGAGCCAAGCTAAGCAAATGGCATGGGCAAACTGAGCAACCAAGGCAGATCAGGAGAAGAGGCAGCAAGAGACAACAAACAAGCAAAACAAAGCAAAGGGGAAAAAAAAATAGGGTACAGTGTTCCACTTCAGATGGTTTTTTTTTTTCCTTTTTTTTTTGTTTTTTTTTTTAGATTTTGTTGTTTGGGCTTTTGTTTCCTATAAGCAGCCACAGGAAGGATCCATATCCTCCACTGAATTCCAACCTATGCATAAGAACAAGTTTGAGAACCACTCTGATAAAGGTCGATGTGATGGTCTAAGAGCAAGCACCAACATTTGTTTCGCCTTTTATACTTGCAGACTTCCTCTTCAAGGGGAAATAAAGGGCACTTGAAAGTGGTTATTCCCACAGGGGAGCCACCTGCAGGTAAAGCAGTCAGTACACCTCTTTGCATTTCTTTCTGAACACTAAACAACACATGGGCTGTTTTCCCCTTCAGTATGTCACTGGAAATTTTCCAAACGCATGCTAGTTAGTTAAATACAGTTTGTAGACTTCATTCATCAAAACTTTCTTGACATCTCGAGTATCAGTTGTCACAAACTTGAAAGATAGGTAGCAACTACATGGTGGGAACAAAAGAGAAGATCATTACACAGGAAGCCAGGCAACGTTATATTTTCTTTTCTCACCTATCTTAAGAGAAACCCTGAACATGTATCCTTAATACTGGAGAGAAAAAGGAGTGTGAAGCTTTTACTCTTTCAAATGCTGGAGTTCTAACGCCAGATGCATTAACCACACATGCACAACTGCTCTCTAACTCACTATTAAAACCAAGACGACTTGCTGTATACAAAGTACCTTTTGCACCTGTAGTATAACATCTCTTGATACTGAAGACAAGGGTTCCTGATGCAAAACCCACTACAGACATGGACTGTGACTACTGATACCAAGAGGCTGAAAAACTCAAGGAAGTTATTTAACCACTTGGCACCACATAGTTCACATAATGCATCAGGAAATCTCAACTCTCAGCACCAAGAATTAACAAAACAAAACCCCAGTGCAAACTGCAGTTTCAATTTTTTTAAGGTGTCTAAATTAGGGAATTCTTAAAGACATCCTAACCATGGGCACTGTCACATCAGCTACACCCAAGGAAGCTGCTTCTTCCATGTGTGCCTGTCTCCAGGTACATCTGCTGGGCTTTTGCTTGGATAAATAGTGGCAAGGTGTGTCTGAAGGGGTTACTTACGTCATCCACCTCTGGAGTCTGTCAATGGAAACAAAAAGAGGTAAGCAGGCCCCCAATCCGTTACCTGAGCTCTCCCAGGAGCGATGATATCGTACTCAGAGTCGGTCCGTTTTCTTTTTTTGCTTCTGCTGTTGCAATCTGATAAAGCAACTTTTCCATTGAAAATGGTTTGGCTATACGGCGCCGCTTCATTTCCTGGGACAGGAGGAAATTGCCACGTTAGTTCCCGAGCAAATTTGAAAATTAAATTTCATCAAGAATTAATTCAAAGTTAATTAACTAATATTATTGATACTAATAAACTGAAGCAAAAAATAGCCTTTTAAAACAACCACAAGTAAAATTTTTTCCATCGTCCCAGTTAAACTAAGTGTTTATATTCCAAACACCCCAAAATTCTCTCCCTAAAAATTCATTTTTTCCTGTGGAGGCCAAGAGAAGCTACATCATCACTCAAGCTCAGTAATGCTGGATGGCTCAGAGTACAAAGAGTGTAAGATCTATACATATGACCTGCTTGAAACCCAGGACTGGTGATATTTTACATCTTTTAAAATGTAACAAACCTAGCAGAACAGGCAGATGCCAGGGAAAAGAAACAACAGGCAAAAGAAGGGGGTTCAGTTCTGCCTGTTACTGGTTCCTCTTGGTGAAAGCTTTTAAAGTTATGTTTTTCATTCAGTACAAACTGAATTGTTTTGGTAGTTGAAACTCTTTTGATAATTCTTAGGCAGGCAAATTCCTTGATTTAATGTGCAGGTGGGAAAATGAGTTCAAATGAGCTAACACCAGACTGTAAAGTGAGGGTGACATTTCTGGTTAGTGGTTAAACCTGCCAAATACCTACTCAGCGCACAACACCTCAAAGACTTTATTTTTTACCTTTATTTTTTTCTACCCTGTTCTGTAACCCTAATTACATGCTCTGGGTATTTCTTTTTTCACAACCAACGTATCATAAAATTAATTATTTTTAATAGCACCAATTGCATGCATTCAAGTGATAAATATCACATAGTATGGAATAGCAGCCTTTGCTGACCAAAAAAGGGTTCAAAAGAGGTTCAGAGGTAAGAACAGTGTTCTTCAGAAGCTATTTGCCCTGCTAGACCCTGTGTGGGGATGGAACAGCTGCACTGTTAGGAGTGGTATGGGAAGATTTTTCCATGTTAGGTTTGCTTAGTCTGAGGCTGTGTACACAAGAACAGACTCTAATCCAGGGGAAAATCCTGCACAGGCAACACACACAACGAGGATAAAAGGCCACAGCGGGTGGCTGGAGAAAACAGCAAGGTCAGCTCCAGCTGAGCCTAGAGCTGGGTTTAGCACAACTTGCTGTATCTCTGCATTTATCTGAATTTCTGAACCTATGTACATTTTTCTCTTCCATACAGTACTGAAACACACAGGTAAGTATTTTACAACAGACTTGTACTGCTGCCTAATTGTTTCTTTTAGTGACACATTTTTCAATGTCACGAAAGGCAGTGAACATTCACATTATAATTATCATCAGTCTGGCACTTGTGATCTCTCTCGCTCTCATACATCCCTTGGTCATTCATTTTCTAGGCTGAGTAGTACTCTTGTATTTAATACAGAGGCTAATTAATAATTTTAACCATTGATCTTTGCTGTGCTTTTTCTAGTTCCTCTCTATTCCTTCTGCCATTAGGGGCTCCGAACTGCACAAACCACCAAGACTATTCAGTGCCAGAGCAGTTTCTGCTTTGTTATCTATTTTCTCCTTGTAATTCTTCACATTCAATATATTTTTGTTATGCCACTCCAGAGCACTTGACTTGACAGCTCCACAGGAATCCAAAGACCTCTTTTTTCAGTAGCAAGAGCCCATCATTCAGAGCCCATCTCTGTATCCGTCACATTAGGATTATGTTTTTAAATTTAAATTTAACATTTATCAAGACTGAACTTCATCTACCATTTTCTCACTTGGATCACTCAATATCATTTAATCTTTCTGTAACACTCTGCAGCTTTAATTTTTGCTGCCATTACCATTAATATCCTCAGCATAAAGGATTCATTTTGCTATTAACTTCCCTTCCTAGGTTATTTATGGATATGTTAAACTGTGCTAGTCCAAACTCCTGAGGAATGCAGAAAGAGATCTCCTCCCTTCATGATAAAAATTGACCCATCATCTGCTTTTCTTTAAATCAGTTTTTTTTTGGTGTGTGAACTTCACCTCTCATATTATTTAAGAGCCTTTTCTCCCCAGAATGCTCACAGACTCTGTCAGCTGCAGCTCTTATCCTGACCTACTTCCAAAACTTTCAAGGGCTGGAAGCCATGACCTTGCTGCAAAAGCCACCACAGTGGTTGCCCTGTTCTCATTTTTTTGTACATTTACTTCTTCCACAGCAGTGGTTATTTTGCATTTTACTGCTCTTCCAAGGTTTTAAATCTCTGCAGAGCTTTTTTTCTAGTGAGGACATCATGTACAGGTTCTGTAGGACCATTTTCCCTTTGGTTGCACCTGAAGGAGCCCCATGTGCATGGTGTGGGACAGCTCTGTGACAGGAGCCAAGGAGTGGGAAACCTGTGGCATTTTAAAGGAATGTTCCTCACCCCAACTAAAACTGGAGCAGGGAAATGCCTGTCCAGCCCTTGCCAGCATCTTCCATGGATGATCAGGGAGTATTGTGCTAATACTACAATTTTCCTATTTGGGAGATGGGTGCACAGGGATTCTGTCACTGGTAACAGAGTTAAACCTGGCTTATGGACTGTAATCTCTTCTATGTGTGCAGCAATGCTGCTCCAACTGGAAGACTAACTCCATCTTTCTTATGTACTTCTTCTTGTATTACAGCACCAGCTGAGTCTCTTCCCACCCAATTTCTGGTAGGTCCTAGAGCACCAAAGCCCTCCTTTAAAACCAGAC
Organism: Sturnus vulgaris; assembly: GCF_052056855.1. Taxonomy (NCBI): domain Eukaryota; kingdom Metazoa; phylum Chordata; class Aves; order Passeriformes; family Sturnidae; genus Sturnus; species Sturnus vulgaris. Next base: position 68,399,472 of record NC_142243.1, on the reverse strand, counting down.
ATTCCCTCTTATTTCCAAACCTCTAACTCAGAGTGCCTTCATTTAGTCCAACATTCTGTACTTCAGTTTCCTAAATGAGTTTCACTGACTTTGCCCAAAGCCTTATTCGAAGCTATGGAGTTATCCCTTTGCCACTCCAAATACACACTCTTCCACCACAACTCCAAATCTTCTTCTCATCCTTACCTTAAAATTTCAAGAGCTCTTGGGGTGCTTTTTATAAACCAGGAACCTTGTTCCAAGTATGGTCTAGGTTAAACCTGACTGTCCCTTTACACAGGTGTTTATATAAACTCTTTTATTCCAACAATTTTTCCAAAGTGCTTGTAAGACTGAAATCAACGAAATTTCAGATCCAGAATTTCATTTTTCCATGTATTAAAGGAGACTGAGCAGTCATTCAATACAGAAATGAAACAACATCATTTTAGTAATATAAAGAGTGTCATTATAAAAAAAAAATCAGGTCACAGTATCACAGGATGAAAACAAAGTTAATTTATCAAACACTAAAAACTGTCAGTATTGCTGCAGAGAATGAACAGAGACAGATGGTACAGTTGTTTAGCAGAGAGTTCATTTAACAGTCCAAAAGGGGCATCTTGCCCATTACACAGAGCATCTCACCATCTCTGGAAAGCACAATCCTGGCTGTGACAAAGATGGTAAAGTGCCTTCTCAAAGTGGAGGGACCAAAGAATAATTTCCAAAATTAAAGGGAATTAAGAACATAAGACAGTTTGAGGACAGAAAGGGAAGGGAAGGAAAAAAAAAGAGAAATAAAAGAACAATACAGTAGATGCTTTGAAAGTTATTTCGATACAAACATGTTATCTGTGGTTCTTGTAAAGTTTGTGAGAGCTGTGACTTCAGTTTCCAAGGTAGGTTATCATAGACTGTAATCTGCTGGATTTTCAGTCATCTTATATTTACCCTGTGCAAAGCTCTTAAAAATTAATCAAAAGAAACTGTTCTTCAAAATTTGAGGCACCAAGAGCTGTTTAATTGCTGCATAGTGATTTCTGTCTCTTACAGGAGTAGCATTTTCACGATATCAAACAAGTGTTCAGTAGAGCAATAAATACAGCACATGGAGTTAATATAATTATGTATGTTCAGACAGAAAAGGTTAGCTCAGGATTCTTATAACTTACTTATAGATATACGCAATTCCCACCGTCCCCCAAAATAAATATATAATAAAATAACCTTTTATTTCAAACTAAGTTAATATACAGTTAGTATAACCAGGCTGGAAGAACTCCATTTACCCTAAAGAAGCAATCCCTAACTGTGGACATATTACAGTTAATTATTTAGTAACTTGAAGCTGTAAAGGATAATTTACTAGTGGCTTAACTATAAAACACTACCAAAATAGTATCTGTAATCCAGAGTGTATTTCAGAAGGTTGGGAACATATAATTAGTGACGTATATTCTTTGTCCAAGAACACAGAAATGTAGCCAGAATCATGATGACTGGACAAATCACCTGTTTCTACAGGCAACCTGTCTTGGTCAGTTGTGTGAAAAGGGAATGGGAAGGTTATTTATTTACATCTAGTATTGGATGGGTTGGTCAGTGAATCTAAGGATTTTCAAGTCGATTAAAATTGAAATTGCCCTGATCAACAGCTTTTCCTGAATGAAGGGGCAGAGAAAAAGAAGCAATACAGCTGTGAGTATTAACTGACTCTGCCTACCATAGGAGCTAACAAGCACAGTAATTCAGATATTTGCACCTGAGATTCTAATGGTTCTAGAAAACATCACTTAAAAAAAATTAGTAAGCATAATACATTGTATAATCATTAACTCTGAAGGGATTTTTGAAAAGCTTCCTAAATGGTCTGCAGGCAAAACAATCTTCTGAATTTTTTTATATATACACAAGTCTTTAATTGTCAGTTAACAACTCAGTCACTTTTCTGAAAACATTGGATCGTCTTATGCCTTGCAGAACTTTTTCCTTTTTTTTTATTTATTGAACAGTCCAGAAAAACAGACGTAGTTGCACTACTCTCATAATGCTACCAATCCTGGAATGTCTGCTGTCCTTTTAGATGGCAGGGCCGTGAATCCATTTTAACTCCTTTTCTCAACTTACCTTGGCTGTTTTAAAGCCCATACTTGTCCACTGGGTGGTAGCAAAGTGCACCGATTCGGAAACACTATAGCCACAACATACTTTGGACACAAAGGATCCAGGAAAACAGACAACAAACTGCCCGCTCTGCTGTACAGTACGGTGCACTCTGATCCCCTCCTTACACAAGATCTCTGGGGAGATCTGGAAAGACAGGAAAAAAAAAATAGAGAGAAAAAACAATCAATCGGAACTTTCTTCTTGGCTGGGTGCTGCCACACGCTACTGCTCATGGAGCAAAGTTCCCTGGTCGCCTTCCCTCTTCCATTCCCCACGTGCCAAACCTCAGCGTTTGGAGTGACAATTGCAGAAGTGCCTCTCCTCAAACCAACAGCTTAAACTCTCATGTGCCCAAGGACACAACACTGCCTGCTACTACAGAAAGCAATGCAGATCATTCAGCTTTCCATCCAATCTTTTCTGACTTGGCACTGAATCCATTGTGCTACTGCACTCCTGTGAGATGTTAACATGGGTAGCCAAGGGAGGGTTTTTTGTTATGGGCTCCCCAATTTATATTTACATGCACTAAGAAGGAATTGTTACCCAAAAGATAAAGGAGGCAAAAATACTTAAGTATTAGCTTTCTCCTATACATTGCTGGCATCATAAAATGTCAGTCATGGCAGATGAATTGATTAAATCTCACTCCCTTTGTGAGGCTAAATACATTATAGACAGTATTAAAAATGGACATTTATTGCACTTTCATGTTTGTTTCTATATTAATACATAATAACAGCCTTGTTAGAAAAATACTGTGTGGGTAAACACTGCAAATAGAGAGTAGCCCCTTCTGCATTGCTGCAGTGTAAGACAAAACCAAAATAAATCCCCAACCAACCTCCTGATTAGTCTCAGGTTCTCAAATGGGATCACCTCTCCCAGTGTTAACCTACCATCACATTACTTTCAAGCATTTCCAGCCCTGGAGTGCCATTGGCTTGCAGCAGGGTATGTACCACATCATCAAGTTTGTTCTCCTCCGCAGCAGGAATGCAATACCTGTAGTTTTGTCAGAGGAAAAAAGAAAGATTTACTGTGGAGTAAATAATGGTCCACAGCTACACAGTAACAGGCAATTCAGACCAGCACATTGATTAGAAGAAAGAAATTTAACACAGGGTTTCACACACAGTTCTTTTGGTAAAACACTAAGGATAGCAGAGAAGTTGTTTATTCAGACTGTCTGGTTGTGTTCAGCAAGCATCAAAAGACACAAAATCCCCAAAACAGAAATGTGAAAACTCAGTCCTCTGTAGAGACAAAGGAGAGAAACCAGCAATAGACTGATGTTCATTTTAACAGCACCAAACCAGCTAATTATAAGTAGAAGTTTGCATCTTGTGAGCATCTTTACCATAAAAGGCTGTATTTATTATCTGTGCATCAATCAAAGGATCTTCACATTTAATAACATTTTCTATTTGTAATAGTCAAGAAAGCACAAATTTCCTCTACTGTTAGTGCATGAAGTTGCCTAAGACCTTCTTGCCTTGCTTACTGAGCAAATCCCAATCCCGCCTCTCCCTGGCAACAAAAGACCTGACACTAAGAGCAGCCGAAGTGGCAGGAGAGGTTTCAAACTCTGCTGGGAATCTGCCAAATTGCACATCCTCCCCTCCTTAGAAGCCAAGGAAGCAGCTGTCCTCTTGTTCTCATTGCCAGCACTGCTCCCCCAGCAGAATGACAAGAAGTAACATAGGAATTTCGAGTCTTAGAGCCACACATCCAGAGAACTGCTGTTTTTCTGGATGCAGGGAGGCAATACGGTGACAGCTGGTCACTGCTCTTGCCTGCAGCCTATCCAAGGGGTGATGCTCAGGCCAGTAAAAAGCATTTCCAGCTTTATCATGGACTTACCCTTTCTCTTTAAGCAATGAGACCTCAGCCTGGAGTCCATTTGCCCCCATACCAGAAACACACACACACACGCCAACACACACGGAGTTCGTTTTTCCAAACTTTAAACAAGAGAATGAAGCTTGAAAGACTTTGGGGAACAGTCCTCCTGTCATTCATCTGATCTCTCCAGCAACTTCATGAAGTGTTCTGCTGGGCTTACACACCTTGTCAGGGTACCTGTTTATAATGTGCACTAACTCCATCACACAGAGTTATCCTGTCTGTAGAAGGCTGCCCTTCCTATAATCTGAACACCTCATCACTGTTCACTGTACTGATGATGACTTTGATTTGTGTCTGTTGATCTCCAAGCCAAGAGGCAGAAGACATGACATTATCTGCTCATACAGCTAATTGCAGCCACAGTAAGAGTTTTATTGAGCTGGTTGCCCAGGTGTACAAAGATAAACTCCTAACATATATACTGACAATGGTCAGGACCTTGCTAAGAACTCCTAGGGTTATAGAGAGGTGAAGTAGAACTTCATCTTGATAAGTAAGGATCAAATCCGAACAGCAATTTTAAATGAATGCCATGTGTCAAATACTTCGTTGCTAACAGTGACAGCTTCAGTACAGCTCCTCAACTGTGGTGTATTACTCTTGTTACACTCTAATAACAGATTTGAAACAGGGATGAAAATATTTTAGATTTGAACGCAGATCATGGCAGAACCCACTCTTCTCTTTTAGAGTCAGAAAATATGACTAGAACAGACAGAAGATTCAAGCACGCAGTCCCTCACAAGATAGGCACAGGAAAATGATTGGGAAGGATGTGAAGAGAAGGGGCAGCACAGAAGTGCATGGAACTAAGTGAGTACCTGGGGAAAGACCGAGGGGAATGAGATCCTTTGCAACTGGTGTATGCTGCAATTTCACTCATCTGCAATTCCTGAGGTACCTATAAAAATGGGCAGTGAGCAGCCAGTATAGACTTCTGAGTGCCTTGGCAGAACAAGATTTCCTTCTCTCTTTTAATGGGCACCGAGGATCTCTCCAGAATAAAAAGGTTAGGTCACTGACCTCTGCCCTGCATGCAAGTTGAGTTCTCCCCTGTTTAAAACCTGAGAGATTAGAGAGCGAGCTGAGCAATCTGCAGTTAAATGAAGTGGTTGGAGTAGCACAGGGATCTGTCCTTGGAGAAGAACATTTCTGGGTGTTAGATGGACTTGGCAAGACGGAGGAGAGGTTTGGAGCCCAGTGGCAGCTTTGTTGTCCCCGAAGCAGTGACTGAAAGGCCACGCTGTAAGGGCTACTCCAGGTACTGAGCCAGACCTGCAGATATTAAATTCATCTTCTCCTAACACAGTTGGGTGCTTTATTGCACTATTAAAAGTTGTAATGAGCTAATGAATACTAGCCTGACACTTCAGGCTGGCAGCCTCGCTGAAGAATATTTTCAACAGACAAAGGAGTTTCATTTCCTTCTTATGAGTTATTCCTGCCTACTATCCCTGTTTCATCAAGGCTATCATCACAAACATGCCTTAAGCTATGTACTCATCTGTATAAGTCCATCAAGACAAAGCAAACGGCTTCTTTTATTCTTCTTGGATTCAAAAAACAGGAATAGTCTTTCCTAAAATTTGAGCTGTCTGCATGCAAGACTGTTCAATCCCAAGAGTCACATGTTTTGACACACAGAGTGAAGAGTGGCCTCAGAACTTAATTAGGGGGTTCTTGAATACCTTCTTTGGAATTTACTGCCATTTAAGACTAGATTAATGTTTTAGAGAGAAACAGACTACCTAAGGCTGAGGACAACGTGGCTTGCTCAGCGATTTGTCTTAATAGTATACTATTATAAAAGATTACAGATTCCTGATTCACAGAATAGGGAGAAGAGCCATGAAATGCCCATGACAGAAACTGACAAACTCCCAGATCTGCAGCATAATCCAGCAGTTACCTTTACCCCTTGAAAGGATCACATACAGAACATTTCTTCAACTTAACACATTTAGAGAGAGAGAAGATCCTGCTTTAATGGTTTTCTCCAGATTTCAAATCCTTTTTGTTGAGCCATGTGCTTTCCCAGTGACAGGTGGATCAGCATCATCAGAGAGATGTGTGAGAACACACTTTGCATGTGCATAAAGAGCAGTTCATGATGCCACTGCCACCATGAGGACATCAAGACACAAGAATAGACCACAGAAAACCAGGTGAAACTTTTCTTCCAGGAAAGGGGTTTTCATTTCCTAAGTTTATGCCACATTTTCCCATTAAAACTGGAACATCCCTCCCTGCCCCAGACACACACACACAAGGACCCTCTAGGTGAGATTCCCTCATGCAAAAGTATTACATAAGTTGCTACAGACACCAGCCTATAGGCAGCCACAGCAGGAATACCTACCAAATGCAATCAGCACCAGTGTGTAAGTAGTCAATGTATGGAAGGTGATTTTGGTCTCGAGACCAGCATGAGGTAGAAAAGACCATGCCAATATTTAGCCAAGGAATTGTCACTCCTAAAACAAAGAGATTGAAAAATGAGTTTTGAATAACTTCAGTTTGTTCAGTAAAAGACAGTCTGAGAGGGCATTTAAATCAAAAATCTTATTCTCCCTGTAAGCTGACCCTTGAAGTTTTATGTCTCCCTATCAGAGTGAATAATTCACAGGGAGTAATTTAACAAATTCAGCATTTTCCACTAAGAAAATATCTACCAGCCAATTGCAGTGCCCTTGAAAACGTTTGTTTTCTAACAGCTGTATAAAACTTTTATTCTTAGGAGAATTTACAAATGCTCATAACTCAAGATCACTGCCATGGATGAGAGGAGGCTGCTTCATGTTGTCAACATGTTTTCAATAGGCATCCTGTTTTCCAGCTGGTTTGCTCAGGCTCCACACCTGATCTCAACAGGAGATTCCACTGTGCTTTCAGTGTTTCTTACCAATAAACTGCAATGGTGTATAGGCAGCTGGAGAATTTGTGTTAATTCATTTAGAAAATGTGTGTGCTGCTTCTCCCAGGCTACAGACTACATTTTTCAAGTGTGGAAATTGCACAGCTCTGTCCTAAAACGAAGGAACACTGATAGCCTGGCAAGACCAGCAAGGGACACTGCAGGTACAACTGGTTCCTCCCAGGAACAGGGTCTCAAACAATTCATTAATCCTTAATCTGCATGGCTGCCTTCACCCTTTAAATACCATCTGCTACACACAACTGCACTTCTGCTCAGTCACTGGGGAGCAGGGGGGCCAGGCAGAGCATTTGGTGCTCACAGCACCACATTCAGAGGACATTGACACTGGCTGAAAACACAGAGAAGGGATTTGCTTACCAGGCACAGCACCAAGATGTCGCAGGATGGATCCTGTATTATTAGGAAGGACTGTGAGGTTCCACCCATGCCTGTTTGAGGGGTGACACAGAGGGAGAGACAGTCAGTGCACATTCCCAATGCCAACACTCCCTGTGCCCTGCTGGGCTCTGCTCAGGAGTGAGGCAACAACGAGGACAGATTTGGGGATCTTACCTTGAAAATGGTTCCGATTTTCCCACGGGAAAACCACTCCCGTGGGTGTTGGTATCTACTTTTCCACAATGCACTGCTACATGGCAATCTTTCTGTTCCACTATCCGCCAGTATTCTTGCTGTGGTAAGAGAAAGCAGGAATGCATTTTTAATTCGCTGAACAAGGTATGTCATTAAAATATAAACCCCAGAAATTTACAAGGCTTTCATGACCTCAATGTAATTCAACATAAAATATTGCTTAAAAAAATGTAAAGAATTAAAAGCAGCAATAAGGCAGGCAAAATTTAGATCCTCTTGGTTTCTGTTTTTCAGCACATGTCAGATTAAGAATTCTTTCTCTTCCTCAGTTCATCAACATCTTCATTAAAAATGTTCAAAAAAAATTTTAGAAAGGAAGAATCAGCACCATGTCTATTTAACCATTTCTTTAAAATTCCAAACTAGACAGCCTTAAACTGATTACAGAAACGCTTAAAAGTCAACTACCCTGAATCCCCACACTGAGTGCCCTGAAATAAAAGCCTTTACCACCCCCTGAGCTGGCCTCACCTCTACTTCAGCTACTGTAGGCTCCTTTGTGAAGCACATGTTCATGATGTTTCTTGCTGTTCGGTAGAAGGTTGTTAAAGAAACAGACCTACCCTGTGGAAAAAAAAAATTAAAAGTGAAAATGAAAATACATGCCTACATTCGCCCATGTCCTCACTCTTTTCCTTACAGGCTTGATCCTAGATGACAACAGAGGAAAAGAGGACAAAGTCTCCAGAAGAGGTAGGGGTCTAAAGCTCATTTTGTTGCTGAGAACAAATACCTCAGAAGATACAGAAAGCAAATCACATGGACTTCCCAAACCCACCAGGTAAAAAGGCCAACTGAATGTTCCCAGAAGGAATGCTGCTTTGTCCAGCACAACGTTCAGTGTTTGATAAATACAGAGGATGGACGTGGCCCAGCTTCCTAGCACAGGCTGCAAAGAACCCAGCAAGCAGCCAGCCCAATCCAATCCATTATCCAGGGACCGAGTGGCCATGCTCTTTATATACAAGGAGCAGGTGAAAAAGACTTAGAAAATTGACAGAAATGCTCAGCATCAAATGCTGTATGTGGTAGAAGAAGGTCACAAAAAGTAGAGTTTGCCAGGATTACTGTAATCACTTGCTTTCAAAAACTACTATGTTCAATTCAATAAAAGCAGTTCAAATGCCAAGGAGCCAAGACCTTTATTACAAGGTTAGGAAAAGTAAAACACAGTAAAATTGCTGAATAAGTACATTCTTTCTTGGCACTGCTGCAGGAGCTCTACAAGAAGAGGCTCTGACTTGGTTTTCTGCTTGAGCTACCCCAAAGTTTCCCAAAGGGATCTGCTTTCCTGCACACCTACACCACCAGAAGCTCTGGGAAGCATTTTCTGATGGCTCTGGAGACAAAAGCACAAGAACCCACTTGCACCTTTCAGCCCTGCCATCGTGGTGTGCCCAGACAGGAACATCTGTGTCGCCTCCTCTACTCCAGGGCAGAAGGAAGTCCCTGGGAAGCTGCATGCCATGAGAGCTGGCAGGCTCCATATGAGGTCTGAGGGCAGTGCTGCAGGCAGAGACCAGCAGTGCTCTGCAAACATGGAGCACAAAACGTCTTTGCACCCTCACCAGATCCACTGCTCCTTCCCACTGTGCCCCCTGACTGATCATCTGAGCAACCACAGGCTTAAAAAACTCTGCATAAATGAGTTTTATTATTTGCACTGTTACCTTTCTAGTTTTTCAATTATGAAACAGATCTGCCAAACCACCTCAGCCTTTTCTTGTGTTTAATTTATTTAATAACTATGTCCAAGAGTAAACTAGAAAGAACTATAAAAGCAGCTTTCCCCCAGAGGCCAAGTCTATCACTCTGCTCATACAGTTGTAACGCTGTCACTTTTAAAACTGAATGCTGCATAATTAGCTTTAACAAAAAAAAAGTTTGTGAAATGCCCAGGGCCTAAGGCACTCTGATTCCCATAAACTTCAGAGCTGGATTCTCTGTGATCCAATAAGCAATTTCCTTCATCTTTTAATGCCCTCGTGAATGGTTTATTGAGGCAGCCTTTTACAACAAAACCTCTCGTAAAGCGCAGGGCCCGCACCAAGTCACAGCCTCCACCGGGGGCAACCAACCCTGCAGCTGCTGCCTCCCTCCAGTCACTTGCCTCTTCCTCTCATCCTATGCAGAAAAACTAAATTAAAGCCTCATCTTCCAAGATTAGCCATGTCTTTCCATTTTTCAGACAGACAAGAAAGAAAATAGAATTATACAGCAAGGAAGAAAAAGAAAGTGGAAAACGGGAACACTTTAAGCCTTTAAAATTGCATATACCCGCTTCTTCCTCTGCCAAGAATTTGGTATCTTTTTAGTCTCCTAAAAACTGTAAAACAAATTAAATGGCTGAGGGGATTTTGTTGTCTGCTTATGCTGTTAGGTTGTTTTCTTTAATCTGAGGAATCTTGTAGCGTTTTCTGATGCCAACACAGAAAATAATTTAAAATGCTTTAATGGAGCATTCTAACCAGAACACAAAATGAATTGCTGAGGAGCAAAATACCCTTTCCAACACTCTGAAAAGTATCTCAGCAGTTCAACAACTGTCCTAGGAGCTTCAAGTTCTGTTGCTGGGACAAGAAGAGAGGAAGATTTAAGAAAAGAAATTCCTATTTCCTCCCCTGATTCTTCTCACATCTGATGCAGGGGCCATGAGAGCCAACCCAGGGGAGTATCACCACCATCACCAGGCCTGGCAGGAAGGCAGAGAGGACACTGCAACGCTATGAATGTTAAAGACATTAAAGCAAACATGAATATGAGCTGAAACCAGAGATTTCACAATAGCCACAGGTGGGAAGGAGGGGCTCCTATTACATGGAGTATGAAAATGCCAAGTCCCTGGGTGAAGAGAGCTCAGCATAGGATTTCCATGACAGTTTTATGGGAGGGCAGGCAAAACTCGCATTGTGATTTCTTCTGTGTGTCCCTCTAATGGGTCTGCTAATACGCCTTCAGTTTGTTCTCAATGGAAACAAATGCTGCTTTCAGACAGCACCAGTAAAGATTTTTAAAATATTTTCAGAGCTAAAATTGGGGAAAGAAGAGTGAAAATCTTGCATCAGATCCTGCTTTGATGTCAGCAGCTACTTCACACATTTAGAAATGACAATATTTTAATCATCAGGCAGAAAAGCCACTTATTTAGGAGTAAAGCAAGCAAGCACAGCAGCCTGCAGCACACACTTAAAAGCACAGCAGTCCTCACAGTCTGGGAAGGAGAGACACTGAAAATAATTTGGGAGTCCTGGCAGAAAGGCAGCCTAACACAAAGGAGATTTACTCTAACCTTGACATGTGATATGGTGGTAACTGCTCCTGGAAGACTGGATGTCTCTTGCTAAAAACAGCTCAAGCACGTGCTGACTGCAGAAATTACTGTGAGAAACCCTAAATGTATGACCTCTTCATAGTCTTAAGAACAGACTTTATGGTCTAAACTAGACTACAGCCATATGATTACATGTGCTCCCTCCAGCCCTCAAGATATCGAACTGGGCATTTTTCACAGACATGGGTTTGTTGGGTGGGGTTTTTTTGCTTGTTTTATATGTCTTTTTCGTTTCTAATTGGAATTAGAAATGTACTTTCAAAAGGAACCATTACAATCCCATCATCTGTGGAAAATGTAACACGAGGCCAGGTTCTGTTTATGAAATTCGAATTTTCTCAGGAACATGTTGTTAGGTAAAGAACACTCCCCCATCCTCGCATACAGGATTAGAAGGCTTGTTTCATTAAATGCCACAAAGCATTCTCTGCTTACAACTGATGCCAGCACCACCTTCCCCTCAGTCTTTTAAAGCCTAGTGATGAACTACAGCAATTTTACATCTTGTGGGCTGCCCTGGTGCATCAAGCTTTAGGCATAATTTCTGTGTCTTGAGGCTTGCTCAAAGTGACATAACCAGTATTAATGCATCAGTCCTCCTTCAGGGCTTTACCCTGAGTGCTGTGAAAATGAAGCTTCATTCCTCTCTCTGCACTCAGGCTGCCCAGGCATCCCACAGGGCGCTCCACTGCAGGGATCTCTCCAGAAATCCACCAGAGATTTGCTTCCCCCTGCCTTCTCCCCAGTCCATCACCTGTGACAGCAGCTCCGAGTCTCTGCACTACAGAGAACGTGGGATGGGATCAAAACAGGCAAACCTCAGTGTCTGGGAAGCTGCTGGTACCACAGTGGACAATCCAAGGCATTCTCTGAGTGGCTCCATGAGCTGCAGCTGCTTTGGCTGGTGGGGAGAGCCCTGGCCCATGGGCTCAGTGATGTTCCTCTCTAACAGCCTCCATGCTCAGGACAAAAGCATTTCTATCTGGTATCATCTGACTCAGACAGGGTCTGATGGCTGCCGGTACTGCCAGTGCTTTTTTTGGTGACCAAGCAGAAATTCTGGGAGTTCTCTGCCTTTTGGGGTAAAGGCCTGGTACTCAGCAGACTCAGACTGGTTTACCAGCTACACTTTCGCTCTGTTGCTTTTTTTTACTTCCTAATCCAATTAGGATACTTCTCACAAATCCCAATCTTGCTTTTTGAGTGACTTTGTAGCTACTGAACTTTGAAGTGGGACTTGCACTGGAAAAGAAGAAAGAGGCATTCCCTCACTATGTTTGAGGTTGTTCATGCAGCAGTTAGGGTAAGGTGTATCAAGTTTTTCATTTAACCACCATTAAGCACGGGATATTAAGCGCAGAAATGCTAATTCACAAAACTTGACAAAAGTTGCTGTCATTAGATAAGCTTCTCTCCAAGGACAGCACGGCAAAGAGATTGCTTTTCAAAGGTGGGATTGAGGCCAGAGTCCCCAAGAAAAGGAATCTTTGGGCTGACAAATCATAGCAGGCTGCAAAAGAAAACTGAAGCAAGCTTTTAAAGCCCAAAAGTGAGCTCATGCAGTCCCTAAATAGCTTAACAATGTCATTTTGGGCTATCTGGCTTAATTTCCTGGTGATGGAAGTGAGATTGGAAGGGGAAGAACAGCATATTCTTTTACTGGGCACGGACACTAGATGCTGTATTTCCCTCAGAGTGCAGCTATGCCATTCAACACAACTCAAAATTGCACTGTGAGTTGCAGTGCCAAGTCCTGCTCCAGAGCAGGAGGCTGCCAAATAAAATACACTGAAAGAGTCAGCATTCCTTTATAAATGGATGTACTTGATATGTGGAGGACTAAGCGTCCATGTGACTGCTAGTGCTGAGCAAAGTCTGGCATTGTGGATGAAAATATTGTTTGCATTTCAATTTGCCCTTTCTAAATGTAGTGGGATTTCTAGTGATGCTCGTTTTGATGTGCAGCACTACTTCACTCAACCAGAGATTTGCAAGAAGCAGGAATGAGAAAGCAGAACATTACCTTAAATGTCACTAGAAAATGAAAATAAAATCTGTGTCTGCAAGGATAATTGGGCAGAGATATTCAGGGAACCTCTCCCGAGGAGATGAAGGGGGGCAGAGCCCAGTGCATCTTGTTACGACAGTATTGCCTCCCAGCTTTTCCAGACATCCCGTGAGAGCCAGGAATATCAGCATAAAGCCACCAGACTGCCTGGCCATGATAACTGCAGCCTCTGGGATGCCACTGCAACCCATCAGCTCCCCAGAGACAGCTGGCTGTGCACCCAGACACCACCCACACAACAGCACCATCGGCTCTACAAAAACAAAACAGACAAAACAGGCTGGCTAGAGCCTGCCTCCTTACCTTGTATATACACTTGTGTAAGTCGCTAAGAACTCCCTCCTCCTCCTCCTCCTCGTCCTCCTTCGTGGTCTCCTTTTCCTGAGCAAAGAGCCGCCGCCTGCCCGTCTTCAGTGGGACATCGACCTCTTTTAACTTGTTGCGGAAGCCATTTTTGTGAACCACGCCATTGATGAGTCCATTTTTGGGCTCAAACCGGGGCAAGGAATGGAACTTGTAGGCATTCTCTGAATGTCCCTCCAAAGGTCCTTTCCTCTTCTCCAGGATTTCCTTTTCCAGCAAGACCTCCTTCTCCAGTTTCTTGTGCTCCTCGGGGGAGAGGGAGTCATAGGAGAGCAAGTACTGGCAGTAGGCTTCTTGTAGCTTGGCCAGCCTGTCCTGTGCAGTTTTGGGGATGCGCAGCATGTCTGCCAGCTTGTTCCATTTCTTGAGGTCAGTCACTTGCTGCATCCCCCCCATCTCGTTGATCAGCTGGACGAAGCAGGCCAGGTCGAGCTCGCAGCCTCCTGGGGTCCGCACGTGCCAGGCAGCAGAGGAAGGGAAAGGGAAACACAGGAGAATATTAGGAAAGCTGTGGGCAGCTCGTGTCAAATGTGCTACCAGGCTGGGCACACGGGGGACATGACAGCTCCAGGCACCTGGGCACCAGAGCAGAATTGTCCCTCCCTTGTATGCCTCCTGCTAAAGAGAGGCACGCACCACTGCTTTGCCAGCTTAATTCATTCACGGGCTATAGCCGGCTACTTGCCACAGCCTTCCCTACGATTCAGTTTGTTCTCCTCCTTGAGTTTCAAGCCCTTCTCCTCTCCAGGGACAGAAGACACCCCAAGCTATCTCCTTGACATGCATCTGTGCCCTGGTCATTACCCAGTAGCTGGGCAGATGAGAGTTGCCCAGCTCTGTAAAAGCCCACACACCCCTACCCACCACCAGTCCCACATCTGGTTCATACAGGAATAAAACAAAACCAGTGTCAAACTGGGGTACTGGCCATCAGAAAGACAAATACCTATCCTTTCTGGAGGTGAAATGACAATTATGTAATATCTGCACACCACCTTGAATGAAGTTAGTATTTAAAAGGTGCACAGTAACATTATTAATTTCACTGCAGGTAATAAAATTCTGTATAAAAACCAAACAGAGGCAAGGGGTTGTTTGGAATTGGAGCCTGCAACTGCATAAAGAGTTCCAGACACATTATTCTTCCAGACTGAGGCCATCCAGTATCCATATTTTATACTCCATTATGGTTTTGTATGTTTTAAGATGACTAGCACATTTCACACTCCAGTCAAAAAAAAAAAAAAAAAGAAAAAGAAAAATAAGAAAGGATTATACAAACTGCAGCATAAAAAGCAGCCAAATGGATGAGGAACAATAAAAGAAACATCATAAATACTCTGAAAGCACAGAAATAAATCATCAGTGGAAAGAGTGAAGAAATGGCCCGAAGACCACCTACAATTCAACAGGGCACTGTTCAAGGAAAAAAGAGAATTAATACAAAACCAGCATCAACATCTCTGCCGCCACACTGTCTCCCCTTTGCCTTTTTCTTTGAGAAAAGTAAAGAACCATTATGCCATAGCCATTTCAGAGCACTCAGAAATGCTATTGCAACAGAGGAGGGCAAGAAGCAGCATTATGGTAAATATTTACTGGAGGATGCACAGCTTAACTCATCTCGCCTGCTAGCACAAGCAGGCTTGTGCTACAGCTACCCTGTGCTGCATCTCAGATGCTTCATTGGTGATTCCAGTCTTCCTTCCTCCCTCTGCCTTCCCCTCTTCCACCACTTGTGCCAATCCAGTGACGAGGGAGGCTCAGAAGGGTAAACCTGTGTGCAACATTTTGGGACAATGGCTCTGGCTGAGGCAGAGCAGCACCAGAGGCTGCTGACATTTACACTGCCCACACAGCACAAGGCAAAGGTGCTTGGCTGCAGACAAAACCGAGCATAAGGCTTTGAGTAGAATATGGTAAGGATGGAGGCAGGACCACAAGGCAGCAGATTTATCCTATTCAGTACATTTGGGAATGGGGTGGGGGAGATTTTAAAAAGGTCTTGAAGCTGAGGAAAAGTAAACACCACTGGGAGAAAAACTGAGTTTGGAAAGTTTTCTTTCTTTCTTTTCTTTCTTTCTTTCCTCTTTAATCTTCCATACATAACATAATATAAACATAACTTTCAAGATGGCTTCTGTTACTTTTTTGGTCAGTGGTTTCTACACGCAGGCCACAAATTAGCTGAAGGTGTAACTCAAGGTAGATTTCCATGCCAACAGATTCAGCAATCTACATAAAGTTGGGTAACATACTCCTAACTTGGAAAGAAGTGTGGCCCAGATTTACCATCATATGTTTTCTCCAGCACACACTCCAGTTTAAGGTCCGAGTTTCAGCACTGTTGAAAATTCAATTTTCTCCTGCATCATGGAATGATCACTCATAATCACTCTGCAATATTAGAGCTCGAGTAGCACTTCATTCAACCAGAGCCTACAGCTAAGGTTTGCAAAATGCTCTCAATTATAATTCCATTTCACAGAGTCATAACTTTTGGAAGCATTTATATCTCAGACTGATGTTTTCCAGGATTGACCTAAGCTTGCTGCTTAAACTTTCCTTGAAAGGGAAAAAACAAAAAGAAGGGAAAAAACCCAACAACAACAAAAAAGGAGTTCTTTAAAAGTACCTATAGCAAAATGGCTTAAAAGGGAGATCTGCAGAAGCAGTGTTTAACTTTATTTTTTTTTAATTGCCTTAATTTCCCTAAGTTAGGAATACTTTTAAACTGCTTAGTGAGCAAGCTCATTTTAAAAAAGAAAATCTTAAATCTTCAGGTATGCATTAAATACCAAATGCTGGCACTACCACAAGCCATTGGCAAAAGCCCCACTTACTTCAATGGAAGTGTGATTTGGCCCAGAGAGAAGGGCTGGGTATGCATGTCTACTTAAATAAGCATGCATTTATCACCACAGATTATTTTATATGTTTCCTGATAGGACCAACAGATTTTTCCTCTTTGTGCACTGATGATCTCCAGCTTCTATTCTCCATTTTGTTTTTGATTTTAAACACAGGATAGGTAGGAAATTAACTGCAGAAAGGATACATAGGATGCAAATTTTAAGAGACCACTGTTTGCTCTGGTTACATGGCACCCAGCAG
The DNA here is from genome assembly GCF_052056855.1 of Sturnus vulgaris. Taxonomy (NCBI): domain Eukaryota; kingdom Metazoa; phylum Chordata; class Aves; order Passeriformes; family Sturnidae; genus Sturnus; species Sturnus vulgaris. The sequence continues at coordinate 68,382,969 of NC_142243.1, read as the reverse complement.
AATAGAATCCTTGCCTATTCATTAGGCTCTTAGGTGCTTAAATAATACAAATAATTAACAGTAATGCCATCTTAATGCCGAGTTAAGGTATTTCATTAAAAAGTTAACATTGTTCCAGGAGCGTTAATCGAGCTGTCTTGCACATTTTCTTCTCTCTCTTGCCAATGTAAATGTAATTCATTATTCTCTTCTATTAGCATACAACCATTGCATACATTAGGCATACAAAATGTTCACTTATTGCTGCTTGAGTGATTTTAATTTTCAGATTTCCTTGAACATTTTTGCATGGCTATTGCAACAAAGCGCTAACCCCTCGTTCCTCCTTCTTAAAATTTTGTTATTTCTCTGCTGTGCCTGCATCAGTTCACCATAAAATCTGCAATTATTTTGTGTGCTTTTATGCATTTTCCCTCACTTACCATATGTGATATAAAATAAAGTTTAAAAAGGAGAAGGCGGGGGGAAGGAAGTGTTGTGAATCGTTTAAACAGAAAAGCGTGTCCTTTAATCCAACCAGTGCCAAGAGCTGCCTCGGGTTGCATAATGCCTCAAAGGCAAAACTCTAGCCTCGAGTTGTAGCATGCAGGTTGTGTGAGCTCCTGACTCAAAACACCTCAAAAACAAAGGGAAGAACTAACAAAAATTTAAAACAGAGGTTTCTTACTATGCAGTGGCTGCAAAGGCAGTAGAGATGGAGGTAGCTCATTCAATAGTTCATTTGTATGCTGCTGTTGTCATGTTTTTACAAACTATTGTCACATTTTTGTCACGTGTCATATCTGACAGCAGACCATAAACCAAGAATTCTGTTAAATAAGTGATTCTCACTCAGGCATTAGCCCTGGCAGACACCTGCTGGGAGAAATAATGAAACCTCCATTTTGCAATCAACTACATTTTACTGCCTATTCTTGACACTTAATGGTTGTTAAATGTCAGCAGGTCACTGCAAATTTGTGATTTTAAGTGTCTGAGTACCCAAACACAAGTCAGTTCTGAGATATTTTCTCTCCCCTTTGGTTAAATGTTTTTAAAGGAAGAGGCGGGGAGAAAAATGTATTAAAGCCTGACAGCACAGCAACCTGTTAGGAAAACATCTTTGGAAAGGTCCGGAAAATATTCTGAGACAACCTTTAAAACAAGGCTATCAATACACACAGTGGTACTACCCATATAAATAAACAGTAGGGAAAGAAGAAGATTCTGAAAGCTGCAGAACAAAGTCCCAGGGAGCATTTTTTTTTTCTCCTGGGTCAAACAGGGAGGAAAATAAGCAATACAAAGTCACCCTGGAAAGCTCTCTGACAACCTACCTGACTCGTGGCTGGCCAATGGAAAAAAGAGAGAGATTCAGAGCTCTGCAGTGTTAATTGAACAGGGGTTTGGTTAAGCATTAAGGCAAACAGAGCATAAAGTAATATACGGACATTTACAAGCAGCAGCAAAAGGCCAAGGAATCACAGTGCTTACCTATGAGTGGGAGTTCATCCATGGTAATGCCCTGAGATTTGAGGTGCTTCTTGATACAGGCCAGCCGCTGCACGTTGGGTCCCCAGCGCCTGCCTAGCTTGTGTATGTGCTGAATCTGTGTCACAAACCGCATTTCATCATTTAGCTTGCACTCAGGTCTCCAGTCTGGAGGAGGAATCACCCTGCACATCCCATACTTCTCTACCTGAGCTCGGACTGACTCAATGTATATCAGTGGGTCATGAAATTCCTTGGTGGAGGGCCTAAGGATGGGAATCTCCCCCAGCATCCCCCACCCAGACTTACTACTGCCCTTTTCGTGCTTTCCCATTGAGTCTTGTGGCTTGTGCAAGGACTCCGCTTGAGAGGTAGAACGATTTTCACAGGAGGCATTTTCAGTTTTGCCATGTGCTTGTTTCCCTGGCGTACTCTTTCCAGCAGTGGCTCTTTTTGGCCTATTTCTTTCCAAACTCTTCTCTGGCACTTCCTTTCTAAGGTGTCCATTCAGCAAAGGCTTTTCTACTGCTGCCTTTTTGCTGGCAGCTTCTGCCAAATTGACGGCCCCTTTCATTCTCTTGGTGGGCGACTGTATTTTGTCTATGTGATTCGTCTCTTCCAGCCTCCTCTTCGAATTGCGCAGCCCCTCCCTCAACTGTCTCCCCACCTCCTTAGTGCATGTCTTTTGGTTCAACTTGCCATTGACTTTTACACCATTAACAGCGGTATTGTTAGACTTGGATGCTCCAAGGGATAGCACCTGTTTGCGGGTTTTTGCATTGCTACTTTCTATTTTCCCTGAGATTGTGTGGTTGACAGGTGAACTGGGTTTGTGGTGATTTAGTTTGGTTTCCTTGACCAGTTCTTTCTTGGCTTTGGTGTATGTGACAGTTCCCTTTGTCACTGTTGCAGTGTACTTCACAGTTTTGGACGGTGAAGGTCTGACTTCTCTCATCTTTTTGGCACTGGCTGCATTTGCACTCGGAGATGACATTCGAGTGACCCCGTTGACTTTAGAAACCTGAAATGCCAGAAGTGTTGTAGGAGGAGCAGAAGGAAGGAAACACAAAACAGAAAAGTAAATTAATAACATGACCACTCAGCCCAAATTTCCCATTTCCTGGACAACCATATTCTGCAGTCTTGACTCCTGGCCCTGTCATACAATCTTCATATAATGGTTTGCAGACATGCAAGAGAGGGGACTAGGCATTTATAATAATCAAATAAAATAAAAATTGGGGTTTTTTAAAATTTACCAGAAATCCCCCAGTCTTGCTTTCAGAGGGTACAAAGCCTTCTGGCATTAGGAAGGGTGAGGTCCCTTGCTTGCACTACTCCCTTCCTTTTCTACCAGAAAGCTGTTATGGAATTATGAAACACAGACGGTCTGATTTACAAACTAATACCTTCATTACCTCTTTTTCTGGCCCTCAAGACACTCTCTTCTCTCTCCCACCCAACCTCCTTTATGTGCACACACATTTCACTACTTCTTAGCAGACAAAATAGGCAGCATGTATTATCTGCTCTAACTGGAATCTACACATTCGCAAAAAACACACCGAGATTCAAATCAATTTACCTTCTATCCAGGCACACATATAAAAAGAGATGTGGAACACATTATGCACCCAACAGATCAGCATGGCCATGAAGGATAAAGTCTGTCATACATATTAAACCTTGGGCAGCATGTTGTTGCTGAAGTTGGTAATTTGAAGTAAAAAAAATGTATACTGTAGTCCAATGTATTTTTTTCTTAATAGTTTGGTATCTAGGTAATTTTGCTGACACATATTCTATTAGATTGTATTGGCAATGCAGCTTAGAATTGCTGGACTCTGCTGCTTTCTGTCAGACATTTAAACCCAGTTATGAGATTAGATTTTGCTTTTTAACTACAAGATGTGTTAAGGACCAAAAGCAACCCCCATCTACAAAGGGAATTGAGACAGCTCAGCACTGCAAAAGCTAAACCTCACTACTAAAAAAAACCAAAGTTCAAGTTCAAAACTCAAACAAATTCAGCATTTACAGAACTTTAAACATTGACTTCTCACCTCCTTAAATGACTGTGAGCACAGAAAAACACATCCAAAAGTCAGAAACATTGATAAAAGTACTCAAAAGTGAAAGCATACAGTACAATCATCCCTTATCAGCACTCAGGTGAATAACACCATTTTCTGCAGAGTTGTAATACTTTCTCCTGTGAGATTTTGAAATCCTTGCCAAATCAGTAAGCATGGCAGCTTCTCTCAAATAAATGCAGAAACTGCAGTCACTTATACAATGAGATAAAACAGGAATCAAACAGAGGCTGAAAAGACTGTGCTGTGGTCTAGCATGCAGTGACTTATGGAAGGGGAACTAGAACCTGAAGATTCTGCATACAAGTACAGTACAGCACATACAAGTGTGTGTTTGTGAGTGTGTTTATGCATTTTCTCCTCTGTACTCCAGAAACTGGAGCAGGAGTAATGATCTTTTAAAAACCATCCATATTCTTGTCCTTCCTGCGCTTGCAAGGTAGAAACACTTAAGGAAAATCCTGTTAACTGATGAGTTTTTACCTTGAGCTTTTCAAAGATGTATGAGGTATCATCTGGAAAGCAGACACTTGCAAACAGAAATGCATTTACCCACCTCCCTTGAAATTTAAGTAGTACTCTGTATTTGAAATGCAGGCCCGGATTTAACTTTTACAGCACTTTTTCATGCTGCAGAATAGACATGGGTAGAGAGCTGCTGAGACACTGCCTCTTGCCTGCAGCAGTCACAACAAACGTTGAACATCCCTAGATTTATAAATAGCTAGGAACATTGATTACAGATTTCACCTAGACTAATAGAGAAGAATTGATTGAGAACTGGAAAGGGAAGGTAATCTGGGTGACAGTGATCATGAAATGGGTTTTCATTTCTAAGATGTGACAACAGTAGAGAAAGGACAACAGACTTCAAAAAAACCCAACAAAACAACAAAAAACCTTCAGAAACAAAACAAAAGAAAAATCCACCTGAAAAAATCCAAACCAAAGCAATTTCCATTCAGAGGAGAGGCATAAAGCACAGACCATTATGGCTGTTCACGAAGTTCTCTAATGACTGGAAAATTAGAAAATGATCACAGTAAAAAAGTGGTAACACAATTATGTGAGTAAGGGTAACTATATAGAAAAAGAAAAAGCACATATTAAAATCAGAAAGGCCACGGAGCTAAAGAAACTTCAGTTAGCAAGAGACTAAAATGGGAAAAAAAATTATAAATATCTTAAAAATACAAGCTAACAAACAAAAGAAGAGATAAAGCAGCACAGAAGGAAGGAAAACAAATAGCCTGACTAAAGTGTTCATGCTTCTTTTGCATTAACCTTCACCAGAAGCGCCACTGACTGAATATTTATCAGGAACAAAACATAATCAGCAAAAAGGCTAGGACAGAAACCCCAGTAAGATAGAAGGCACCTGAATGACTTAGGGCATGGCTCCTGGAAATAAGCTGAGGGCAGACAGTGAGTCTATCTAATTTCAAATCCTAAAATAATACTGGAACAAATCACCGAACAGTTAATTTGCAAACACACAAATTATTATTAAATCAGATTAAAAGCAAAACAACAAAATCTACCCAGGGTTTTGCCAAAATAGCAAATCAATCAAATCAAATCATCTTCCAACAGACACCTGTCTGAGCAGGTAAAGCAGCACCTCCGCTTCAGTAGGATTGCAGTCACTGTCCCCTGGGACATTCCATCAAACTCCTGAGACACATCCCAGACATAATTACTCTAAAGTGGCTTCACAAGGGACTAAATCAAGTCATCCTCAAGAAAAGTTTTCACTGTTATAGTTCACTATTGTCCTGGGGGGGCATTTCACATGTCTTTCTGCAGGGACTTGGATTTGCCTTGGTTCTACTGAGTATTTTCATTATTGTAAAATTTGGCAGCGAAACACACCTGGAAGGAAGAAGCTGTAATCATTCACAGAACAAGATCAAAATCAAAGGCACTCCTGAAGAACCTATTTCAGAACATTTTTACAGTAAGAGGAAGTGCTATATTTGGAAGGCACAAATCGTGTACATGTAGGGGAAGAATAACATTTGGGGAGCGCAGCGAGCTGCAAAATGCAATGGCAATACAAAGTACACAAATCACTTTCTGAGACCTATTAAGAATGTTGAAAGCAAAGGGCAGGAGCACAGGCTTTCCTAAGGAGAGCTGGACCCAGCACTGGGACTATACTGTGAGAAAAATTTAGATAGGGGAGCAAGCCTAAAAGAGCACAAAGTGCTCAGGTATTTGGAAAGTAAGACTGCTGCTAAAAAGCCTGGGGAGCTGGTTCTTCTCTGAAAGACATCACCATGGGACAACTCTAACAGTATTCTGATGCAGAAGGAGCTCCTCTGAAAAGAAACAGTAAATGCTCTTTTCATATTCACAGGGGAAAAAAATCCCTTTAAATGTCTACAATGATCTGAGGTACAACTAGGAAAACTTGCTCATTAGTAGAAAAGGAAAACACTGGAAGAAGCTGTCAATGGACATTGTGGAGTCTCCACTACAGGAGGTTTTCAGGAGGCTATAGCTGTATTACTGTGCTGTCAGGTGTAATCAAGACAAAACCTCAGTGTGAGCAGTCAGGCTGCATGGAGGCACCTTGTCACTCCAGCCTGCTGATGGTTTTGTCTGAGGAAGTTGTGACCAGAAGTCTAAAGGGCCACGTGGGGCACTCCTAAAGCAAGGGCTTGTGACACAAGGGCTGAGAACAGAACACAGTAAAGTGCTCATGGAAAAAGGCAATATCCCTACAGCTTCTGTTCAAAGGAAAACATGTCATGAGCACCATCACCTTTAAGACAGAACCTCCAATCCTAGACGGTAAGCACAGTATTTTGAATATTTGCTCAAACTTATCATGGAGTCCAACCATTAATGCAGCACTGCCAAGCCTACCACTAAATCATGTCCTTAAGTGCCACACCAACAGGTCTGTTAAATACCTCCAGGGATGGTGACTCAATCATCCCTGGGCAAGCTGTTCTAATACTTGACTCCTCATTTTCAGCAAAGACATTTTCCCTAATACCCAGTCTAAACCTATCCTATGGTGAAACTTGAGGCCATTTTCTCTGATCCATTTTTTGTTACCTAGAGGAAGAGGCTGACCCCCACCTGGTTACACCCTTCTTTCAGGCAGCTGTAGAGAGTGAGTGATAAGGTGCCCTCTGAGCCTCCTTTTCTCCAGGTTCAACACCCCCAGCTCCCTCTGGCACTCCTCACCACACCTGTGCTCCAAACCCTTCCCCAGCTCTGCTGTCCTTCCCTGGACCTGCTCCAGCTCCTCAATGCCTTGTGGTGAGGGGCCCAAAACTAAACCCAGTATTCCATACGTGTGGCCTCACCAGTGCTGAGTACAGGGGGACAGTCACTGCCCTGCTCCTGCTGGCCACACCATTGCTGATCCAGGCCAGGATAACACTGGCCTTTTGGCCACCTGGGCACTGCTGGCTCTTGCTAAGCCACTGTCGATCAGCAAGCCCAGGCTGCTGCTGGGCAGCTTTCCTGCCTCTCCTGATCCCTCTGCAGAGCCTTTCTACCCTCAGCAGATCGATATTCCTGCCCAGCTTGATGCCATGTGTGAACTGAGGGTGTCCTCAATCCCCCTGCCAGGGCCATTGATGAAGATGTTAAACAGGACTGGTGCCAGCACTGAGCCCTGGGGAATGCCATGGGTGACCAGCTGCACGTAACTCCATTTGCCACCACCCTCTGGGCCCAGCCATCCAGACAGTTTTTAACCTAGCTAACACCCATCCAAGCCATGAGCAGCCTGTTTCTCTGGGAAAATTGTGTGGGAGGTGGTGTCAAAGGTTTTACTGAAGTCCAGGGGGACAACATCCACAGCCTTTCACTCATCAGCTAGGTGTGTCTCCTAATACGAATAAAGTGACTGACATTGGCCTCACATCATCCAAAGTCTTGAGCCAAAGGTGAAACTAGGGATATGAATAATCTTATTTTTGCTTTTCAGCTATGTTCCCAGTTTTGCTGACATATAATTGTCTTTAGACCACTCTTTTCTCTCCTTTATTGAACACTTGCCCTGCAGTGAACTATGGTATGACAGATTTTAAATTTTCTTGTCTTAAAAAAAAAACAAACAACCCCAGGAACAGCAGTCTTGCAGTAATTGGTTTTTTAGATCTACTGACACACCTCTGCATAGCACCTAGGATTCAGCCTCCAAAACCATACACAAAAAATAAACAAGCTGCTAGATAGCAACCACGGTGATAAGAGCAACATTAGCAACGCTGACAACAGTCTTGGTCCCAAACAAATCCAAGTTATGCAACTGATCTTGAATTCATTCATAAAAATAGTTCTGTGCTTATTAAGAGCTGTGCAGAGGTAAATTACCATATTAGGCCAAGAGAGGGCCCCATTGAACTACATTTCCTTTGCTCACAACCCTTTAAAGTAGGAAGACTTTGAAGATGGCAAAGGAGACAGTAAAAGAGATAAGGAACCTCTGAGAAGTGCAAGGGAAAACCAGAAGAAGAAAGACAGAAAATACAAACAGAGAGGAAAAAAAGAAAATCTCTAGAAATTTCTAGTGTTCTCCCTTTATTTTCTGTAAGACTTAACAAAACAAAAGCACACACAAATCATGCAAATGCAGTGATCAAGGAGGAAAAATGTAGTGGAAGGAAGAAGAACATGTGGCTGACACCCTGGGAAAAAAATCTCCTTTTGGAAAATACTGAAAAAGTCAAAGACTCAGGACAACAACAAGAAATTTAGCAATGTCCCATAACTGGTAAGTCTAGGGTTTTGTACAGAACTAAGACTTTCTCTAAGGCAAAATACATAATCCATCTTTAATTAGTTAGAGTCACATTTTCATTAAAATTTGTAAGCAAGTACTTACGCTACTGTGGGTTGAAGAAGAAAATTTAGATGTCTAACTGTTTTTTTAGGAAGAAACAAAAATAGAGAAAACCCACATCATCTTGACTTAAATCCCCCCTTCTTTTCTGAAGCCTGAGGATCACTCTTGCTGATGTGCCCATGTGGTCTGACTGCTGATTGTATTGCATTAAATTTTTCTCCATTGCATGTCACACAATCAAATACATTTAATACTCTATGAAGCAAAACCACTTGGATTGTGGACAAACTGTTTTACACTTGTCTTTTTCTTTCAGAACTACCTTCAGAAGTGGCAGCAGTTTTTCACAAAACTTTTAACCAACCAAACTCTGACGATACAACTTTAAAGCATTTCACACAAGTGTTCCAGTAGCTTAAAAGAATTAAAAATTGCATTCTTATGTTTTGGGAAAATTGTTCAACACCATAAACTCATGACAGAGCATGTCACAGCAAAGACCACAAGATACTGGCAATCACAAAAAAGAAATCCAAAAGGATGCCATAGAAGGCAGACATTCACGCTGATGCCTAGTTTAGGGGAAATTGCCATGGTAATTAATTTCCATTGCATGGAAATAAAGAACTGAAGTTTTACAGAGGTACAGACACACTGTGAATAGCCTCCAGGATCTCAAATCTGATTTAGAAGGTGATACAAATTCGATGGAAGCATTTCAGGAGAACTTAAACCACCACAGAAACACATAGCATTAAAGATTTCCTCAGCAAGAGCATCACTGCTTTTCTTTTTGCCATTTTTAGTTTCCAAGCCTGTGACTTGGAGATGCCATTTAAATGCCTTGACAGCCCTCTACATGATGGAAATTCCAGCTAGACTGAAGACCAGGTCAGCCTACTTAGAAGAAAAATCTTTAGGTATCAGCAAGTAAAGACTGGTCTCCAACCAGCCCATTGAGAACTCATTACTGCGATACACACAACCAACCAACCAACAAAAAATCCCAATTAAAAAAAAAACCAAAAACCAAACTAAACCAACAAGAACAAAAAAAACAAACCCAAAACCCCCCAAAACTAAGCCAACAATGAAAAAAACCCAAATAGCAATAAAAAAAACCAACCAAATCAACATCCCCCCCCCAAAAAAAACCCAAAACCCTAAAATCCCCAAAAGGCTTAAGTGCAGCAAGCTTTCTGTTCTGCACTGCCCTAGTGATGGTTCTCTGCTAATCCAGCCCCAGCTTGAAGGACAGTCACAAGCACTGTAAGACTGGTCTGAATTCAAGTTTGCTTGAAACAAATCTCTTGAAGAATTTTTTTGCTAGCTTTCAACCAAGTAACATGGAACTCTAAAAATGACTCCCACCAGGTGGTTATATTTTGGGGAATCTCCTTTATGCATCAGGTGAAACATTTTTCCCAGACTCTGATGTTTGTGCTGCCCATGTGCACACCAAGGCATGTGAGTGCAATGTCAGGCTCTCCAGAGCACGAGTGAGTCTCCAAGATAAGCCACACAGACCAGCTCCTTCTTCCATGTGCTGCCAGCACAAAGTGCCAGCCAGAAAGGTTTCATAAACAGCAATGTGAACTTTACTCTTTTATATGAATACACCAGATAATTAAAAAAAAAAAGGTTGCAAAAGCACACTTTATCATACTGAATTCCCATGTATCTATTCTTCTTTTTTCCTTTTTAATTTTATCCCTGAAAATTAACTCCCTGCTGCTCCAGAGCATGCTTTTAAGGATTGCCACATTCGATCCATACCAAACAGTGGAAAAAGGAGCTCAGACCCTTAAAAGCCTTTGTTTCCCACGTGTCCACAGCAGAGCACAACTGTTACCTGTTTCCTTAAGTCCTGAGCCGATCTGTGAAGAGTGTGGTGGTTGTTAGCCGTGAGCCCTTTCGTAGAGGAGCCAGTGTTTGTAGTAGCGTGGTGATTAGCAGCAGCCTGGTCTTTTCGACTCTCAGCCTTATGTTCGCTGTTCCTCTCCTTCCCTGGGGTGGCCTCTTTGCTTTTGTGTTTCTGAGCAGGTTCTTTCTCCTTCGATGATTTGCTGGACCCATTGAAAACTGAGAAAAGAGAAAATCAGGTTATTAAGGGAAAAAAAGAAAAGAAAAAGTATGCAAGACCAAACACTTAATTCAAAACATCACAATTTTCTCTGCTCTCAGCGTTGGATATTTAGTGAATGCCTTCTTACAACTGAAGTTAAATCAATATAGAAATAGCACTATTTTGCATATTTCTTTAGCTGAACAGATTTACTGAAGTATTTCCTCTGCTTGTTAGCACACATTATCTTCAATATCCAAATTAAAATATACAACATATATTACTGTTTTGACTGACCCAGATTTAGAATTATGAGTTTGATTTTTACTTATGACAGTTTTAATTATCTTTTTTTGCTCTTGCAGTGGGGGAATTCTAAACATAACCTAAACAGAAAAAAGATTTATTTTTATACCAACGTAGAAGAAAGGAAACATTCCATGAAAAAGCATGTTTTGTTTTCATCAATACCCAAACTGCTGAATCAAACTGACAGCAGTTTGCCTATAGCAGACAAACTGCAAATAGGAAAAGGTACTGCTGCAAAGAAAGGAAAATACTAAAACCATTTTGAAACCTGTGACATGAAGTAACACTGGGATTTATGCTGAGCACTGTAACCTTTAAACGAGGATAAGAAAGTGTGGAACCTTTATTTTTTGTACAATAAATATGCGAATATATACAAGCAAGTTTTGCTCCTGTCTCTCTGCTGAATTTATTTAAGAATAGTCACTGCTCTTCTGTTGTCAGGGAACATGAAAAGCTGAAGCTAAAACAAACAAACGAAAGATGACATCACATTTCTCTGTTTGTTAATCAAAAACGTGCTGAATTCATGGCAGTGATGCCCCCTCTTCAGCGTGGCACTTGACAGAGGTCCACAAGGCTGGTGATCGAACATCCACAATGGCAAATGCCCTCCTGCCTTTCACTCTTGATTTCTACCCTGTCTTTCTTTGACATGGTTTAGGAAAGGATGCAAACAAGAAACTTCATAAACACTTAATAGCAGAGCTATGTGAAAATCTTATTTATTACACACAACCTACACCATCTGTTTGGGAATGGTAACTAAATGCATGAAGTTACTGTTTCTTTGTGAAATGAAAGCCTTCTTTTGTCACTGAAGGTGATATTACTACAACAAATACCTTCTTATCTAAGTTGTGAAGCTTAGCTGTCTCTCCATATGTAGAGTATTAACAGCAGGAGCAGCAGTAAGAGTAGTAACAAAAACCCAAGAATCCCACAGGACAGAGGAGGGGCAGCTAAACTGCTTTTGAGCAGACCCGAACTCCAAACCTTCCCAAGCAGCTATTCAGCTTCCCGTTGTCAGAACCCCAGCAAACTATTGACAAATTCCATTTTCAGGTCACTTATCATATTCAGCCAGTCATAAGTGTTGAAGCAGATCACTTAAAAAAGAAAATACTGTAATTGCTTTTCCTCCTTTCTTTCTTCCCACTTGCATAAATGGAGTAAGAATGAGAGAAAAGCTGTCAGCAGTGGAGTCACCACAAATTTCCCCAAGGTTCTGTCACTCCTCAGCTCAGGAGCAACTGGTGCTGCCCTGGCCAGCCAAGGATTTCTCAGTGATTTCTGCGAAAATCACATAACCCTTTGTGTCTCATTTCCAGTGATGGAACTGATAATAATTGCCAACCTCTCTCAGGAAGTTCATGACAATACATTCATCCTCCTTTGTAAGGAATTCTCACATCAGATGGAAGGCGCTACAGATGCACAAAGCACGACTATTTATTTTTAATAAGACATAGCACAAACAACCAATGGCAGCTTTGTTAATATGTATTTTATCATTTAGAGTGATATTCTCCTTTGAAGGGAGCAAATTGTATATACTGATCTGCTCCTACGGAAACATTCAAGTCAGAGAGATTAATTTTCTGTAATCAGTTGCCACTTTAAAAACCGAAGAATACTAAAACAGAAAACACAGCCAAAAAGCCAAATTGTGCACTTCTCTGGTTCACCAAAAAAAAAAAAAAAAAAAAAAAAAAGCAAACATGAGACAAGGTATATTTTATATGCAACAGCTCATTAAATTTAAGTGTCGTGGGAACCCTGCCAGTTTTACCCTCTGAGTAATTATCTTTTGTCTTAATTTGTAAGATTCTTGAAAGGAGGAAAAAAATGTTCAGTCTCACAGGAAAAGCTTAAAAAGCTTAAGTCTGAAAACACAACAAAGAGAGATGTAGATGCAAAACAGTTTTTGCCACGCTGTCTTGTAGTTAAACAGTAGATGGTATCAGTTTCTATAAAAAATCACTATTTGTTTCTTCCAACACTTAGATTACTGTTATATCCAGCCATAAAACCTTTCTGCAATAATAAGTTCTGAAAAATTCACAAACATACTATGAGAACAACTATCAAAATGGTAACTTGATTAATTACAAAATATTATCATGAGCCAAGCATTTGGGGAGGAATCCCCAAGACTATGATTTTCCTCCTATCTCACAAAAAATGTTGAAGCAAGTTATTTAGACAATAAATTTATTTAGTACAATGCAGGATTAAACACTGGCCCCAACAGCTAGTAAGACAGTTCAAAAAAAAAACTGTAAAACAAAAAAAAAGACACACCCCTCCCCATCTTGTTGGAAGAGGAACTGATAATAAGCCAGCAACACCCACTTCTCAAAGGAAAGAAAACAATAACCTCCCAAAACTCTGCATTAAATATTACTGAGACCAAATCTGATTAAATAATGAAATGATTACTAATTCTTTTGTGCCTTCTTACACAGCAAATTGCATTCTCCTTCATGTCTGCCAGCTCTTAAATATTTCTGATGCACTCAGAAAATCAGGAAAGGTGAACGTTGTGCTTTAGGAACCCCAGACAGACGTGTTCCAGGACAAAGTCCCACGTTAGAAATAAGTCTCTGTGCCAAGATCCAATGTTCTGTTCCCAGTCACTTTAGTTCCTTGCTAAAGAGTAGTCAATAAAGGTTTCACCTTTGAAGCAATAATTTCATTAAAAGATAGAACGACAAAAAACCAAGTCCAACCTACACTAGTGGTGACACCTGCATTCCTGAAGCAGAAATGATATGTAGTCTTGAATTATGATTATTTTATGCTATCTTAACCAATTCTGTATTTCCAGAATAGCTTTTAATTAAAGGTAAGAAGCACTGCTAACAAATAATTAAAAGTGTAAGTAAATTATTAGTGTTCAGACACTCCAGATAGAATAAATGAGTATCATTATACTCATATCCATCTGAATGCTTATTCTCAAAATGCTGTGTCCTCCAAAGCTATTATTATTATTAAACTGAAACAATAAGAGTCCCACAGTGAAATTCTTGTGGGTCTTTTGGTTAGCAGTGATGATCAAATACAAAGAAACTGAACCACTACATTCAAAACTCACAAGCACTGGGGGTTTTTAAACCACTGATATAATTTACGGCAGCAGAGCAAAACCTTATGGCAAGCATGATCCCCGCAGATGCATCAGTGTTCCCTGCATCAGGGGAACCAGACCCCAGGCACCAATATTCACCCAGGATCCCATACTGGGACTTTGAGGTATCTCATTTGAAACTGTGATAAAGAATCCCTACACAAACCAATGCAAACTGTGCAAATTGTGCCTGTATTAGGTGCAGCTATAATAACGTCTAAAAAAAATTTTGGTCAAGTAAAGCCACAGATGTGCTCAATTACTACAGATTAACTAAGCATTTACTACAGGAATTGACACTGTAGTGGGTGATAAACATAATGTGTTTTCAGCAATTTTCAAAAGTATTCCTACAAATTAATTTGCACACAAACACTTCACAGGATACAGCCAGCCAGCCATTCAGAAGCTAATTTATAATATGTACAATAATCAGGCTTTCACTGTGGAGGCAGCAGAATTACTGGAATGGTTCAGTCAGCTATTGACTCCACGGACAAAGCTTTGTTTCCCAAGCCCAAGGTTATTCTTGCACCTGATATGCTTTACACTTGAGATAATCGAGGGGGTTTAATACGGACTGCAGAGTACTGAACCCTTCTGCAGTGTGCCAGTGGCCAGGAGATGAAGGCATGGACCATACACATACCCGTGTGCTGCATGCTGCAGAGCTTGCACTGCATAAAGCAAGTGAGTGCACATTCATAAAACCATCCGCAAAAGACAGGGGAGATAGAAGTGAAAGGGAGAAGTTTTGTTTTTAGAAGGAGAAAAGGGAACCTTGCCAGTACTGTGAACCAGAGCCAGTTATTCCAGTGCAAACCTCGTGTTGTTACATATATCATGTTTGGGAAGAGATGTAGTATTAATCAACTTTCTGGCACAGAGTATCCGTTACTGTACAAAAACATTCTTGCTCTGGCTTTAATTCAGTTCTAAGTCACTGTGAAAACATTTATGTGGCTCTCAAACTGCGTTGAAGGACCCAGGCAATAATTCTTTTCCCCTCCCAGAGGAACTAAAACAACCTTCTACTTCCATAAAACACAGTATTTTAATACTGCCAATTGTTTTCTTTAAATGTTGGGTATGTTCTGACTTCCATAAATCATTTCCAGGGATAGAAGCTGTCTTCTGGAACCCCCAGAATGCCCTGCCTACTCAGAGTCAGGAGCAAAGGTGTACTTCAGAAGAAAAGGAGGACACCACATCATATGAAAACATGTGGTATTGCTGTTTCCACACTTCCCAAGCCCTAATGCAACACTACTCAATTTATCAGTGGACAACACCGCACGAAAATTTCCATAGCTGCATGCTAGCGGGAGTCAAACAGGAGAGCCACGGCAGAGAGGTAACACTGAATTCGTTTTTGACACCATCAATAACACAGCTCAAGCCCTGCAAGCACAGGAATATATTGGGCCACCGGGAGAAGCATTATTGGTATGAGACACGGCGCCACCGCTTGCAAAAATTCAATACCGAGTGTCTCGTCTCAGCACAAATTCATTACTCTCACCTAACCATTACGACACAAACAACATCAAAAGGGTCACTCACTAAGCAGCAAGTCCATACAAGAAGTGTCTGCCTGTTATCACGAGTCTCGCACCAGGATAACAATTCAATTTTTTCTTTTTTTTTTTTTTTTTTTTTTTTGAGCAACTTCCAGCTCCCCTATTCTTCTCCACAGGTCATACATCTCGCTACTGAAAATCCGCAAATCCCCAAATGTGTTGTGCCTGATTTGCATATTTAAATATGCAAATTACTGCAAACCGGGTAATTTTCGTGTTACATATTTTTGCAGAAAAATTAAATGTGCAAAAATGTTTATTGCAACAATTACTGGTTCCATGGTCTTTCAACAAAAGGCTGTAAATCATCAAAATAATTGCCTACCCATTAACTATTGCAGCACTGCCTGAAATTATTTCATTCTTCAAAATACATTTTTCTTCTAAATGTTTACCTCTTCAGGATTAGTTTCACTAAAAATGATGTACAAGCTTAAGGCTTTGTCTCATGTACCCACCCACAAATACCAAATTTAGTTAAAACCAAAACTAATTAAAGAACTGCAAGCAGAAATCAGAATTTTCCAACAACACACTCATACTGTAACATATGTAAAAGATGTGCCATTCAAGCCCAAGATACACAAATGCTGCATTGGACTACACCCTGAAATAAGAAAAAAAAGCTATGATCTTTTTCAGCATCATCTTTGTACTACTACACATGTAAGGAAATTACTTTGCTAAATTATCCATTACAAATTGAGAAGTGAAACATACTTTGGTGTTTCTGGTAAGTGAATAAGACAGCACTGAAGCAGAGGATAGTGTTTCTTGCAATGCTTGCTTACTATGCACTACTGCCAGTCTGTTTTGAAATTTGAGCCAAAAAAAAAAAAAAAAAAAAAAAAAAAAAAAAAAAGGCATCTCTACAGTTTTCTCCCCTGCTCATCTCAGGCAAAAGGCATGCAGAGCAGTTTTTATCTCATCATGTTAACAAAACACAGTATGAACCAGCAACCATTTCTGACCCTGTAGGTTTGCTGGCACACAGAAGCTGGTTTACTCCACCTAAGGACACCAAACTCACTGTTCATAAAGAAGTTTGGTTACAAATAATGATGGTTAATCCTATTTTCCTAAAAGTAAATTAGAACTTAATTGTCTGTCTCTGGCATCCAGAGACAACAGGACATTCCCAGGTATTCTGGCCCAGATGTGCACTCCTCTCTGCCTTTGAGCTGCTGTGCTGGTGTGAGAAATATCTAATTCCCCAATCATTCTTCCTGAGAAAATTAGCCAGCCATTATTAGAGGAACTGTAGCCTGCTGCACGCAATGTCAAAGCTGTCTACACAACCATATCTGTGTATGCTGCTCCTCCTGAGGAATTTTTCCAGCCCACAAGCCCTTTCAAGTAGAGTAATGCCTATCCTCCTTTGCTCCTGAGATGGGACTGATAACCCAACAACTCCACCTTCCAGCTCTCTATCACAGCCTGACTAGCAAAACACTTGGCACCTGCAAACATTTTTCTTCAGGAGCCTGCTGAGAAAACCTTCCATTGTGCCACAGAATTAAATCAAACTAGGATTTATTTAGTTGCAAGGAATTCAAAGAATTAGGTTTAAAGGAACAAAGACCTAAGCCTACCCTCTCACCTACAACTTGAAATTTCCTCTGAGCAGTGGGGAGATGCAATTTCGATCTAATATCTCCCTGGAAAGACTTGCACACTCCCTTTCACACACTCTCATGAATGCAGGGGATAACTTCGCCTGCCAAACATATCACTTTGCTCTTTTACAGCTGGATGTGCGTGCAGCACATCAGCAGCAGTATGGAAGGAAAAGGCACAGGTAACAATTGGATGCTTTAAATGTATCTGTGTAAGCAGTAAGGTTGGAAGGCAACAAGTCAGTTGAGCTAATTACTTCATCTTGTGCAGTAAACTTTGCCACGTGCTATACGTGCTTCCCATTCACACTCAGGCGTTCCTGATTGAGTCAGCTCTCCAAAAGGTGGCTCAACAGCCTCAGTTATAACAAATAGTTTGGTGTGCAACCTTAATAATGCCCCATATTGGCGTCAGAAGAAGATATTGACAAATGACTTTGCCCAGAAAAATTGTTCTAGCCCCCACTGAGCAGAAAGCAATCATTTAACACTGTCTAATGACATTAATCAAGCTCTGAACCTTTGTTGTTGTATGTCATAGCAAATGCTTAGCATTTTCAGGTCCAAAGTGCTTGACTAGACATTGTATATTAAAAACAAAAGACTTTAATTCATTAAAAATAGACTCTCACGCTAGATTAAGTTCATTTGCTGCACCCGTCCCTGGTCTGCCTTTGTGTGTGGTCTCATTTAAAGCAGACACACATGAACCAGAATCTACTTTGTTCACATGAAACAAAAATACTATTGGCTGTCAACCAACATAACAGACACTGAAGAATGGGAATACCCCTGGGTAAGGAAATTTTAATTAAAAAAAAATAAGAGAAGAAGAGAAAAAGAAATTACAATGAGTAAGAAGAAGCTGCTACCTTCTCTGGGAATTCCTGCTTCTTCACCTTTGTCAAAACATCTCACATTGTCTCCTATGTATTTTATAAAGGTCTTTTGCAACTCTATTAAAGCAGCAGCTTCATTTACACTCTCTCTGATCTATATTGATAAAGATTATGAAGCCATTATATGGCTCATTATGTTTGCCTTTACTTACCCCCAATTAAGATTTCAGGTGTCTCTGGTTTTGAGCTAATTTCAAAGTGGCTGCCATCTGGGACATTCTCAAGGAACACAATCAGCTCCTTTTGCAGCAATATATCACATTTAAAACTCTAAGGGAGCAGTTCTGTTACGTGCAGCCTCATTTCCCACATGCAGAGGTTTTTTACCTCTTATTTTGGGGGGGTTATTTAGAAATCAATCTTAAGTGCCAAATTTTGATCTATGGCTGGTAAAGCACTAAAGCTCCTGGTCACATCTGACGGTTGAAATGCTATTAGGCGTAGCATCCCCTTGCAATTATCCACGAATCATTCACAAAAAGTGAGTTTTTGAGCTTGGGCATGCAATAAAAACAGTTTCAGATGCAGTCATGAAAAAAGTTTTGGCATTTGTAACAAAGGCACCATTTATAGAGAACTCCCTTTTGAAAGGCAGAAATGAGGATCAGCACAGTGAAGTAATTGGGATATACTAATCTCTTTTTTGGGGCAAGGTAGCATAAAAGAAGAAACAGAGCAGGCACAGGTCACCTCTCAAAAAGTGCACCGTGAAGAGACCTTCCTCTCAGTCCTCCTACTAAAAGGAGAAGAGCTGAAGGGCAGTCACCAGAAAGAAAGATGCCCATGGAAAACTAATAGTGAGGAAGGGAACAGAGCATAGGCTACATTTTGAAATTATGTGAGGCAGAGATGGCACAGAGTTATGAAACAAGAGCTCCTGCTGGAGCACAAACCACATCACACAGGATGCTGGCAGGGGAGCATTAGAACAGGCTCAAGAAATTTTCAGCAGGGCTTTACCTCTCCCATGGTAGGTAATGCTGCAATATACATGGATCTCTTTTTCAAGATATGGCACAAGGACATCATGACACAATTACTGTGTGATTAATGCAGCTTTTGCTGATTTGCAGAGAAATAACTGACTTGGAAAAGTTTCTTCCATAAAATGTTTCAGTCAACAACATGAATGTGGTATCAACCTAGTGCAAGTGTGGTCTCAATACCACATTAGAGAAATTAAGTGCTGCCCCTGGCATGCGGTTTGATAACACTTATGAATGCTTATGTTTAACTTTGATAAAATAAAGTCATTCTAAATTAAACATCAGTCTCAAAAAAGCCTGACTGTGAGAGCATGATTGTGTCTATACATTTGTGTGTGTGTGTACATACATAAATACATCTCATTGAACACAGGATTTTTTAAGTTAGAAAAGACCTTTATGATCATTGAATCCAACTATAAAGCTAACATAGACAAGTCCACCACTAAAACTTCTCCCTAAGTGCCATATCTACACGACTTTTAAATACCTTCAGAGATAGTGACTCAACCACTTCCCTGGGTAGCCTTCATAACTCTTTCAGTGAAGAAATTCTTCCTAATTCCCAATTTAAACCTTTCCTGGTGTAACTTGAGGCCATTTCCTCTGGTCCTATTGCTTGTTACATGGAGAAGAGACTGACCTCCATGTCAGTATATACCTATATATGTGTGTATGTAATTCCAGTCCTGCAGCAGTTCTGCCACAGAGTTCAGACTGTCAGAACAAACATGTTAAGGCACAAGATTAAAACTGTATCTTACTCCACCACTTTTTCAATCAGATCCAGACAAGGATTGAGCACATTCAGCTCATAAATTTCTTTACTAGGGGGTACAAGAGAACAGCACTACTTAGGACCTACCTTGCCCATTTGGTACATGTTTATGCGTTTTTCCTTTCCTAGGGGTTGACTGGCATGACGATGAAGCATTGTTTGTGGCTGTTTTTGTGTCCTCTGTCTCCTCCTCCTCCTCTTCTTCATCCTCATCATCCTGAGAGCTTCCAAAATATACCATGTTGCTGGGCAGGGCTGGAGAACCTGATCATTATAAAGAAATGGGTCATTAGCATCATTACATTAATTTCCTGCACTTACTGTATCGATCATAACCTACTTCAGCATCGTGCACAGCAAGGGGAGAGCAGGGCTCGGAGCTGGGAGGTCAGACTAGTGCATGACTAACTAGAGGGTTTTTATTTATTCGTTTTTACCAACAGGATACACATGTGCTTGAAAAGCAGGGTTCTCCCCGCCTCAAGCACATTCTATTCATACTTCAGACAATCAGTCTTGCTACAAGCCCTAATTAATAGCTCTGTGTATTCAGAAAAGGACTAATACACATGCTTAATTTCAAATGCGTGCTCAAGTGCCTTGCTGAAATCTTAACATACAACTAGAAGCTTACAGCTTTTCCAAACAGAAGAAAAAAGAGCAAAAAACCAGTCTGTACCCAGTGATATTTTTAAGTTATCATTAGAATAAAGCATTTAAAGTTCACAATACTGTGCAGACTTCTACAATATTGTACACAAAGTTTTGTGGTATTCTGCAGTAAGAAATAAAGAGAAAAGTCAAAACATTGAGAAGCTTATTTGCCTAGAGGATTCCTGGCAAAGGAGAAAAAAGAGGAAAGGTCTTCTGATTCCCTGTGTGCTTCTCTTGAGGATGTTCCATCTCATCTCTTGATTACTTCCCATGATGCTCCCATAATTTTTAAATGTACAAATACTACTGACAACTAATGGGCACTCTCCCATGTGCTTAATATCACTTTTTACTTCAAAATGAGTCTACTGTCTATCCCCTGGAGGCACAGGTGCCCTAGGAGCCTTCAAGTTATTCCCAAAGAAAATTTTCTTTTAAAGAAAGGGAAAAAAGTATCATCAACATACTTGGATAATAGCAACTTCAATTATTTTCCTGCAGCAAAATAAAACAAAAGGACAAAGAGAACTGGGCTAGAGACCAACATAAGGTAGTGGCTATTGGCTGGTGTTTCCTTAGGAAGCACTTCTGGCTTGAAGCTCTTCAGAACTCCAATTGTGTGTTTGGTTTGGTTTTGAGCTGTCGGTGTTGCCATTGCCAACAACTAACTAAAGCTTATTTTTTGATAGCTTGTTTTCTGCTTCCACTAGGCTTGTACAAAATATTCTTAATTATAAAAATTACTTTTTAATGAATGAATTACCTAAATATGGCTCAAAAACTGGGAAAGGCTGTTTCTGCAATGAATCATCCATTCCTAATACCGGTTTTGATTGGGATGGAGTTAATTTTCTTCATAGTAGCTGGAACAATGCTATGTTTTGGATTTGTGCTGGAAGCAGGGTTCATAACACTTGGATGTTTTATCCATTGCTGAGCAGTGCTTGCATGGTCTCAAGGCTTTTTTTGCCCCTGTTTTTCATGCTGCTCCAAGCAGGCTGGGGTGCACAAGGAGCTAGAAGGGACACAGACAGGACAACTGACCAAAGGGATATTCCAGTCCACAGGACTGTTCTCAGCAATAAGAGCTGGGGGAAGAAGGAGGAAGGCAGGGACATTTCGTGTTACACCATCTGTATTCCTATGTAACCATTTTACATGACCTAGCCCTTCATCCTGGGGATGGCTGAACACCTGCCTGCCAACAGTGAGTAGCAAATGAATCTCTTGTTCTGCTCTGCTTGCAGCTTTGCTTTGCCTATTAAACCGTCTTTTTCTCAATCCATGGATTTTCTTACTGAAAACTGACCCTTCTAATTCTCTCCTCCATCCCAGTGAAGGCATAACCTCCACCTGTAAAAAACGTTTGCTTTTGGCTTCTGTAACAACCCCTTTGGAACTGTGGCTGCCTTGGAGAGAAGCAGAGAGAAACTCCTCACCAGCATCCTGTGCTATGTGTGAGTGGTAGCCCTGGGGCAGCCAGGAGAAACACTACAGCAGCACTGAGGGCAGGATGAGTCTTCCCCCCCTGAAATTGTGTATTGTTCCATCCAACCTAGACAGAAACGTATGGACACATATGGTTATCCTAGGGGAAAAGGCTTTTGCATGCCACAGTTCTCATGTTTATACAGACTGATGATCAAATTAAGACTGCTGACATATTTCACGGCATGGAAGCTGTAGCAACTCACAGAAACAAAAAACCTTCACATTTTTTATGCAAGCCCAGAACTTTCTGGCACAGTCTAAGCAATCAAACTTAGTAGATAAGAGGTGCTGAGAGGCACATTAATTCTACTTTTAGGGGAGTTTCAAGTCTCAACAGAAACTAGAAGACTAAAATAGTTACTCCTAGGACAGTGCTGCCTGAAAAAGATTTTTTTTTCCTTCCATCTAGGTACCTAAATGAATAGTATGGATTTATAAACTGGATACAAGTGCATCAGTTCTTATCAGAATCTGAAGTCTGACACCATCTGACACCACTGTGCATTGACAAATGATGGCGTAAAAGAACCTTAACTGTCTGGAACCCTCAAAATTAGATTCAAAACAGACTGAAATCCCCCCTATTATACTTAGAGAAACAGTCAGAAAATTTATCCTTTTGAGACACTAAAATAGGAGTCTAGATATAGTGTCTGTTCTCTCAGCTTCATCTTCCTTAGAATTCCACATCTCTGAGCTTTTTTGGCAGCTGCTTTAAACAGCAACCAACAAAAATGCATCATCTGCAATGCAAATGTTGTTATTACAACAGCAATCCTTTTCTTTTTCTCCTTCTTCTTAAAGTAGAGAATAAAATACAGTACTGTGTCAGTCTGTTTAGAAAGGAGGGAGAGTCTTACCCAAGGTCAAGAGCAGGCACAAACTTCATCTAACTCCTGATATTCAATCGCTGTAATCTCAGTGCATAAATCTCCTGTCAGAATGACAGTTTTTAATTCTTTCCAATCCAGAACTACGAACAACAATGGTTAAACTGCATTCCTGGGACAGCTGGGACTGTTTGGGAAGTACATTTCCAGAGAAATTAGACTAGCAACATCCAATAACACAGGAGAGTCCTGCTAACCCTCACTTTATTGATCTAAGTGCTCTGCAATATGAGACCTTGGAGAAAAGCTAGTGTTCAGTCTGGGTCTCCTCCCCTCCTTCCCACCAGCTTTTCCTACATATTTATTAAACTTGACTTGCCAAACAGAAAGAAAAAAAATCTGGACTTGCACATTTTTGTTCTATTTAAGCATTGTTATGGATGGAAGACTTTGAAAGAAATTTAAATCTCTGAGTTTTCTTGCTTAGTTTTTGTATTAGAACTATTTTTATCCTCATCTTTTATAATACTACTTCAGTTCTGGAATAGCCTCAAATAATTTGTTCACAAATATGTGTTGAACTGGTTAAAACCACTTTCACTTTAAGCCTATGTAGCTAAACATGTCCAAAAGGCTGAGAAAACACTGGTTTAAAATATTGAAACAGGCTGGCCAAGATCAAGACATTGCAAATTCCCTTTATGAGCAAACTGAAGGGAAGACATGCCTGTAAGTACACTGTGTTTTCATTCAAGCTGAAAGAATGACAATTACGTTTATGAAATAACACCTGACGTGTAAGCAGTTTATGTGCACTGCTGGTTTACACCAAGCAAAGAGCTAAACAACCCTCCCCAAGATTCCTCTTATGGAAATAATACCCAGACTTCTCATGACTGATGGAATAATGAAACTCATATGAATGAACCTGCACTGTGTGAAGAGTGGAAGCTATGTCATCACTCACCGTTTTCAATACTGTGTAATAATGATTCCTGCCCTAAATATCCCTCATTCTCTCTCAGATCAGATAGGGATGTGTATGTGATGCCACAGCCTATCTCTAGAGGGGATTCCATTTGTAACTCAAAGCTACTCATTTATAGAAACAATACTAAGAAGTGTTACTGTAGCTATAAATGTTCAAGACCATTGGAAATGTGAAGAATGATGTGTGCTCAAGAGCTGATTGTTTTTTTCCAGCTGTATCCGTTGGTCAAATAAAATATATTGCCCTTCCTCAAAAAACTGGCTGGTCTTAACTGCAAGTTAAGACCTTGGTGGTTTTCCTTACAGACAGACTTTGTGGACAGTTGCTGATCTCAGGTTACTCCATGTGTAACAGGTATGTACCACGAAAATTATGTATGACAGCCAGATGATAAAAGCCCTCCAAAGTGGCATGAGGATCAGAGAAACTGTAGGTTCACCAGACACATCCGTACACACACATTCACAGAACACAGTGTTGTAGGGACTTCCTTGATATGTAAAATTCATGGATCACCATTCTGCACGTTTGTCTCTTCCTGGACACATTCAGCAACAGAAACCCATGGGGTTCCTTCTTGCACATATTTGCCAACCAGGCAGCCAGAGTAAATAAAGATGAGCAATCATCCCTCCTCTTCCTCTTGCCCTCCCCAGCACCAAAGAGTGATTCTCAAAGCCTACCAAGGGTAGTATAAAGAGCGACATTGGAATTAATAACCAACAGCAAAAAAGAAGAGCGGCAACACTTTGAAATAAAGGGCAACATCTGTGCCTGGAAGGTGGTGCCTGCCAGGTCTCAGCACTCTAGGTATGCAATTCCCCACTTCGTCACTTTCCATCCCCAAGAAAACAGCAGAAAAATCTGAGAGAGAGTTACGAGAGCCTGTCGAGAGCCTGTGGCTGTATTGAATTTTACAAGTCTCCTTCTGTGCTGGGAGCCCCCATATCATGCAGGCAGCTGCTACCATGGGCACTGGAGCTAATGAAGCAGGAGAGCAGGGAGCAGCCCTCCACCCTGAGAAACCCACCCTGCCATCCACCCCATCAGCAGATGCCTGAAGAGCCCACTCACTCAGCAAATCTGATAGCAGCCTAGAAATTACTCACTTAGAAGACATTTCATGCAAGGACCCATCTAGACTACTGGTGGCTGTGTGGACATTTTTCTTGGCATCAAAAATGGCCTACAGAACATCTACCTCCATCTGGCCTCTTCTTATTATACCTGTGCCACCTCCTCAGCTGTGGCAGTGTAATTTTTTTTGTGGGGCCATGTGGTGAATCAGATCAGGGAACTGATTCAGATTAAAATCCCAGACTAAGGAAATTAAAGTCCATTAATAAATGCTGTAACTGTAATGTAATGTTACAAGCTCTCAAGAAAAGATTTGGAAAACTTCTATGCACACTTTTTCTTATTGAATGTGTAGCATAATGTATCACTTTATGTTATTAAACAAAACATTAAATGCAGTATGTTTCCAATCCCGTGTAGGAGCTGCACGTTTCACATTGTGTCCTGATGATGTCTAGGCACATAATTCCTAAATGCTCTTTTTCTCCATCCATGCCCCCAAAGACAGCTGATTTGTTTCACAGCAATATTTGCATAAAAGCATATGCTATCACAAATGATCTGGATGAGGCAATTGCAATAGTGGGAAGGAAGGAGAAGCCATGGCAGAAGTAGCAAGCTGTAAGAAAGGCAGTAAAGTGCAGCAGCAGCAGAGCAGAAGATGTGCCGGGGCTGGAGAAAGGTGAGTGGTGAGAGCTACACTAGCAGATGGACACAAGCTGCAGGAGCAATGGGAGAAGGGAGATATGGAAGGGATTACTGACATGACATAGAAACAAATATAGCAAAGTGGAAAGGACATTGCTGCTAAGGCTGGCTCAATTCAAGGCATCCATCTGACAGTGCAGTCAACCTGCTGCCCTGATCCAGACACATGCCACTCACCTTCTCCTGCTTAACAAGTCTCACAGTTTAGAGCAGAAAAGTCATGGCCAAAGTCAGGTAGCAACCTGGAGGGAACTTCCCAGCCCTCTCTCCCTCCTCCAAAACACTAGGGAAAGGCCAAATGACCAAAGACGGACCACACAGTGAGACTTTGAAAGTCTAAAAAATTTTCATGTCTGACTAAGGGATTGCAAGCCACACAGAAAGTTCGGACAGCTGACACAACCCCAGGTACCCTCCCCTCACCAGTACAAGAGCTCCTAGAATCAGATATTACTGTGTGTGGCAAAATTAGAGAAAAATCATTAATGATGAGTTGTTTTTTAAAAAATCACTCATCAAGGTTACAATGAGCTATGAATTATTACAAAAAGGGAGGACAGTCAGCTGTTTCAAAAAATTAGATTTGAAGTATGTTTGGCAACTGCTTCCATCAGTATCTTCAGTTCCATTATTGAAATTCTCTCTTGAGTATTTTGTCTTCCCTCCTATTGTGAGAGCAACACAAAAGAAACCCTAACTATATAGGAAAAATGATTACCACAACTACACACTAAGTGTGGCCTAATGCATATGAAAGAATGACAAATGTATTTCATGTCCTCTGTTGCAATAATTTGGTGCTTATACAACAATAAGTACAAAGTAAAATATGGGGGGCTTAAGTCATGGTGCTGCTTTTAGCAATTTTCTAGGAAAGACTTTGCATGTGCAAAATTCAGGCTCGCTACTAACAGTAGGCAGAATTGACGCTTTTGCAGCCTGTACATACAGATGTGTTGACCTCAGCGGCAAGTGCCTGATTAATAGAATAAACGATACTCTTTTTCAGACATTTTATTTGACTAATGAGGTTATTGCAATTTTTTTTTTTTTGACAAATGTGTAGTTTTCTCTCCTAAATTACGGTTATGTTTTGTTTCTCATTAAATTACATTAACTTTTGTCTTGGACTAGCTAAACATGTTAAAAAAACCCTCTGGATTTGGATCTGAAGAGTGGAATCAGAAGTATGGAAAGTGTATGTGCTTTGCCAAAAATACTATTTCATTACTCTTCAGAATTAGCTGGCAGTGCTTCTGCAGTATTTACTGAAGTACAAACCAAATGTTTTCATCTGGACAGGATTCAAACCCTGGTATGTTACAACCACAACAAAAATAATCTCAGTCCAAAAGCCTTCTCTGTAATTTCAGCTGTGGTTTCTGCAAAATTGGAGGATTCTTCTCCATGAATTATTTACACCAACTCCCCCTCTAGCTCCTCCGGCTTTTTCCCTCCTAACAATTAAACACAACCCAGATGTGCTTTGGAAAAATCTTAAAACAATTTAAGACATTAGAATGATTTAAGCGCAGGGCAGGTCAAGGTATGTGGGACTTCAGCCTGCCCCAAAAAAGCACACGGCTTGCCAAGCCCTACACTGAGCCACGTTCAGAGGTTTGGCTTCTCCTCTGACACACAGCCCCATTTTGTGGCTGTATGCAGGTGGAAAAACCTTGCCTCTCAAATGCTCCTGATGTGCTGGCATCTCAATGCTTAACATTTAGGGCCTGCTTCTCATTTATTATATGTCCCACTTATTATGTTTTGGCAGGGCAATACCAAATCCCTGAAGTGCAAATATATGTAATTTATGCCTGCACCTTATGGTTGTTTTACCAAGCCAAGCTAAAGGAGCACAAATTGCATAAACTCCATAGGAAAGAGCAGTTGTTCTTCACTTGTCTGACTCCACCTGCAGGAATGGTCCCAGAGGGAGCTCCCCAGTGCCTGAGTGAGAGGGAGGAAAAGGCTATTCCAAATAGGGAAATAAAACTGAGCTCCAACTCTTCCCTCTGCTGCCATTGTACAAATCACATGGTGCCTGGTGTTACAGCTAATTTATCGACTAGTGTAGCAACATAAACCTCATTTTCTTCTTAGTTTGTTCTTTGAAGTAGTACAGCTAAACCCAAAAGGCTGAAGAAAATTTTTCCTTTTCTAGGGAAATGGAGCAAGGGTGGGGAAATGCGTGAGTCTGCAGGAAAAAAAGAAAAGGTCTACTTTCCAAATGTAGCAAAACACTCCAGACAAATAGAGTACTCAAAATTAATAAAATAAATAAATTAAAAAAAAGACTGCTTTTCACATCTACAATTTGTATTTGACAATCTCAAAGCAATTTAACTCCACCAGCCTGACTGGATTTTACAGTGAACCTCAAAACCAACTCCTTCCACGTGCACTTCAACCCCCAACTTTATGTTCCCTCCCACCAAGAACAAAAAAAGTGTGTAAGTTTCAAAGCACCATGATGACATTCCCAAAAGGCTACCAGGCTGTGTTTCATACCCAAGATATCCTGGGTCCCATCCCTAGCACAAAATCAGTCATTTGGATAACACTGAAGCTATGGTATATTCATGGGTTAGAGAAGCATGCTCAGAGGTTTTTGGCTGGGATGAAGGGCGGGAATTGCCCTTCCCAGAATACTTTACATTTCCCACCTGGGAAGCAAAGCTTTGAATTGCTGCTGCCATTGCAGCACTCAGATTTTAGGCCAGTAGCTCATTCATAATCAACATCCAGCTAGGCCAACACCTATATACAGGGTTAAATATTTATCCTCATTTTACATAAAGCTAAGCAGCTCGCTGAAGGACTCCAAGTGAGACTGTGGCAAATACAAGAGCTAAACTTCAAGATTCAAGAGGTTAACTTCATCCTGTTCAAGGGTAGATATTGGAATTGTTAACATCAGAAACTGTCCAAAAACTGGAAGAGCAAGAAAAAAACTTTCATTCGGCTATGTTAGGGAAGATAAAACTGGAAAACCTTATGATTGCCTGGCAAAAGATTTTGAGAATATGGAAACTATAAGCAAGATTGAAATGAAAGCCATCTTTGAGATACCAAACCTTAGTTACTGAACAACTAGAAAACAATAGTATGGCCAGCTGAAAGTCATCCCCTCTTGATTGAACAATTCCCTCTGCTTGCAGACAGGTCCAAGGGTCAGAGGAGACCCTACTAGCATGGCAGAGGGGGTCCAAAGAGCAGTTTTTAGAGTTTAAAGTGTAACACAGTATAATAATGTAATGATTCTTATAGGCTGTATGTAAATGCTATAGGATTTGTATCTTGTATTAGACTGGTTAGTAAAAATTAGAATATTCAACACAGAAGAAGATTTATTGTATTGTAATGGGAACCTCGTTCTCTTACTTCTCTTACCTCTTACACCTCACTCTCTTACCCCATACCCCTTGCTCTCTCTTTACTCCTCTTACTCTTGCTCTCCTGCTCTTACAGGCCTGCTCTGAGCTGTGACTGGCAGCTCCAAGCAGGGCCTTTTTACCCACGCCCTATGCAATAAACCACAGGTTCCAACACCTGGCTTTAGAGATCTGTCAGTCCTCACCATCCTGACCACCACCACTCCTACAGTACTAAGCACAGGATACTCTATCTTCCTTCAGCACCTCTTCCCATCTCTTAAATCTGCCAGTAGGCACACACTGGCATGAAATTGCATCTTCCACTGGATGCCTGAAATTTTGGCACTCCAGCAGCACTCCCTTCCCTTGGGAAGGAATAACACCATGGTGGTGGTCGCCAGGCTCTCTTCTCTCTCTGTACTTCACAAAAGTGCTCTTCACTCTGAGCCTGTGTAACCACTTCTCCCTGCCAACACTGATTAAATTACTCTTGCCCTAAACCACCACAAGAGTTGCTCAGTAGCTCATATTCCATAGGTGGCCTAAATGGTTGCATATATGAGAAATAGCTTATATTCTGCACTTCAAAGTTACTCCTAACTTTAAAAAAGAGCTTAGAAACGTTGAGGTTACAATTACTAAATGCAAACTTATTTTTATTAAATGGTGTGTACAATTAAAATTCAGCATCCTGAAGTTTATTCTTCAATTTTCAATCCATCCTAAAATTTTAGGTCCAAATACTAAATTTTATAATAACAAAATCAATAAAAACTTTCTTTTTCAGACTGCAAAGAAGCTCATACTTTGGACAGTGTCAGCATTTCATTGCTTTGCTTCCAGCCTTATCAAGTTGCTGTGCTATTCAATCTGCTTACTCTGATGTGGTGAGCAAGTCTCCACGGTGCCTATGCCTGGTGCTTCAAGAATGTGACTGATGCAACTCAGCAGCTCTCCAAGTACAGCACATGTTGACTACAGAACCTACTGACATCAAACTAACAGGCAATCTTACCTGTTGCCTTGCTGCAAGATAGGCAAATTAACAGGTGTTTTCTAACATGGCCAAAATTAAGACTCCCCAAGTTTTGGTCCTGGGGGCTCTCCCATTGTAATCGGAAATCTCTGCAGCTATGACCTGACACAGTCAACCTCTCCTATCAGGACTCAAAAAAGAAGCATCAGATCAAAGGCCCCTGACCCTTTTAGCCACCCAAATAGAGGTGTTTACAAGAATAAAAAGCCTGTTTAAGACCACACTGCACTAAAAGTTAGAAGTTACAGAGGTTCGGACAAACATGCTATAGTGAAATTTTCTATTTTGATTTTGCCCAATTGTAATAAATCATCAGATTATTAAGTCAGCACAGCATTCAAAGAAAAAGAACAATCACACGTTTTGCAGAACAGAAGAGCCTGAAAACTCAATTTGTGAGATCTCAATTAAACCATTTTTATTTAGGAATCCCTGAAATCCTCTAGCATGTAACTCCCAGAGGCTCGGCTTAATTAGAAAATTGATCATGGGAAAACTTCTTAAAATGTACTCTCCTAATCATAGCCTTCCTGTTATCACCTTTTGCCAAAGATCTATTGCTCACAGGGAGTTGTTTCTCCTTCCTCCTTTAGCCTGATATTTGACTCATAATATTTAAACCTGTAAATAATTACAGAGAGAAGAGGTAACTTAAATGCACTGTAACAGAAGCTATTAAAAAAATATAATCAGAGGCAGAAAACACAGTAAAAGTGAGAGCTGTTGTACAACCACACGGAGATGACACACTCGTATCTACACGGTGCTGAAAGATACTAATTATGCCTCTGGCAAGGGGCACACAGGCTCCTTCAAAGAAGCTATTTAAAGATAAGAACACTGCAGACAAACACTTTAGAGATATCTGTACTATTCCCTTCCTTGTGTTGAAAATTCTAGGTCACAATTTAATAAAATTTTTTAAAACCCACAAACCTTTTTAAAAGGAGGATTTTAAAATAATAGGAAGCAGAGGAGCATTGCCAAGTTTGGTCAGTCTAGAAATGTATTCCAGGTTGCTCAGATATTCATCAACTGTTACAGCTTTTTCATTGTGCTCCACTTACCTTTTAAGAAGTAATTAGTACAGTGCATTATCAAATCAAGAGTTTGAAAAACAAACTAATTAAAATATGTCTAAAGCCTTAGTGTTCTGGATAATGAAACCAAGCAGGTCATCTTGGTTAAATTATTTCCCTTTGAAATTACAGGGTGCTAATGGAGTGAGGGGGGAGTTTAAATTATTTGAATCATTAGATTCTCTTACACACAGCAAGACAGGTAAATGGGACTTCTTCTCCTAAGTATAGAATCCTATGCATGTCAAGGGCCTTTCTTCCACACTATAGCATGATAGTATTGCTCCTTCACTGACAGAATTCAGCTGCTCCCACTCAAAACAAACCCTGCAAGAACAATGAAGAGTGAATCTGTAGTGGTGACAGGATGCTTAAATTTCTCTGTTCAAAAACAGAAAATGAAAGTACACACTGACGTGTGAATTCACGGTGGAATTTGGTCAAAGGTTGGACTTGGTGATCTTGATCCACCCTTAGTGAATCATGATTCTATGGTGTGACAAATTTACGCTGTGCTTCTGACACCATTGCTGGGCACAGTGGGACAAGGGCAGAGAAGATCACGGAGCTGCATTGCCACCAATCTTGAGAAAGACTCCTTTGCCCAAAAAAAGGCTTTGATTGTGAATCCAGGGATTATATCACCAGATCATTTTGAATGACTAGGACCTAAGATGGTGCTAAATTAAACAAACATGGGGATTTACCATCCTGCATCTTATCACTACTACACGTAAGATTTTCAGAGTGCTGAACTTCAACCCTGTGAGTGTGCTCTTATTTCCATGCAATTGCATGTTGCATTTCATGGTGAAAGCACAAAGCCAAGGCTGGACACATACAGCTGGACAGAAGTTCAGAACAATCACCTGTCCCACCATGCAAACAATTCTGAAACCCTCAACAGCTCAATAAATAATAGCACGGAGGTTCCAAATCAAAATAACCCCTTCCAAAAAAATCCCAAGTCTTCGCTATGCAGGGTCTTAGTAAGCTGCTGGCTCTTCCCTCTCCAAGCTCACTAGGCACCACCAGAAGACTAGCACCAAACTAAGCCTGCCAATGCTCTGGAAAGTCACTTTTGGGACCCTTCTGGAGCTGGATGTACTAGCACGCTGCTACATGAACTGCTCACCTGCATATTAACAACCAGCTTCCATCTCCTTATTTTAAAATGGACACATCAAAAGAGACAACCACGTGGAGCTAAACATTCCCAGAGGCCAAATGAACACAACCTCAGGCAGCCAGGACTTCTTGAAGGACACAGCAGTTCAGGCACAGGAGCCAGAACCACGCTAATACAAGTCTGAACAACCCACCCCTCCAAGCCACAGCACCCTCCTGCCCCTCCACAGAGGAGCATCCAGGTAGCAGGTGTCCAGGAAGATTTTCCTGTCTCTTTTTTAACCGGCTCTTTTCATGTTTTATAAAGGGGTGATGGAGTAATAAGCTTGCAGGAGTGCTGAAACACGCAGCTGACAGCTTTCCCTTTCTGCTTTTCTTCAGACCGTTTAAGCAGACCAAGAACATGCCATGTGTGGCACTCAGAGCAGACTTTCCCTCGTGGTTTTTAACATAATTGTAATTGTGATCTTGCCGTCTGAATGCATGTGCTGTCAGAAATGTTCGAGTACTCCTGCATACTGAAGAAATTAGGAATGAATTGCAAGTTCTTAATTGACAGTACAAAACATCAATTACGCCACAGATGAATAACAAAGGAGAAAATTACAGGTGCAAGAGCTAAACAGCTCTTGATTAAAAAAAAATAAAAATAAAAAACCCAACAACAAGAAGCACTGGAATAAGACTAAAGTACCCGTGCTTCCTATTTGCATTGTTAAACCAAAACACTAAGAGTAGGAAATAAAAGTGGAGATAAGTGACACCCCCACACAGGTTGCCTTTCTACAAGTGCAAGTGCCTTCAAAGCTATAAATAACACATGCTTAGTTAGCAAGCAGTGGAAACAAGTGTGTGAATGCAGCCATGTGTGCTCACACATAGACACGCACACACAACCCCCATCTGACTCTTCCCACCAACAACTGTGGCAGTTGGCCCAGATCACAGCAGTGACACGCTGCCAACAGACTGATCAACCTCACAGCACACTAAATTAGAAATACATTTCCACAGATTAAATTTCCGAGGACCATGATGCCACTTTAAACTCTATTAGATTCTGCTCCTCTCCATCCTTTAAACAAACACAAAAGCTTGTAAATCACCCTCCTCTATCCCCTCCACCCACCCACTTTACCAGAGGTCCCAACAGGATGGGGGCTCCATATTGGATGTGAAATAAGATGGATAAATTAGCAACCAGTCTGAGGGTACCACTAGCCTAAAATTTTACAGAAGAAAAAAGAAATCAAACCACACTACATTAAAGTGAGAAAGCCTCAGCAGGAAGCTATGGGTGGTGTTGATCACTGCTATCCACAGATGCAACACAGACCTAAGAAAAGGGAACTCAAATGCAAGCTCTGGAAGATTCAACCCACTAGGTATGACTTTTGCAGACAAGCCCTATCTGTAACAAATGCACACCCTTTCAGCAGGTAATGGGACAAAACAACAGCAAGAGGCATCATTCCAGCACAGAGGATGCACTTACTGCTAACTGAGACAGGAAATAGAGAAATTCTCTATAGAGAAACATACAGCACGAGATAACGTGACAATTGAGGGATTAAACTGAAAGATGCTATCCTTCAGTACATGACTTGAGACACAGGGCCATGGAAAACCTTAAGAAAAATGACCACTCGAGTAACATCTCCTTCTCTAGCTTTATCTAGGCAGTGAGGTGTACCTCACACTCGGCCCCCCAAGTCCGACATGCAGGCTTGCAGACACGCAGCCCATGGATCCCTGACACGCATCTCCAGCCAGGCTCAAGCACCTGTTACTGTGAGGTAGTTCAAGTATTTCACTCCACAATTTCAGATGCCACCTTTGTACTTGGATTGCTGAGAGGAGGAGCCCACCTGTTTTAATTATCACCACAGGAACAATCCAGCTCCTGAGGCAGACAAGAACAATGGTAAACCCTCCACCCACTGTCAGATGAAAAGCCTCACTCAGATTGAACAATAAAGGACAGGGAGTAGGTAGAGAGGGGGAAATTCCAAGCAGATTTTCTCCTCTTGCAGGAACAAGTACTCAGGCAAGTTAAGCACTTCTTCAGTTTATAGTCAGACAAAACAAAGGAGGATGGGGAGGACTTAAGAGAGCTAGAGAAATCTCCATTCTGGGTAACAGAGAGCCAAGCATAAAAGAAATTTTTTTGCACTATTACCAGCCTCATTTTATGATCTTTAGAACCATGAACTCGAATGCTCCTGCTGCAGATACAGTCAAATTGCTGAGAGCTGAAATGCACACAATACCTTCAAGTGCAGCTCCAGTACATTTGTCTGGTTGCTGCTTGGTGTGCAGTGCTACAGCTCCTTCTGTGCATTACACTGTGCCTCAGCACTGCTGCCAGACACCTACCTCGAAGACAGAGGAAAGTGAGAAAATCTTCTGTCTTGGGCTTCCTTTTGGAGAGGTCAGAAATCTGAGTGGCAGGAGGGGGTAACAACGGCTCCACTATCTTTATTGGAGTTGTGCTGGGACTGTTTGGCTGGGACTGAGCAAACTTCCTTTGTGCTTGCAGTCTTGGCCTGTGGAAACAAGAGCACATCAGAAACATGTTAGGGAGAACTTGCTGGATGTGCGAAAACACAGAAATTCACCATTTAGGAGAGAGACTGAGAGATCTAAATCCATCTCCCACCAATACCAAATCCCTTGCTGGGTCAATAATGAAGACAGTCTTTTATTTGTTTTACCCTTTGGTATCTTCTGCTACAATTTGGAAAACTAGAAAGGGAACATCTTGACTGCAAAATCTGTGACTACTGTTTCATATGTTCTGAGTGTCTTCTTGCACATGATACAATTACAGTTTACCATTCACTTATTTGGAAATTAAATCTGTATTTTGCACCATGAAAATGTCTTTTTTTTTTTTTTTTTTTGCTAAGTGTTAGTGCTCACTGCTTTCTGTTTTTAATTAAATTACAAATTAGGTTTGTTTTAGCCCCATTAAGGTTTTAATTTATTCCAATCTGCTATAGTCTTATTTTCATAGTAAAATATATATTAATAGATAAGGTATATTTGTGCCCAGTTCTAAATAAATAAAACCTTTAAGAAAAGATATTTTTGACAGGGAAAAAAAATCAGGTCAAAACTGTTTGCTTGGCCACAGCCCAGAAAGATAGCAAGCAAGGAGGTCAGCAGTGGGGTTAAGCAGGATTTGGGATAAACTGGTAAGACTGAAGGACATGCATGGAATGAATTTGTTCAGTCCTGGTACTGGGCAATGGACTGACACTTTGATTAGTTTTAAAGCATGCTCGGGTACAGCTGCAGGAAATGAACGGCTGCAGTTGGTTTTGGCAGTTGGCTGCAAATTATTTCAAGCCTATCTGAAGGCTTTGATTAACTGCTAGGTAGCAATGAATATGATTTTCTTTAATATGTCTAGAATGTAAATTGGTATTAGGGAAAGCATTTTGGGGCAGGACAGATACCCGGAGGGGGTCTCGCTGGGAACCTGGCTCAGCTCAGTATATAAGAACATGTTAATTTCTCACTTAAGCAACTGGGATTCTAATTATGATCTTTATTACAGCTTCAAAAAGGAGAGAAGCTACAGAACGAACTTAAAACCTTGTTGAGAAAGGATGCAATTTTATGTCATTTTATTCCCTAATAGCAGAGTATTTACATAATGTCAAAGTGAAACGTATTAAATAACACTGAAGGGAAGCCCAGGTCCCGTCACTCCATGGCAGCCTCGACTGTTGTGACTTAAGGAAAGCACAGTTATTGTTCAGTAGGGATGAAATGCATAATTGGCAAACTTCCTGTTTTTCACGGGTATTAACCTTAAATATTTGGGTAACAAGAGGTTTGTTACTGTATTTTAAACTTCTGCAAACTTGACACTAAGATAGCTAAAAAAAAAAAAATATTGAAAATCCCAGCAGTGTTTGTATGAACATACAAGTCCCCTAACGACAACCGAGAGAGAAAGTAACATTCAGTAGTTTTCTCCCTAAACTATGCATATAATTGTCCTTGTCCTCACTATCCAACCCCTACTACCTCAAACAACAAAACATACCAGCCATTCCTATTGCTTTTTTTAATCTCCTCCATGGCAAAAATAACCTGGTGTTGACAATTTTTTTTTTATCACGGTGCTTATAATTTGTGAACTGGAACTAAAAGACTATTTAACACA
Organism: Sturnus vulgaris; assembly: GCF_052056855.1. Taxonomy (NCBI): domain Eukaryota; kingdom Metazoa; phylum Chordata; class Aves; order Passeriformes; family Sturnidae; genus Sturnus; species Sturnus vulgaris. The sequence goes on along the minus strand of NC_142243.1, from coordinate 68,346,682 downwards.
TATATTTCCTCATATCTATGAACAATTATCTTTCCAGAATGAAACTCTTGTATAGATCTGCCTGTATCTCCAAAAAATTACTCAGATTGCTTTGCAAAGCCCCATGTCTTCAAGCAGCCTGAGGACTCCCGTACAGAATGAATGGGATTTTAATTTTGAGCAACTACATTTCTATCACCAAAACCAAACATGCAGCCAGAGAAAAACGCTTTGTGTTGGCTTCTGTTCTGCACAAAACATATGCTCTCTCGGCAAAAAACAGACTATAAAGGTTAGCGAGCATCCTGGCTTTCTGCACAGCAATTTTTTCCCCTTGATGTGCTTCATCAGCCAGGCTGTTAAAAATATTAACTCACCCAATCTCTGCATCTCTGTACCTGCTCAAATCTCATGTGATTGGTGATAAGCACCCCACAAAGTAAAGGTTAAGCCTGTTTTATGGTTCAAAATTAACCCTTTGCAGCAAGAATCATCCATGCTGGTTTGCAGTATCCCTATTATCAGTCCCCAGGAGCACTGAAACAGGATAAGAGAACGACTTGCAAGTTTGGCATAGATGTGAAATGAATCAGGGAACCGAAAGTACTTTTGGTTCTGCCTGTCTTTGAAAGTACTCTGTCTGCTAGTGTTCTTTTTTGGGACAAAAAAAAAAAAAATAAATCCCTGTGGGGCACAGAGCCGGACCTGGCAGCATCACAGACTCTTCACTACCCATGGTGGCCCTTGATTTCAGCAAGGACAGAGAATATTCCAGGTCTTCCCTCCACTTACAAACATGAATTTTGGCTGCTTCCCCAGGGAGGCTGTGGAGACTTGCTGCTATATGGTCAGATGTGTCCGAGATGCTTCTCCGCTCAAACCAAAGTTGAAGATTGCTGCATTTCCATCTGCTCAGTTTGACCTCACCAGTGCCACAAAACCAGGCCCCCTTATGAAACATCCACCTTTTATTAAAACCACGAGCAGTTACAGGGTGTAAATACCACCGATTCAATTTATGAACACTAGTAAATGAAAGCACTCTTTTCTGACTGTAGCATCCTTTAGGTTTCTGCAACAATTACTCTTTCTTGCATGGATATGTATGTGCTCACTTCAGTGTCTGAGAGTGCATACAGAGTCAGCTGTGAGCAAGAAATAAACTATTCTGTAGCTACAGCATACAAGGATGAGGCATCAGGATTAGGAAGCAAAAGACACATTCTTAAGCAGCCCTTGCTGGTTTATGTAAACCTGACCAGTTTCAAAGGTGGGCCAGCAAAGAAAGACACACATCTTTCAAAACATTGGCAACAACTAAAACTGTTTCCTTGTGAAAGCACGTATGGATCTTAATAAACTTGTATGTCCCCATGAAAGCCTCTAGCAGCATAAAAGCAATGATTTCAGGTATGGTTTCACATTACATTTAATCCAATCTAAGTGTGAAGCTGCTGCCAAAGAAAGATTGTACCCTCCTTCTTCACTACAATTACATTAGACGAAGCATAGCAAGTAATACTTACACACTACTTCTGAACAAGGAGGAAGAGAAGTGATAGAAGTGCTCAGAAAGATGCTGTGTGTGTATGATGGTGCCTATCCAAAATGCAGTGAGAAACAGCGTGGCCAGCAGGAGCAGGGCAGTGATTGTCTCCCTGTGCTCGGCACTGGTGAGGCCACACCTGTGCTCAGTGTTCAGAGTGCTGTGTTTTGGGCCCCTCACCACAAGAAAGACATTGAGGTGCTGGAGATGGAAAACAGGGCTTCTGTCAGGAACACAAGCCCCATGAGAAGCGACTGGGAGAGCTGGGGGTGTTTAGCCTGGAGAAAAGGAGGCTCGGGGGAATCTCATTGCTCTCCACACCTGCCTATAAGGAAGGTGTAGCCAGGTGGGAGTCAGCCTCTTCTCCCACACAACAAGTGAGAGGACCAGAGGTAAAGGTCTCAAGTTGTGCCAGGGGATGTTTAGATTGGGTATTAGGAAAAGTTTCTTCACAGAAAGGGTTGCAAAGCATTGGAATAGTCTGCCCAGAGAAGTGACTGAGTCACCATCCCTGGAGGCATTTTAAAAAGACACATGGACATGGCACTTAAGGACACGGGTGGACTTGGCAGTGCTGGGTTAATGGTTGGAGCCAATGATCTCAAAGGTCTTTTCCAATCTAAATGAACCCGTGATTGTTTAAATGCATAACACCACCAACATGGCTTTGCTCTTTGCTTCTTAATGCAAGGATTTCTGCTGGAATGACCTATTTAGTGTGCATTTGGCAACAACAGACAGATTGGCATAGGCAGCAGAAAGAGCAAAAAAAATCCTGCTTCCATCCTCAAAATAAATTGCTCATTTTGTCCTCATTGAAAGGGTACACACTATGTTAAGGCTTATAAATATGCAAACAGAAAAAAACTTTGCAAGACGGAAAAGGATGAGGAAAGAACTTAAAATAATCCCACATCTAAACGTCATGCAAACACCCAACACGCAGCCAGAAATTTCTAGACTATTTAAAAATAAACAGTAAACCACCTTTTCTCAACAGAATGTTATTTTCCTTCTACTTCTTTTAAGAGACTTTAAACACATACCTATGACACAAAGTTCAAAAAAGCCTCAGCCTGAGGAAGTCTCACCTCCTTTGGGTATGCTTCTACTGAACTGACTTGTTTAGGTCTAAAAAAGTAAATTTCAGTCAGAGACTAAAACTCCACAACAAAAATATCCTGACTGCAAAAAGTCAGACTAGGCTATAAAACATTTCTCTCCTGACACAAAATATACTTTTGGAAGCTTTTTTAGAGTAGAATTTATTTTTAGTTGTATATTTTAAGCAAATTGCATTCTTTGTAATTAAAATGCTACAGTTTGTGTTAACTAAAATGCTTCAGAATGTCTTTTTAAATAGTATATCCTAGCACCATTCCTTTAGCTTGTAAAAAAGTTCACGTTTAGGGGAAAAAACTTAATACACAAAGGCAGCCTTTTCTTTGCAAAGCAAAGTTCAGGCTAGTAGTAGCAGTCTGTGTTAAATTTAGTAAACATTAATATTCTAGATAACAGTGCATGTTGTGCTAGCCACAAATCAAGTATTAAACTATCAGTATGTGAGATTTTGTACATTAGCAGAGAAATCTGACTCTTATTACTCTGTAACTCCCAAGCGAAAACAAAATGTACGTACTATTAAACATACACAAAAACAAATATGCACAATCAGATTAGTAATATATTTGCATGCATACTAAACTATTTATAGAAAATTGTGGTTTTGAGAAGCTGTTCTCATGCCTAAGCATCTCAACCGGGAAGAGATTTGCAAAACAATCTAACCTCCAGCAATCTGCAGGTTTCCACCAAACTTCCTGCTTAGTATGTGCTACTATATGTCCTTGCTGCTTGGTCTCATTACCTTTCATTTGCTCCTCGAACTCCACCTCTGCTTTTGTCTTTTCCTGCTTTTCTGTAGCCTGATATATCCTTTTTCTTGATAACAGCAGGACAAGGAGTTAGGTTTTCAAACACTGTAAGAACCACAGCTGAAGCAGCTGCTTGAGCAGTCCAGCTTTGTGACTAATTCCCATTTTCCTTCTCACTGCAATGTGCTTTTCACTTAGCAATTAAGGGAAGGCTCTGGCACGGCTGGGTACTCTACCTGACGGATTTTGTTCCGTTGAGTACCTGGGTTATTTACTTCCTTGTCATGACATTTTGCTGTCATGATGAAATACTTATTTCTGAGGTTTGCCTGGCTCTGTACCCCTGATCTCAATGAGGTCTGAAGTGCACCATCTTCTGGTCTCACTGGAGGTGATAAACCAAGTATGTAAATTGTGTAACTGCACCAAACAACGTGGCACTCAGTCTGGCACACAGCATGTCTGTACAGAAAAATTCACTTCTGTGTGCAGCTTTTTTCAGTAAGGTCAACTTACCTGAACGTGACAGGATGCAGAAATGTTCTGCTCTCATTTAAAAATAACATTAAAAAGTAATTTAGGCTTTAAAAGACAGGTGTCTGCTGAAAATCAGATGATTATCAAGTGTGTAATTTCCACCTCAAAGTCGACCATGTTACAGGCACTTCTAGGCAAGCCCAAGATGAACATGCAAAACTTGTTGCTGGAGGTATCATTCTTCACGGGACAAGAAGGAAATCTTTATCACATGTGCCAGCAGGAAGCATGGCTAAACTACATTTTACCCTTTCAATCCTCAGAGTAAGTCCAAGACATTCCCTCCCAACAGTGACCTTCTAGAAGACTACCAGTTCATGTGAACAGGACTCCAAACTTCAACAAGTTGTTTATATCAGTAATGCCAAAACTTACAGGAAACATATTCTCTTTTTCCCCAAACTGTGAGGGTTAACATTTGGATAATTTAAAATATGGGGAGGGGGAAAGAATTCCCCTCAGAACACAAGATCTTGTTGGCCATCTCTGGAGCATACATGACTGTGTGTGTTGGCTCTGGTGGCACTAGGCTGCATTTCTGTCTGTACTCTCACACTTCTGCCACCACTGTGTGCCAAGCCATGCTGTCAGGTCAATAATGGTACCACACCAAGAGCAAGAAAGCAGGCGTGCACTTTGAACTGCATTTCCTCTCCCACATGCCCCAGAGCTACTGGGATAGCATTTTCTGCCCATATCAGTGGTACCTGTTGCCCATTTGATAATACACATCTCTGTCACTATTGCCAGCAAGTCTGCAGTAGTGGAAACAGAGATTCCATCAGCATCTGTGTCCCTACACCTGTTTGCACCAGGAAAGGACTAGAAGCTAAGAGACCTGGTTGCTCCCATCCATGCTGATACCAAGTGCAAGTACCTGGTGCAAAGCATAGGGTCACTCTCAGATATGGCCCCTTCAAAATAATTTGCAAGATAATGTAATCCAAGACACAACCTAGACCTGTACTACCAGGTAAGAGTGTAGTTCTTAATCCTGTCATATGACTAAAAGAATCTGGGCTATTTTCAGTAAATTAAACATTCCAGAAAGGTGGAATGCAACGATTTTCAGAAGCTGTTTTTACTAAGACCTTTATTCACTCAATCTTTTTTACCTTCTGTGGGCCAGTAAACCAAAATTGAACCTAAATTAACACACTTTTAAACCAGATTTAAATATTCAAGTGATTCCATGAATGCACAATATTAAGTCCATTCAGTCCTTGATTGTTGAGCCTAACAGTTCTTTAAAAAACACTTCTTTCTCTAAAACTTCAGCCAAAATGAATGGATGCACATTTTCCTTTGAGATTTGTGTGTGTGTGCTTTTTTTTAAATGGGAAACAGTTGATTTCTGAGAACCTCCTCTCCTGTTAACAACAGAAAGGTATTTGGGAATTGCATTTCATGAAAAATAATTGAGCTAACCCATATGCTTCACAACTAGTTCAAAGTACAGCTAGACACAAACTTTTTTTGCTAAAAACTGCTGCAATTATCATTAATTCTGGAACTGCCCACTTTTCCTGGCAATGCTCACTGATTACAAGAAGTTACTTGCAGCCTCCAAACCCACTTCATGTCAGGCAGTTTAGCAGAGACACCTACTAAGTCAAACAGCTGGCTGTTCAAAAAATGAGATAGTGTTGGGCAAAGTGGGAGTCCTTAAAAGATGCTGGGCACTGTTACCATCCCCACCACTGTGTAGGAGGAACTGGACAACTCCAGACACCATAAATGGGCCTTGTACATAATCCACATTGCCTTTATATAAGCAGTCACACTGACACAGGTATGGAGAGCTTGCCTGCTAGACTGAGGCCTATACTAGACAGTTTACAGAAGAAGTGGAAAACTAACACTATGTTTAGGTCTCGCCTGTGGACCCAGTTAAGTGCAGGTGTTTCAATGGTCTAGATAACCTTGAGAGGGCTGAATCACACTGGGTACTAAATGCCCTGGGGTTTTGCCCTGAAACGTCCACAATGGTCAGGGAATTTTGACACTACTCTTATGTAGCAGTAGGATTTCCCAGTGTGAACTTGAGCACCCTTCAGGATACAGGTAAGCAAAGAGGAACAAGAAACGATCCAAAAATCCAGAAGTGTAATTAGTCAAAGTTGCAGCCCTTCTCCAGGAGAATGAGTATCTTCTCACCTTACTGCTGCAACTGGTTTTAACTCGAACTGATGCAAGAACAGTCCAAGCTTATTGCACACAACTTGCATCACTGCAGCACAACCTCTCATCGTGCTTAAACCAAAACTCTGAGTTAACAAGGTGCAACTCCAGCACAATGCAATTACAAAACCACACATCCACCTTCAAATATCTCAACAGTGGCATGCTTCCAGCTCAGACTCTAGCAGCTGGAGAAAGGCTGATTTAGATTTAAATACATTAATGACCATCAAATACTCAAACTCTTCCACGCGTCCCATGTGCCAGTGGCTGTGTCAAGTACAGGAGGGTTTACTAGCTGCTGTCCAGAGAGAAGCAGCAGTGGGAGTGTGATCAAATTAGGATATGGCAGCTGAATGAAGCTGCCAAGAAGCAGATTTCTTACAGCCTTTGTCATCAGATCCCACTATAGCATCTGTCCTACAGACTAGTCCAGAAATCCAGGACCAAAGCCTTATTCCTCGATAAGTAAGTGTGGGATCTGGCCAATCAGAAAGACAATAACTCTTAAATCTACTTTCTCCAGGGCTGTAACACCTGAGATTGGACAAAAATTTTTCCTCTCCATACAGACATGTGGTGAGCTGTACATGGCAATAGATGGCAGAAGAGATCCTTCTGAATACTGGAGACAGGTGGTGCCACCCTTCCTTTGTCCTGCAACAGTTCTTAAAAATTCCCATTGTGGAGTAGTTTCATTTCTAGTCTAAGAACATAAGCACTGGTACTTCAACCTTTGACTGCTCCAAGTTGTACTCCAGCTGTGTCTACACTGTACCATATTGCACATTGTATAAAGCCTTCAAATTCATCAGTCTACATGGAAATGAATCTAACAACAATGCTGCAGACTGTGAGTCCTACAAATGCTCCTCCCAAAGTCCTGGTTATTGCTGACACCCTCAACATCACAGCCAACAGCCTTCAGCTGAGCCAGCTCATATGGCCCCAGAAGCTACAAAGGTACACAGTAAAGCAAAACCAGCATCATTCAGAAGGAACAAGAAACAGGAATGTATTCCAGAAGTCCATTTTGGAGGGGGCTGTGTCCCGGATACATCTCTTTCCCTGCTGTTCTTTGGGCTATGCATGCTACAGAGACTGCACCCTAGCTTATGATACCTGACTCTTTGAGACTACCCTGTGGTGGGAGTCCCTGCACTGGTGTGAAGCAGGACCAAGCACCAGCTGACTCCAGCAGTACCACAAAAGCTACAACAACATCTTCTGCACTCCCATCTGTGCACAGCTTACTTCTGCTCCTGCACTCATGTTCTGAAGACATTCCTCCTCTGCAGCATTCTTCATCTCAGGCTGTTACTTGGTTCTCTTCACCAGAGCTCTCTGCAAGCTGCCTACCAAGCACAGCTGAGCACAGCTACCTACAAAAGCACTTGGGAAACAGAGACTAGGATTTCCAGTTCCTGCATCCAGAAACCACCATGCCATACCAGAAAGCAAGAAGAACATCACCAAGGAGTAACTTTTAGGCCAGGTCTGCCATTTTATGCTGTGCTGCTGCACAGAGAAGAACATCACCACATGCTAGAAAGTTAAAATGCAAAACCACAGCAGCAAAAAAAAGAATTAAGGAACTCATTTACATTTGCTTGGTTTTTAATAATCACTACCAGATGTCAGAGTGTGTACTATGTCTATGAACTTCTCTTCAAGAAGAAAACCACAAGAATAAAGTTATTTTTTCACATTAAACCCTGCCCCTTGTGCTGGAAGGAAACAAGGTTGAGCTCTATGCTAATAGACACCTTCCTCACTGGAAGGAGGATGCAATTTCCAGTTCAGTTGCATGATCTCCACCTACTGGCAAGGAACCTGTCAAGATCCTGCTGCTGGCACTCCCTGAAGGTAGAAAAATGAATCAACCCTCGCAAGTCTTCTGATATTCAGGTAAAGCCAGTGTGGGAAAGCCTAAAATGGTCTCCCACTTCAATTCTCTCCCAACACCGTGATGCTGTCTGTGTGGAATTACAGGCAACTCTGTTAACTTTGTTATCTAATGCAGGCTTGGATTATTTTCAAACGTGTTTTTGACCCCTACAAACAGATTTCCCACCCCATGGAAGAAAGCAGATAGAAGTGAAAACCTGCCCATTTTGGGAAAACTTGAGCATTCCCCCTATTTAATCACAGAGAGGTCAAAATTACTTCTAGCACAACACACTGTGCAGCTTCAATATTCTTCTAGTATTATTTTCAGTGTTCTCAGACATCTGGGGGACATCTGCAAAACCTTTTCACTTCCCAGTTCCCAAGCAGGAGGCATTAAACAAAATCAGCATGGTTCAGATGACAGAGCTTCCCACTTCCTTACTCATACGACACCTGGGCACTACCCAAACCCCCAGCCTCTGATCAATTCAGAGCTGCTCTTTGTTCCCTATGATACACCAAATAATACTAAACATATCAGCAGCTCCCTCCCTAGTAATTTGACCAGCTGCTAAAACTCAAGAGGATGCAAGATCAAAGCCATGAGACTGAAGGAAAATTCTCTTTTTCACTTTGAGCAGCCTCTTCTCTGCAATTGTGCTTTTAAAAAAAATTGTTTTACAGACCATTTCATTCTTGTTTTCCAATCTCACAAAAACACGCGTACCTCAACTCCAGCAATCGTTCACCTTTGCCCTAAAAGCAACTTGCACTACCCAGAAAGCCACAGATTACTTCTGGCAGAAATGTCAGAAATAACAGTGTATGGATCATTCTAGCCATCATCTGAATGGCTGAGAAGCTTCCTGTTCAATTAAGTCCTGCATTAATCCCTAATATTTGAATAAAATTTTCCATCTACTGGCAGGAAGTGATAAAAGTCAGTAGGTTGTGGGCATTTTAACCTCTTGCAGAGGTTGCAGCTTGCAATTTAACCACACCTGAAACCACGTATCAGCACTTCAAACGGGGACAGCCTTTAGAAGGCTCCTCTACCATCTGGCTATTACCAGGAAGTCAACATTTCTCTTGTAAAAACTAAAACGTTTAGACATACAGGGAGAAAAAAAAAAAAAAGAGAGACACAAGACATCCTATATCTGCAGTACGGACTTTATTCTGATAAGCTGCAAAGTGATCACTTTTGCATAGAACGCCCATCAGTCACATTCACTGTCTTGCCAAAAAGGATTACTAAACAGAAACATACAAGTGAGCTATCACGGGAAGAAAATAAAATAAAAATCAGTATATTCCATTATGTTAATCCTATACTATTCTTATATAATACTGAATTCCATGACATTAAACCTACACTATTCTTATACAACTCTGAAGATAAAATACAAACTTTAACAGGTGCTGTCTCTACTTTTTTGCTCTCTTTTCCTTCATCATTGTAATCTTTTGCATTGAGTTTCTCTTGGAAGCAAACCACGGCCCTCTCCAGGCTTCCTCCCCAGGAGTCAAACAGCCCATTCTTACAAGTCAATCAGGCAGATGCAGTCAATTGTCCCAGCAACTCTGTTCATGCCTTCTTTCAAGCCATGCCACATCCTGCTACCAGTCAAACTGGCCTGAAAAGGAAAGGGGCCATTCACCTCAAACCTCTTCTTTACATAGATGCTAAATCCTATGAGAGGAGGCTGACTGGACTGCCAGAACATGCTGCCTTTCTCTTCCTCCTGAATGCCAGGAAAAGTACTTGGGAACTAATGATATGAATGGAAACTATGGTAACAATTCCTGTGCCACCACAATCTATAGCCTTCCCTGCAGACTCTCTTTCTTTACCTGCAGTAGTAAGTATTCAATACTCTCTTGCTTCTTGTCACATGTGTCACATTCCTCTGCCCCTGGAGACTCCAGTAAAAAGATATGGTGCATATCAAGCTCATTTCAGTACCAGGTAATCATAGTAAAAAACCCTCACAGACAAACACTAATTGTGCGTACACACCACACATCTGTTCAGGAAGTGAAAAATACAGTCCCTCTGAGAAGACTTTGCTCACAGGAGAGTGAGATTTATGAGTGCTTCTTCCCTAACACCCTCCTTAATTTTACTTTTAGGACAAACAGTGGTACGTGAGCAGCAGGACACCTGATATTTGATGATACAACTCAGATAAACCAATAGCTTGCTGATAGTGGAAGGGGAAAGTTACGTTCCTTCTGGTTCTGCACCCCATCGTGCACCCTGACCAGGAAGTAATGGGAGGGGGGCACAGTCCAAGCAGGGGGGAGGACAAAGGGCGTGGGATCACACCTTTCTGGAGCAGCAACTGCTGCATTGCCTCACCTGCATCCTCCCACCCTGAATGAGCAGGTTCAGTTTGGTTTAAACTGTTCTCAGAAGCTGCTTCAGAAAAAAGGTGTGGTATATGTTCTTCCCTTCATCTCCAGCCACACATTCCTGCTTATGCCAGCACTAGAGCTCCTGAGACCCTATAATCAGCTGGCTGAGGAAGTCAGTCTAGCTGAAAATTAATTTATAGGTTGTGTTTTTTACTTTTTCAGGTTGAGTTTCATAAACACAGAATTGCTGGTGCTGGCACAAGAGGTGGGACAAACACACTGGAGGGAAGAACAGTACTCCCTTTTCCACTAGCAGCTCATATTAAGATCACCCTAAGCTGACTGAGAATCACATTAGTTACTGAAATGTAAAATTTTAACAGAAGACGTGCCTGGCAACAATGCCACTGTGGTCCCTTTCACTGTCAACCCTTTTGCAACAGGGAGCCTACCTTCCACCAAGGCAAGCAAAAAAGATAAATTTGGGTAGACTTTTTTACTTGATAACCTTGGAGGCTTTTTAAGAGTTTTTTTTTAAGTAATGGAAAGGTCTGACTTCCATCCCTTCTGTCTCCATTGAGCAGATCACCCACTTCTTTTCCCTGTATCATTACAAGGCAAAGCCCCAGCTTACAAACATTTAAAATTGAAAGGAGAGATGCTGCCTACACTGACAGTGACACTGCATGAAAGTGCAGTGAGCACTTCTTAGGTGCCCCATGGGCAAAGTCCACTGATTGGCACTGTGCTCCTCAGGAAGTGTCCCTAAGGTGTGGCTTTGATAAATCACTGGAGTGACAGCTAAGCACAGTAAATCTGTCTGAAAACACCCAAAATTCTGGGATGCTTCCTGGCACCTTCTCCTCAACTGCACTGAGCCAATATTTGGTCACTGATTTACTGGCAGTCCTCAAGCAAATCACTTTTCTATCCCTTTTTCAGGCTGAAAACAGACATGGACTAAAAGAGAGCAGGCAGAAAGAATAAAATCTTGTAAAAAAAAGTATGTGCACACCCACGCCTGCTTGATGAGGGCCTGAGGTCAATTTACCACATGGCCGTACAAAAGGTCGTGGCAAGAGTGCTCCCACACAGGAGTGGCAAGAAATTGGCAATTACTTCAGCTGGGACTGCCAGTGAACATTTGATGAACTCGACACCAAGTCATGTAGTTCTTTAAAGGCTGGGCACCTGACAAGTAATTGGTGAGAATGCCATGCAAAAACTCCACCAAGAACAAAAGAAGTGAAATTGGAAAGAATGCTTGAGCAGCAGGAGAAAGCAAGGCAATAAGGTCAGGAGCACTAGAGAAAGTAAAATATTGTGAGGGAATGCAAAGAGCTGTTGGCACGTTCAGGAAAAGTGGAAATCAACCAAAACTAAAAGTGGAAATTCTGTGAGGACCAGATGACTAAGGAGAGAATGGCAATGCAACCACAACATGCCTGATTAGAAAACTGCAGAAATCTGACAAAACACACAATCCTTTTCATACCCAGCCAACCACTGAGCCACAGGTAAACAAATATGTGGAGGATTTCACAATCCCCTCGAGTATTTTCCTGGTTTAAAATTGTATTAAATATGGGTTCAGTAGCTCGGGATACTGTTCAAAATAACAAACAAATGTAACCACAACGGGTTGTGTGAATGACTGCCCTTAGCACTAAGGAAATCTTAATAGCTTGAAGGTGAGAATTAAGTCAACAAAGTCAACAAATAAAATAAATGCATCTTTTATCACACCATTACCAAGGGAAGACAATGCCAAAAGGCAGAACTAGCGATGCTTCTCCTGAGGCCTTGCTGGCAACACAAGACTGCCCCAATTTAATTTTTGTCAAATCAGTTCAAATCCACGTGGACTGTTATGGGTTAAGAGTAGGTTAAACCAGTGCCTTGTTGACAGATAAATCAAAAAGACAGCCTGTCCATACAGCCTCTTGTGCCAGTTTAACTTCATTAATTTAAAAGCTGCATCTTAATTTATCTTAACATAAGCTGTCTAAAAATCTCAGCAAAGCACCACCACTAAGACTTGAATGATTTTGGATCAGAAAATCCAAAGTCCTCTTTAAAGCTTTACCAGATTCCAGCCCGCCTACCCCATAACCTGCTATTTTCTGTGATGGTTTCCTACCGCAGACAGAGGGAGATTTTGCCCTTAAAAGAAATTTAAGCTGCAATTCCATCTCCAAATATTAAAAATTCAATACTTTGGAAAAGGTAATGACTCCAACTTCACATTTTAATCTATATGGGCAGTATTAAAACCACACCAAACACAGACATCCCATGTCTCATACAGGGTTCAAAATCTAAGTATGGATTTTGCCAAACATGCTATATCTATATTTTTGTGCATTCACCAGGGCTCTCTCCTACCCACCGGGGACTCCTCACAGCCAGGCAGCTTCAAAAGTGTTCCAGCACTTACATGCATCACTGTTACATAAATCTGCAAGAAGCTACACTAGAAATAACTGGGTCACTAACAGTATCTCTCTTCATAGCCACTGAGTGACCTTAGACAGCCTGACAGGACTGATGTGGTTAACAATGCTTGAAGCTAAATAAAATTTAACTATATAGGTAATTTTTACTTATTCAATGTTTTATACATGCACACACACATGCACATATACATATGTATGTTATCTGCAGTGAAAAGCCATAACTGGAGACAAACATCAGAAATATGAATGGCTGATTTTTAGATTATTATAATAAGCTTAGGAGAAGATATTTCATAATTTAATGAGATAATAAACTGTCATAATTAACTGCATTTTACATACCTTTCCCCTTCCCCAAGGGGAAAGAAAAGCTTTAAAAGCAGTCAAAAATCAAAACTAAACACTCCTCCAGATTTAGGAACCCAGGCTACCACAACTGGTGGCCAAACACTGCAATACCTACAAAATTTGGTTGTGAGTGAACCCAGAGTTTGACCATTTCAGGCTTTAGCCCTTTAAGGAAGGTTTTCTAAATCCAAAAGAAACCAGAGGAATGCCGACACCCTCAAAGTGCAGATGCAAAGGAAAGCAGCTGTTGTAGCTCACACATTCGCTCAGCACTGGAGTGTCAAATTAATGACTACTCAGTTTTACTGAGCAGTTCCTTTAGAAGGATTTAGCAGCCAATTATTGCATACAATCATTTCCCTGAAGAAAAGAGGTTTTAGGGGAAAAACCAGAGGGAGGAGGGAGGGGAGGGGGGAAAGAATAGTGAGCTTTATCATCTTCTACAAGCCAAATGCAGCAGAGATGATCTGTGGTGTCAATCCCCATCACAGTGGCCATGAGGTTCCCCGGGTTATAGTGAATAAGCAACAAGTCAGCACAGTTCTTTCTCTCCTCTCTCAGCAGATAAGAGGGAATTCTCTCAAAGTATTTCTGGGCAAGGTTTTAATGTTCTGCATTCCACTCAACGAAGGAAAATCATGCTCTGGGCACTGTCTTTTGAACAGCTACAGCTCACGCAGAACATCAACCTTCCCCATCTAGACAGATGCTATGAAAAGTGAGATATAAAAGCCAAAAGTTAGGGTTTATCATTATTTAAATGAATCATTTGAATTCTACTACAGAACAAGGTGGTACACTCCCCTCCATTAACTTACATGATCCTAGACAAGAAATATGAAAAAAAAACCTGTGACACTTCAATCTCAGAAAGAATTCCTGGAGGGTAAGGGGCAGGGGGGAAAAACCTACCAGTCTATAAATACTGTAAAAGTAGCACTATAAATAGAAAAAATAATTAATCAGCTTCATTATGCAGCAGGGTTACAGCAGCTACATATGCTGAACCCAAGTTTCCTCATGCTAAGAGCAACTTGATGCAGAAGCTGTGTTACTTAAGTGAATTTACTCATGAAGCAGAGGACATTCACAACCTGTGGAAATGTGTCGTTTCTGTGTCAGGAGGTGGGATGCAGCAGAGAGAAGGAATTCTTCAAGAGAAGCAGTGAAGAGTCTACAGCATGTGAAATGCTATTCCAGAGCAGTGCTGATGGATTGTAACTGTTAACAATGAGGATTTCAGAAGGCTGAAGTAATCATCTGTCCAAAAGAAATACCTACGGCTTTTCACACCATCTCCAAGAAAAGAGCAGCGATTCCCTTATTCTTATTTATATTATTTATTATACTAATCTTATTTATATTTCCTATTGTATAAGAATTATAAATCTGCAAGAAAAAATAAAGCCTGAGGGGGGAAACCAAACAAATCAAACCCCTTCGAAACTTGAAAGTCTCACACTGTGAATTCCAGCAATTCTGCCTAACACATGGCACTGGGGGACTCTGGGATGCCACCACTCAAGGGCTGGTTGCTGCAGATGTCAGTAAGCAGTTTGTTTTCATCAATAACACAAGATGCCTGTAGCATCACCAGTTTTACTATGTTCATTGTTTATTAGAAAACACAACTGTCTTATTTTTTATTAGCTGGCATTTCTCAAGGTTCCCTGCCTTTATTTTTCTCTCCCTAGTATAAATGAGCACATTTGCCAATAATACAAATAATACAGTCTAAGGAGAAAATTAAGTTCTCACTGTGGGATGTTCATTGTGCAAGGCCAGAAAATTTAAAGCAGTGATAAATGCATTAAGTTACATTTCACATATCATTAAGTAATGCTGAATTCTATCCTTAAAACACCCAACTTGACAATGCAACCCTCCTAACAGAGGGGTGATCCCCCAGCAGACACGGCAAAGCACCGTGCTGCATTATATAACAACATTTTCCAGAGGAATGAGCAGAGCACTTTCTGTGATGCACGGGGAGCATACAAGCTGTCACTGTGCACTCAGCAGCCTCTTCTACAGGGACTGTGCAGCTGAACCAAGTTGCTTATGGGTGTATTAAAAGGAAGAATAAATGACATTGAAGCAACATCTATATTTTGAAATGCAAGTAGTGCCTAGCATCACTGCATTGCCTAATTAAAATCCACAGGAACTCAAAGCAAAACCCATCCAGAGGTAAAGGACTCTCACACATGCACCTCAGGTATCACTTCTGCCTTCCTATCCAGAGCACTGCTCTGCACTGGGACGCCTGCTTTCTGCACCAGCTAAGCACCATGATTTATATGTGCTGGCATTCATGTAGAGGGAGGGGAGGGCAAAAAGAAAAGAAACACAAAACTCCATCTAATCTCGGATCTCATCCCACTCAAGAACTTTCAAGGGCTTGTCAGCTGATGAGGTGTGCTGCTGGCATTGAGTATTGCCAGTGCTCAGACCTTCTTGCTCTGTGTTTCATCCACCCCAGTAACAGATATGAAAATCTTCAAAAATCCTCCCTGTTATATTTAATCTGGAAAATAACCACTGCGACACAATGCTCTGGAGTTTTTATGTCTATAGTCATCAAAATAATTAAGGAACTGAGACTGATATTAGAGTTTTTCGGTGGGGTTTTCCATGTCCTTGTTAAGAGGTTCCATGGCTGACATGACTCAGAAATTTACAGCTCATTATACAGAACCACTGAAATTAGTATTCTGCTCATGGGCGTAATAGGTATTTAAGCAATGTAAGAGACAGGTTTTGTTTTGTTCTTTTTTAATTGATAGAATAAACTGTATTCAAATGCTCAGAAAGTCTCACTTGTCTGCGAAGCAGAGAGAGATGAATGAGCCAAGCACAAACAGACCTCGGGCCCTTTGTTACCAATAAGTGGGTTTCCTCCTCCATCTCCAAGCCCTTCATAATTAAAGATAGCAGCTCACCTAATGCTCAGGAAATACTATAAACATTTGTTTTCATTAAGGCTCATACTGGGAAACCATGCAGATTCTATTGAATAAAACCTAGCAGAAAAACACTTCAGTAGAAAATGTTGGGATGGTCCAAAGAAACAGTAGAGTAAGGAACAAACAAGGAAGAAAACAAAGCAGAAAAGTCAACAACTAGTTCATGCATCCTGGACTAACTAATGATCACTAAAGAAGAACAGAGAGGAGCACAAACAGAAAATGGATTTTTGTTTTAAGGACTAAAGAGTTCTGTGCTTTTCATACAAAAACCAGCAAACAATCAGAAAAGGTTACCTCAGAAGAGAAAAAAAACATTCTTCACACTACGTTAAAAAAAATGAACCTGAATGAGAAAAGCAAAGAGGGATTCTGCTACCCTTATTAGTACCTCGGGGGGGGTGGTGTGGGTTGTCCAGGAAGTCAAGAGAAGACTTTCTTCTTCCTTTATTTTATTTGGAATCATGAATAACACTGCCCTACATCTTCAACACCTGCCTTCTTGATCTACTTCCTCAAAGCATCTTGCTAGAATGCTCACCATAATTTTGCCCTCCCCTCTCCCCACATAAGAAAGGTGTCTAACTCAACAGGTTAGTCTATTTGAAATGGGAAAAAATATTCCTGAATATGTCTCCTCAAGCTTCAACTTGAAGGAGTTTTTGTCAGTTTGCTTTTTAAGCTGGGAATGCCAAGCTCTAAAAGACATGTCCCCTTAAGCAGTGAGAAGACTTGGGGAAAAAGAACACCCAGAGGAAAGGATAGGTCAGAACAAGCACACAGTATCAGGGTCTGGAAATCTGCCTAGATACTGAAATACTGTTGCCTGTCCTCATGTCAAACACTACTTCAGACCAAAGGGCCTTTAAAAATCGTTTTATGAAGATATGGTATGCGAAGATTACATTCACACTTCCTTTTAGAAGACAGAATAACAAGAAGTTGTAACAAATTCCCTTTCAACTTGCCTTTTTCATGTTAAAAATTAAAAATAATGATGTGAGAGAGCTGCATTTCTAACATCAGAGCTCCGTCTCAGGAAAAGAAACTTCATCTCCCAGAGCTGAGAAGAAACAAGAAACAGCAGCAGACCCAGACCCTTTCTCACCCATCCCAGCCAAGCAACTTCCTCCCTCTGGATCAAGAAGACCAAGTATTTTGGTAGTGACCTATGAGTGTTTTGTTCAAACTGGGAAATTAGCATACAGCTGCATCCCCAGGCTGGCAGAGGGCTTTGAATGGCACGTAAAGATCTGATAGAGAAGCAAATCAATCTGAAGCCTTGAGCTGCAGACAGCAGGTAACACCATGGAATCACACACACACACACCCACCAAACAGCTAAAGCAGTTAAGTTTCCTGAAACTGAGCAGTTTCTAAGTAACAGGTTGGAAAACAGTGCTCAAGAAGATGCAACTAAGAAGCTGAAAATAATGACCGTAAATTGGAGTAAAGTTCCATACTGAGAAGTTTCTATGACTTGAAATAAGAGGAACACAGGATGGCTTAGGATACAATGGGGTAATTTTGCAATAAAATACTGAGGTAGTTTCAGTGAATTACCCCATAACACTGGAAGAAAGTGTAAAGGAGAGGTTGTTCCATTTTTACAATGAATGGCATATTCTCTTTGTGGTCCCACTGAATTAGTAACCCTGCACAGCTACAGCTTCGGGGCAAATGATGCAACACAGGACCTCCAATGCAGACTCTGCACAAAAGCCTTTGAATGAAGGCTTCTGTGGGTGAAGAGGACGCCTTTCTCTGCCACTAAAATAATCAAACACTCAACAAGTATGAAACCCAGGTCAGCAGCCATCCAGTCAATGAACAACTCAGACTGACCACCTTGAGCAGAGGCAGCAAGATGACACAAGCCAGGGAAGAGCCTGGGGAAATAAATACACAGCAGAGTGTACACGGCATCACTTTCAGATGGCTCGTTCTGTGCTGTAAAACTCCAGCAGGCATACAGAGAGTATGATAATTGAAAAGGAAAATAAACAAGACTCTTTGAAGGGCTACTCCAAGTGCAGTCAAAACCACAGGCACTTAATTTACAGCTTTCTTCAGCCTGCAGACATCTTAGGAAAACGTCCCATCCACTGAAATCAATAATAAATAAGCACTTTCAGTGGATGCAGGATTTAACTCTTGTTATTTAAAAATGGATTTGAATGCAGTTGTGCTGATAAAGCACTCTCAAAATCCTCCTTCAGGGAGAGAATTTATTTTTTGTTTATTTATGAATATCTGTGTTCATTTAATATCAGAAAAAGGAAGAGCAATAAATAAAGCCCAAAATAGACACATATTCAAAACAGATATAAATAATATAATTTACTTATACTTTGCCCTTAAAAACAATAAACAACTGTTACTCCAATCTTTAGCTGCTCAAAACTCTGCCAATTAAACTTGAAGACAGAAGAGACATAGGGCAATTAAGTACTGTGCAAGGCCACACAAGAATCTGAACACAAAGCTAGCTGGTACCTAGGCTACTTAGAGATACTGTGGATTGTAAAGCCCAAAGAAGAACAAATGTTTGAATTTATGTTTTAGAAGAGTCCTGCAACCAAAAGCTTCAAGTAAAAAAAAAAAAAAAAAAAAAAAATCAAACTTTTTCATGTGTTTCTTCTTTTTTTTCTGAATTAGTTCAATTGATTCTTCTGGTAAGAAGAGTGTGACCTTTACTCAAACACTTCCATTTCTCAACTGATTCACCTTTACAGTTTATTTTGCAATCCATCTGAGAACCGGAAGCAATTAAATACTCTTAATCTGGTATGGCATTTAGCATATGTTTCAAAAAGTGAATTTAACATCAGGATTTCTATGTAACAGAAATGAAATAAAATGGGTAAAAATTATACCTTGATTGCATGGTACCATTCGTCCAGGTATTACTTAATACTTTTAATTTTCAGGTAATGAGAGGATTTCACAGGCCTAGAGACCTAAAAGCAAGAGTCTCAGAAATTGTGCCACACCTAGTTTGTCTTCTTGCTCTTTACAAATTAACCAGGTGGGATGAACTGACTTTCAAGGAAAATCAATAATGGTCAATTTTTCTAGTGTAAGACAAACATAAGAAGTCCGTGCACACCAAGATACTGCAATTAGACGGCCAGCTTGATTTCAGGCTTCTAATCTAAGAATCAGGGAGGCTGAAAGATTTCTCAATCTCTGTTAGAAAACCTCATGATTGTCAATGTGCAGGTGTAAAGAAGATGTCACTAAAAATAGAACTAATCAAGAAAGTCCCAGCTGCTTACTTTAACAGCAAACTAGACGTATGCAAAAGACAAACATGAGACTCCCTTCTAAAAAAAGAGTTGATTAAAATTTTAGAGTAATTTATTTTAAAATGCACATTTTGCTTGACAACTTGCAGAACAAATTGTCAGCAGGCCAGGAATAATCTAAAGCACAGTAAGAGAACACAGGAGACAAAAAGTAAAGGTTTCAGAGTCTCTCCCTTGCTTGATGAGGAATAGGAATGGCCAAAGGAGATGGCATTGCTTGCTTAGAATACAACTGACAGCAATGTTATCCTGAAGGACTGAGCTGATCAGGGTACTCCCACAGAGGGACGGATGTGGCTCCTGTTTTTTTTCCCCCAAAGTCACCTCTGCTGTGCTCCCTGTGGTGCCCAGGGAACCTGTCCAATACCAGTTCCACAGAAAACCACCTACCTTTGCTTTGCCAGGTGACAAACCATGCCAGACCCAGCACAAGTGGGCTCAAGGGAAGGACATGCTTCTTTATTATGTATCACTCATGGGCTTTCAGGCTACAATTTCAACCCAACACTCTCAATGGGAGGCAAAGAGATTTGCATTATCTGACGAACAGCCCAAGGTGGGTTATTTATGCAGTTGTAAAACAGAGGGTCTTCTCAGTAGGCTCCTCACTGTGCACAGCACTCAGAAGGCCAAAGGAAAACAGTGTAATTCTGTAATAATCACCTAGCACAAGGAAGAGGGGAAAAGCCTCTGAAGATGCAGCTACCATAAGAAACACACCCATCAAAAGTGTGGTGCAGCTACACTGGCTTTCCAGGTGGGATGTCTGCTCAGACAGGCAATTGTGGTACAACTCCTCGGTTGGGGAGCACATTTCAAATCTAAGTCGTTCAGCAAAGCACTGATGTCAAACCACAGACACCAAGTGAAACAATGCTTCCCCAATAGAAAGGGTTTAGAAATACAACAGCACACATGCAAAGGAAAATATCTGTTGCAGAATAGCTGACTACCCAAACATCCATGTTTCTCTGTTAAGATGGAATATATAAAGCTGTATACAAAGAGCTATCAAATTATGATGAGGTGTAAAGAAAAGTCTCTCTGACTTAAAAGGCTAACGATGTGTTGTCTCAAGTTTTCATTTCTTCACCCGAGAAATTTTAACTTGCACCAGAATATGTTTATATTAAATTCCAAAAGCTGCCATTTAAAATAAATAAATTCTAAAAGCTGTCCTTGACACTCAGCATACATACACACAAATGTTACCAGTTAATTCATTTTACAGAATTATGACTTCAGTGAACAGCTCTTCAACTGTGAAGAAAGATCAAATCAGATAATAGCTCCAGAAGTGACCCTTTTAACTAGGAACTTCCTCACTCTCTACTCATATCCCGAATTTTTCATCCATATAAACAAATACCTACAGGATTTCATGAAAATGAAAGCATTACAGGCAAATGACATGTTGCAACAGAAGAGATATTAGAAACAAAGTCTGTACAAAGTCTACTTAACTTTATTGAAAAGATAAATAACAGCTGCAGGAGCTCCTAGGAAAGGAGGAGGGCAAGGGAGGAGAAGAGGAAGAATGGACGGATATCTCCATAGTAACTACAACTATGAAACTCGGGGGAGAACTTGTCTGAAAGCTGAAAGAGGATGCTTCCAGAGAAAATAGACTGTAATATAACTGGAAAAAAATAAGAAACTTCCAAACAATTTTCCACATGGCCAAAGGTCCCTTTAAGCTTTAGTTTATTTAATCAGAGCCAAGAACAAATACCAAGAGAGAAAAGCAAAGAAAAAAGGCATAAAATCAAAACATAATGATGACATGACCATTACTGGACAAATTATTTAACAATAAACATACTGCTAAAAAACTAAATATACAAATGTTCAGGTTAAGAAGAAAAAAACAATTAGTTTCCCTCAGGAAATTCTGTGCTAGTGGATACAACAATGGAAGAAGAGAAAGGAAAAGCACTATATTGCCATAAGCTAGGTGACGTATGTAAAATTCCTGTGATTTTTCTATCTAATACAAAGATCTGAGAAGATTCTAAAGGAGATATTTACAATATGGAGATTTATACTTCACAAATTCAGTTCAGACTTAGAAAACTCCTGCAATCCCAAACTGAGACGCTGGTGACACTGACTGACCGATTTCTGAGCAGTATTCAAACAACTCCAAGCCTCTGTCATCCATCTGGGAGTCTCGAGACCCATGCCCTTCCCTGGAATCTTCATCTGACCCGTGAAAACACTACTACCCACACTGCTGTCAGTTTTGGTGAATCAGCAGTAGCCCATATTTGCACTGTCATTTGCACGAAATATGTTGAGAATACACTCCTATCACCTATATATTTTCCATATCAGCTATGGGAATAAATACAGAATAGGATTTTCTATAGTTCAGTATACACCAAACCAGCACACAGTACAATCTTCAAATACTTATTAAAAAAACCCCAACCAAACCAATAAACCCAAAACCCAAACCAAAACAACAACATAACAGAACAAAACAACCCACTAACAATATTCTTAGAACTCAGCATATGAGGACATACTTCCACTTTAAAATGTTGGAATGGCACTCTCTTTTTTAGTATCATTATCTTTGCACAGCACATAGGACCACACCAGATGTAGCAAAGAGTTATGTTAGCCCGAACAGCAGGCTAGAATCTTATACCAACAATGGTATATTTGCATTAAAGAGATTTCTTTCACATTGGCAAACAAATTTACTTTTAAAAAGTGTCGTTTTCAACTATTTCCTACATCCATTTAGAGCAACCTTTCCCTGGTCTTAAAGCAATGAACGTCTGGCCTGTCATGCACAGAGGCAAGACATGAATTATGTAAATCACAGCTAGGGATGGGTCATCAGGCAGCTGAAGGACTGTTTGCCATAGGCAGAACAACAGAAACAACTGCACCTATCCCATCTGGTTTGGAAGCTTCCTTGATCCTGCAGTGAATGAGTCCAAACTCAAGGTCACGAAGACTTTCCCTGCAACTCTGACTTCTGAAAAGAAGGTGGCGAGTGAGAACAAGCAAGTTGGAATTGGACATGGTGTAACACTTCTCAGCTTGCTATAAATCATACCTTCATAATTATTAAATCACTAATCAAACAAGTTGCTACATAGCTGCCTACCCACAAAGTTCAAATGTTCCCAGATTATTGTACCTTGTTATATCTTTGCATGTCGGATAGAAGAATTCATGTCACAACTTCTGTTTGTTCCTTATGAAAATACTGAAAGAACATTAATCACCCGATTTCTTCCTTTTCAAACTACATACAATGATCTTCTTGACTTGCATTATAAAGCAGGTAATCTGTCTTTTTACTATTCCTCTGCAAATCCACTCCAATAGACTATTATTGCTTTGTTTATAAGGCTTGTTATTTAAATATAAATGTGCAGCACTAAAAATATATTCCAATCATATCAGCATTCCCAGAAGGGGGGCAGGGGAGGTGTTAAAAAAATTATTATACATAAATCTCACTGCCATTTTGGTTGTATTGTGGATTAATGTAGTTCTTCATACGCAAACAACTAGTGCAGATTTTCACTGCCTACTGAAATTAGAAAAAAATAACAGAAGCACCTGGTTGATAAGTGGGCTTGCATTGTGTTGTAGCAGGCAACAGCTGAACACAAATACTTTATATAGTGTTCCAATTAGTGAAAAGACTATTCACTAAAAAGGTCCTGGAAAAACACTTTGATATTACGAGCAGTCTCCTGCTTTCAGACCCGAGTCATAATACACTGCTCTCTCCATCACCTACAATACCAAGCAGAAATCCCTCACAAACTTACAAATGTGGGAACAGGATTGACCTTGTTTTACATCTTGCATGAAAGGTGCTAAGTCTAGTGCTAAAGAGACTGTTCATTATTAACTATAACAACAATTTGAAGAAAAAAAAAAAAAAAAAAAGAAAAAACAAGGGAAAAATCCCCCATCCCTAAGTCCCCTCAACCTTTTGACAGCTCTACTGCAAGAAAGTCCTTTGCAAATCAAGTTGAAAAGGATATATCACTAAAAGAAACCACTTAAATTAGCAGCTTGCCTAATATGCAAAAGCTTGCCTTCCCTTGACTGGCTTTTTTTTGTGCTGAGGGTGCAAAATAGCTCTGCCAGCCTAGCAGCTGTGCAGCCACCAGCCAAGGGAGATCAGCATGCTTGTCTCCTCCTCCTTGCACACATACTCCCACCTTTTCATTTGACAAACTTTAACCCTCCTGTTGCTCCACAATGAGCCAGTTCAGGGAGTTAAAACTGGCATCTAAAAATAAAATTTTAAAAAGGCAAACAGGGAAAAGGAGGAGGCAGCAGGGAACCAGCACAAGGCAAAGAGCAGGAGCACATCCCATGGGCTGGCCTTGCTGCAGTGCACAATCACACTTCTGACTGTCACATGCTTGAGACCATTAGCAGAAAGCTGCTGTATTAATTAAAGGCCTCAGAAGGTTCCTAATAAGCAATTTCTGGCCAATCTAGCTGTGACAGCTTAAAACGCTACTGCTCCCCAGTGGGCTGTTCCTTTCTCCTGCAGCCAACAGCCTTCCCTGCAAAAGAACTGGACAAAGTGCCTTCTCCCAGGAGCTCTGCACACCCTTGGCCCAGTGGGCAATGTCCATCCACTCTGTTGCTACTACAAGAAAGGAAATTTCTCTAACCCTAATTTTTTCTTAAACTAAGCCAGTATCTTTTTTGCCCTTAACACAGAGAATATACTAACATTAAGTTTAAAAAAAATCCCCACTTTGAAGTTAACAGTTTTAACAGTTATCAAAATCAGCCAACCTCTTCCCACCTCGCACAGCCCTCATATTAACACAACTTTACAATAAAAGATAAATGCATCTGTGCATTTGCAATTCCCAGTGTGAATTTCCAGGAAGGGGGCCATATAAGTGAGTAGCCACCTGATTAGTAACAGGAAGCAAGCAATAGCCTATTACCATACTGTCACATCAAGTCTGCTCTGCATGTCTCTTCCTGGGTAAGGTAGGCAACTTGTTGCTAGAAAACATACATCTGTCACTGCACACTGTTATTAACTGCCAGTGGTTAGAGTTTAGAGTTGCCTATAAAAACGTACGAGCATCCAGCACAGAGACCAAGCACCTTTGGCCAGTTACCTATTGATTTTCTCAACTGAGAATCACAGCTGGAAACTGGAGATTCACAACAAAAACATGCAGCTACATGGAAGCTACTCTTCTCATTCAGCAGTAACCTTTTGTTCATAGGTTTTGAAAATGTGCAATCTTTACATAGTGAAGACCACCCGATCTGGTAGTTTACCAAGCCCATATACCAACAGTTTTGTTCATCCCTCCCCAAAGCATTGAACAAACCAGCAACTTCTCTCATTTACATGGCAACTAGACAGCAACTCATTGCACAACAGATTCAGTGCAACATTTGAATGCTTGGCTTTTGCTATATCTTAAAATAATGCTGGTACTTTTCACCTTTACTGGCTGAAAGTAGTATTTACTACTTAGGAAATCCTCACTGCTTCCCCTCAGACCTGGCCAGTAGTAATACACACAGCTCAGATGTTTTCCGTCCTATTGAGTGCAAACTTAAACAAATCTATGTATTTTAAAGTACTGAGCTTGCCACTATTGCCACTGCTAATCCTTCCCAAACTCCACTTACTCTGTAAGAAGGGCTTAGAGTTTCTGGACTTATTTGGAGGCCGTGAAGGGCAAAGCTGTACATGCACTCTTTTCCTCTTTACCACCACCAAATCTGCAGCACCACAGAAGGAAGGTGCAGACTTGTAGAACTGTTCCAGAATACTGTTGCAATACAAAGTAAACATGCAAAAAGAAAAGGATATGGGAATTTTTGCAGATGCAAACCTGGTTGTGTAAGAAGCTTCCTCTAGTTGAAACCATTGGAAGCCTAACAGTGTCAAGCCACTGCATTCAAAAATCCTGCTCCATCAAACAAAACATCTAAGCGAGTTTCCAAACGAAATCTGCAGTATTGTATTGAATCTGCACACTTTCACCATAACAGACATCTTCTTCCTTCCACCACAGTGCTCTCTTTATGACTCTTCAGTCAAGCTATGTTATTAGAAAAGGGAATGAAACTGGAAAATAAACAGATGTGTTAAACCTTCAGGTGTGCTTGGCTGGGGGTTCTACTGCTGTGTTATTCTGTTTGGCATATCCATTTGAAATAAGGAACACTTGTCAGTGATCTCTTCACTGGTCTGCAGCCAGAGTGGTAGGGATCTACCTCCCCCACAGCTGCCTGACAGCCCCTACCTATGTACAGCTAAGTCCAGTAATTCATTGGGAGCATCCACTACCTAGTTTTGACCCAAGGAAAATCTACAACAGGGATGGTTGGCACAGTGAATCCACAAGGCAATGTTTCCTGCTAGCAAATGCACCCTCCACTCAGTTTGCTACAAGAATTTACACTTGCTGTTCATCCAGGTTCTTGTGAAAATCGTCTCTGAAACTGGAGGAGTTTGGATCAACTATAAATGCAAACTAAAACCACACACATGCTGCACCTATGCATGAATCCCTATTCCTTTCTATAAGGTGACTTGCTCTATGCAGGGGAGGAAATGCTGCCAGATTAGTCCCTGAACTGATGGACAAGGGCCAGAGGACAGCCAGACACAGCAGCTGGGAAGAAGCAAGTAGAAGAAACTAGGAAAAGATTTTTATTGTACTCCACAGTACCAGCCTGCCATTACACTGAAGAACTGAAAAATCAAACCAGAGCCTTAAACTGCTAAAGAAACTGGAGCCCTTTACAACAGATTCCCTTATTTACTATGCTTATTTGCTTAGCACTGTTTCCATCGTGAGTGTGAAATACAGGTGACTTACTTCTCAGAAAATGACAGGTTCAAACTTCTGAAAGACCATTTCCTGACATGCACCAAAAGAAAAAAAAAAAAAAAAAAAAAAAAAAAACAACCAAAAAAAACCCAAAAAACCCAAACAACAACAACCAAAAAAAGACAAAAAAACCCCCAACCAAAACAAAAACAAAAACCAAACAAAAAACCAACCAACCAACCAACCAAACAAACAAAAAAACCAGACAAAACCCTACTAGCTATAAAGAAATATATAGTAACTTACATATAATTGTTGGTTCACAGTATATTGCTAAAGCTACAGTCTCTCAAGGTGTAATTTATTACAAGAGTGTCATTAGTTATACACACAGCTGAACAGACAATTGGAAAATCTGATTTTGAGAAACCCTGGGGGAAGACAAGGAGGACATAACTTATCAAAACTTGCTAAGCTGAGGCAGTCAACCCACAGATTCCATTTCAGCCCCGTTTGCCCCCTCATCATCTTCCTGCATGTCCTCTGTTTACCCAATATTCCTGACACAACTCTTTCTGGGATTGCAAGATAACCTGGATTGAAAAAACATTGCATATTCAGCTAAACAAAACAAAAAGCCTGAAAGGAAACAAGAAGACAACATAAAAACACTCGATGTGCTTGACTATAGCTTAAGAGAAGAAACTCAGAAAGGTCTGCAAAGAGGAAGCTCAGAGAGGGAAAAAAAAAATAGGTAAAAGTCTGTGTGGGGTGTAAATGGAAACAAAACAAGAACAGTCTCCTTCACAGAAACAGAAGTACCAACCGTAATATTATTTCAACAGTTCGTGATGCTTGAAGAAGTACTGAAATGATGCCTTGGTTCCATGAAAGCCAGAAAAAGTTTTTATCTTTTTCATCAGAAAAGTTTTCACCCTGTCTGGATCTGGCGTTTTTTGTTGGTTTTAATCTGAAAAGTACCAAAGGCACGCAGAGTTCCCTATTATTACACCTGAACCACCTAGCTGCCTCTCAGGGCTCTGAATTCCCTTAGCCCAAACCTACTCTTCCAAAAATGTTTCACCCAGAGTACCCAAGTGCAGCTTCTGGAGACTGGTAGTGTAAAAATCCTAATCATTTCTGAAGCTGGACTGTGCAGGGCACCAGGAGCAAGTAGAGAGTAAGGCACAAGCCCTCCTGTCCTTTGCCAGCCTCAAAAGAGGATGTCCCCCTGGTTGCACTGGCTGCTGTTCCTACAAGCATAGTCTGAACAAGAGACAGAAGTCTCATGCAGGTTAAGAATGAAGAAACCTGGCAAAAAGCCTCAATTCATCTTCTTGCTATTATTTTTAATCCTAACCAACTGCTTAAAGCTATTCATGGTGTGACCCTGCAAGTCATCATGCCAGCACAGCTGAGGAATGAAGAGACAAACTAAGTGTAGAAGGAAGCAGAATTTCTTTAAGACCACGTGCAAGCAACAGGTTGGCCATGAAATAATGAACACAGTCTCCTAGGATCACATCAACAGTAGATGTCACCTAAACAGCCCAGCAGGAATAATTTTCAATCCTCTGTTTTATCTCACAAAGCCCAAAACCAGAACACAACTATCTTTGCCCTGACCAGCAGCACAATGCAATAAGCCTTGCAAAATTTCTACCAGTAGGAAAGACAACATAAATTTTACTCTGATATGCCTGATGAGCTAAGTGAGCATATTAGTTAGAGTCAAAACCTGTTCCAGAAAAGATTGTGGGAACCAGGGATGGGAAACACTGGAACAGGAGGGTGATCTCCTCACTCCACCAGGCTTCTCAGTGGAATTATAAGGTCATACAGAAAACAGGGATACTTCTTTTGTTTGAAAGAGAACTGTTGTTATTATGATAATATTATTATTATAACTATATACTTCATTTTGGTTTGGAACTAGGATGCGGGAATTGCAGAAAAAAAAAGGTTGAGGAAGCATTTCTGATTCTCTTTTAAGTGGTATTTTTTAGACAGCCTGTTTTCCTTCTTACTTCATAGAGAGGACAACTTCCAGCCGCCTGCATTCTCAGCATATTTTCTATAATTGATTGGCTTGAGGTCTATGATTTTAACCCACATTCTGCACATTCAGTGACTTCTAGGAAAGAGAAGGCAGCAGTATCTCAAAGTAGTCCTTTGTAACCAACAGCCACTGCACCGCATTACTAGGCGGTTCCTCTTCTCAGAAGCATGTTTTGTCCTTTTCTACCTTTTTAACTTTGCACGATTTCATTCACTGAAAACTGAAAATAACAACAGTAACAGCAACTACTTTAGTGATGCTTTCCTTGAAATTGCACACACATATATATTGACATAGCCTGAGAGGTAAACGCCAGGAGAGGGGACAGTCTTAAGGCATTTAAATTACATTCATGCACTGTAAAATAATAACTGCTTTTCCATTCTTTCCAAAACAGCAACAAGAACCATCTCTACCAATGGGTGAAGCAAAGTTTGCTATCTTTGCTGTTCATAGAAGGAATCCATGCTGTAAAGTCCATTTATGGTAGGGCAATAAGTGCAACCATATCCTACTGATAACACAAAAACCACTCTAAGACAAAAAAGAAAGGCTCTGCTTTAATCATAATTCACTACTGACCTTTTCCTTGAGGGCCCTTCTTCAAAATCTGAAGAACTAACATCGTTGCTCGTTGAGGACACTTGCGATGCATCATCCTTCTCATTCTCCAGCTGTTCTGAGCCTGGTCCTAATCCTTTAGATTGGCCATTAGTGAGAAGTCCTGCAAACATGACAAAGGAGTACACAACATTCAAAACCTGCAGTGATTTTATAAAAATTCACACTTACAATAGAGAGCTGATGCCCAAAGCAACTGTTTTGCAAAGAGACAGACTGATAACATTGATTTCGCATAGAGGTACTTCAATAAAAATTTGCCAGCCTTCCTGTTTCTGAGTTGGTTAACTCTAAAACCCCAGTCTCAAATAACTACCATATGAATGTTTGCAACAGTGTTTATAATTTTGTTATATTCAAAAAAGGGACACAGCTTAGTAAAATTCATCCTTGTTTTACAAAATTCTTATGACTAGCATAGATAATGGTATTTTGCATTTATCTGTGAATTGATATAAAATTAAGCTGCCATTTAGTTCAATTTGACAACATCTTCCTCTTCATTCTGGTGCTTCCAACTAAGGCAATTTATGATCCTTTGAAGAAAATCCTAAATCCCAAAGAAATGAACATCAAACATCCATTTCCTGACTTTGATTCTTCCGGCCAAGTGTCACTCATCTACAGAAATTCCAGACTGCCAGAAAAAGTACACAGGGCAGCAAAGGTACACAGGCCACAGCTGCCTTCCCTTTTGTGCCTTTTCTATTCTAGAGCAATAATACAGCAAGCAGTCACACAGTCACACAGATGGAAGACAGCTTTGGACCTTTGCAAGCATAATGTTAAACAAATTTTGTGTATTCTATGCCACCAAGTAACTACAATATAATATGACTCTTACAAACAACAGCAGATAAGCAATGAAACCACTCATACTTAAGGAAGAATTAAAATAGTAACATATTCTTCAGCAGGTTCTGGGATGAGAGGGAGGAAACGATTTTTTTAGCTCACTATTTACTTGATACTATAAGAGCTTATTACCAGAGGAGCTGCAATTTTATCCAGGAAAATGCTTTCTCATCTCTCCACCCAAATAGTTTTAGAAACGGCATAACAAAGCTTTGTTTCACGGCTGTATTTCCTCAGAGAAATGCTGACAAGACTTCCCTCCCTTAGCCATTTCAGTCCCTCTATAAGCTGCACCTTAGAAAAGAAAACATGGTGGGGAAGGCAGGGTGGGGGGGCCTGTGCTACCCCTTCCAAGATGAGCCAGCAATGAGGCTGGTCAGAATACTGCACTGAAAACACTAACAACTGCAGTTTAAGAATTTCCACCAGCACTATATCAGTGCTACACCATTTCAGATTTCTGCTTCCAGGAAAATCCCCATCCAGCACCACCGGTGCACTTACTCATTGCATAACCAAGCATTCAACCAAGCTCAGCACCAAAGAGACACCAAAGCATAACCAGATCAAGAGCACAGACAGTTGCCCCAGTGAGCTGCTGTTTCTAAGTACTGGAAGCTTGGCCACAGCTGAAGCCAAATGTTCCTTTCCCCACAAGGACATCTATTCACTGACTGCTTGGGCACTTCGACTGCCAGCACACTCTGAACCTCCCCAATTCCAATCTAATCACTCTAATTGCCCATTTTTAAACAGCCCTAATCCAAAGCATGCATCATATCTCTCTCTCCTTTTCCTAATCAAAGTTTGCTCATATTCATTCTGAGGGACACTAAATTTCTCTTGACTTGGTCTATGTGGTGGCCACATGCTGCACTTTTAAAACCTCCACCTACAAAGCAAAAACATGTTTCAGTTGTTTTCTGGGGAAGAGTCAGTGAACTGGTAGCTCAATTTCTTTTCCTAATACACAGCCCACCGAGCACAAGTTGAAACTACACATCAATTTTTGCATTAAATTGTCTCTTCTAGCCAGCATAACACTATCAGGAAGAAGTAAAATGACCCAATTTAAATTTTCTCTCCCCTTTTTGAATTCCTTTTGATATTTCCTTTCATTAAAGGGATCTCAAACTGTGACCCAACAAATAAAACAAATTTGACTATCGGCACAAGATACAACAAAAGGGTTTGTAGTGTATAAACACAATATGACAATATGGGGTGACAGCATCCTTTCAAAGCATTCTCAAGGAAATTAAGGCAAACTCTGAAAAAACACTGAACAGATTATATTTCTATGGTGAACTCACCCTCTCTAAAACTCACCCCAGTGCCTAAGTTTATTCTTATAAAAGTTTCAACTTTTGCTTTGCATTTTTCCATGAAACCACTGCTGATAAAATTTACAATTTTTGAACTCCAGAGAAGTCTAAATCAAGCATATTATTTGAGGCCTGACACTCAGTAACTTAACTCTTATGGCAGAACTTGATTAGGTTTTCCAAAAGCAATATTTGTTCTGGAGACTTGCCATATGTAAAACCCAGGAACCTGAAGTATATGAGTCAAGAAAATCACCTTTCAGGCTGTCAACTTGCATGCACTTGGAAGGCAATTTTTATTCATCCTTTCACCCTGCCAAACCATCAGCTCACTTGGGAGACAAGCATGATTTGTGCTCCTCAAGGAAAAACGTATTGGTTTGCCCACCATTATTCATCAAATCCAGCAGCATTCCAAGACGCAGTAATATTGCCGATAACTGATGTTAGCTATCGTCCGCTGGAACCAACTAAAACAAGTGCCCTAAAAGAGAGGCAAAAAACTACAAATGAGAGATACTGATAAAAACTGGGAATGGGTGTCATGTTCTACAGGTTTTCAGGGCCAGCATAATTGCAAAATCCACCCCGAAGTGATGAAAGGCACAACCCAAAGCCTCCTTTCAAGCACTGGAGAAAAAGCACATGCTGAAGAAGGCTGTTATAAAATTTACTGCCACTCAATCATTTTTATATCAAATGCATTCAGCTTGCCCCTAGACACCTTTTCCTTCAAATGCCATTCCTGTTATCTCTAACTGCAATAAGCCACATTCTTTACTGTTGTACATCACTTGGGAGCTATGTCCTGGAGGCGCCAGGACAGGATGGAGACACCACAGTTTTTCCAAGTGATACTCAGGCACTCCAGTCACCATTAATGAGTTGGCACCAGTGCAGTCAACAGGATGTACCAGTCTGCTGGGGCACTTAAGGAGCATCAACCCATGTGGGTTTGACTCTCCAAGACCAACCACTCTACAGGAAGCAGCAGGCATTCATATTTCTTAAAAGTTGAGTACTAGAGTTGAGTATGTATATAAAGAGAGAAAAAGAAAAGCGGCTGAGTGAGAAAATGCTCTTTTGCATAGTCTGGAAAGCTGAACCACTCCAAGGAGTGGCTACATGAGAAGACCCAGCAACATTCAAGGAATCACCAAGCCCTCAAGAGCCAAATCAAACCAAAGGGACAAATAGTTCCTCTACTGCTTCTCTATGGCTGTTCTTTTCAACCTCTGAACCACTATGCCAGCAAGCCCTGGCTCCTTTCAAAGCCCATGACATTCTCAGCTGCTGAAGAGCTGGCACAGGCTGCCTGTCCCTTGCCCACTAAGCTCATCTCAGCCCCAGTTCTCCCTGCCTTCTCCCCTGGCAGCTGGACTCATGACCAAACACCGGGCCTGAATAACTAGGCAGAATAAATCAGGGTTGATAAAAATAAGACTTTATTCCAGTAATAGAAAGTGCTTGTTTTAAAAGTCAAATTAGATTTTTTTTAAAAAACTAAACCTTATTAAAATTAAATTTGAAGGTACAGTAACTTGCATTATAAGTCAGTGTAGGATTTCATATATTAAAATGACTTACATGAAATAATAACTTATATATACAGAGAACCAGTGCATACTTGCTGCCAAAGTTTAAAAAGAACTGAAACACTGAACAGTTCAAAGTCACTGAATAAACACTGCCTTAATTAAGTCAGTAATAACGAATTATTTAATTAAGTCACAATACAGGAACTTGCGTATCAAATGACATCTATGATTCCTTAAATACACCGTTCTGGCTCCAACTGATCAAGACTAGACATATTCAGAGAAAGGCCAATTACTAATTCTTAATAATTAAAAAGGGTAGCTTAAAACCAAACCATGGAGATCTTTACATCCTCTCTAAAATGTATCTTAGTCACATAAATGTCAACTTCACAGTTTTGCTGAATTCATTTTTAAACTTCCACAAATGCTGCAACACCAAATCACAGTTTTAGATACATGCTGTTTAAAAAGATTTTTTTTAAAAAAGCATTTCCGCTTATCAATATTGAGAAAAAGCAGCAAATGTCACTTTTTCATCCACTCTGTTACAAGACAGGGAAAGCACAAAGGCCCTTTCTGCCTACTAGTCATTATTACAGAGACTTCTATCACCTCCTATTTATTTGCCTTCCACACTGAATGTATTCCAGTCTGTCTGTGGCTACAAGTTTGTTTGTTTTTTCACATGAAGGAAGGGCCCTGCTATGAGAGCTGAGCCATACCCTCCTAGGGTGATCCACACAGAATACGGATATTATGGCTTTACAAACTGCACACAGCGTGCTCCCTCCCGTTCCCACTGCAGCTCACTACCCCCTCTGCTTCTTGGCTGTAGTTGTTAGCAGAGCAGGGGGCTTGCTGAGCCTACTCCAGCAACTGGAACGTCCTGCTCAGCAAAAACACTATGTAAAGAATAGTTAAATCTGCTTAAATTAGCTTATTAAACGGGGACTGAAGTGCAGCTGACTCAAGCTGACTCAAGTGGATTGCTTCTCATAAGAGCCTAGCAAGTAAGACTTAACTACTCCAGCACAGGCAGGGCTTAATTCACATTGGTACACATTTGCTGACCTTACTGTTTTTGGTGATACACACACACTTTTAGCAGCAATCTACAATTCCTCTCAAGTCATGATCTAACTCATCTGGAGAGATGACTGACAGGCACACACAGGACAGGTCTTGGGAACATCTGAAGATGTGATGCAAAAATCCCCATACCTGGGAACGCACTTTACAATAAAACACGATGTTAACTATAAATACGCAGAAGGAAAACTGATGGGGAAGAGAGGAGCAGAAAGCAACAACATAGAGAAGACAGCAAAAAATGTAAGGGAGGGTTTGGAGTTTTTTGGTTTTATCCAGATGAGATTGCAATTACTGGTATGTTCTTCATTATTAAAGTTACTGAATAATCAGGAAACCAAAGGAGAGCATCTGAGCAAATTTCAGCATCATGTGGTTAGTTAACCAAGTGGTTGGGTGAAGAGACTTTCACAATGTTTCCAAAACACTATTTCCACATCTATTTCTCTAATGCCAACAAGGCATCTCAGCATGAACATTTCCATGTTCTTACAATAGTGCAACACCTATTTTAGCTCTCTGTTTCCCAGTCCTAAGGCAGCTTAGGAAAAAAAAAATACATTCAATTGTATTTCCAGTCAGTTCCCACAGTCAGAGGCAACCCACAAAGCCATTATGTTAGGAAAATCAGCAGTCAACACCCTACAAGCACAAGCCAAAGATATCAAAACCATTAAATGGCCTAAACAAAGGCAATTTCAACATGACCATATTCACAGCTTTCTATATAGGATAACATCAGAGAGTCCACAATCCAGAGGAGCCATCCTGCAGATCTCAACGATGTATGAAATACATAACTCTGCTCCTGGGTGTTTCTTGACTACACAAGGATACTCTCTTCCCACTGCCAAGAGATTCTGGGTTGGTTTCCCCCCCTGGCAGCCCTTTCCCTGCATTCCTCCCTGATCCCTGCAAGCTGAAGTGCTCTGGGCTGGTAGAAAAGTCCAGTTTCCAGGGCAAGCAGCAAAACAAACACAGATTACAGTAAGTAAAAAAAGGGATTTACTCAAGACAGCATTCTCACCCTGCTAGGATGACAGTTTTCCTTATGAGAGCATTTAATAAATAGCAGGGATTGTAGTTACATAGGCATGGAGCTAAAGCTCTGCTCCCTTATGGAGTAACACGCTTGTCCAAATTTCAACTGTGCAGTCTTGGGAGTTGTACAGGAAAGCTTTGTTTTAAAATGTTAGTGACTTTTTTTTCTTTCTGCAACATCCCATTTAGAAGAGCTGACACAAAAGTTAAACCCTTTCTAACTGCAGTGTTGTAAAGTCTGAAGTTTAACCATCCCACACCATGAACACCTGACTTTCACCACCTGAACACAAACCGGGGGGGGCTGGTCAACACTTGGCTGAAGAAGAGCCAGTCTGTACCCAGGCAGCCAAAAGCCAATGGTATCCTGGCCTGGATCAGCAATAGTGTGGCCAGCAGGAGCAGGGCAGTGATTGTCCCCCTGTACTCAGCACTGGTGAGGCCACACCTCAAATCCTGTGTTCGGTTTTGGCCCCTCACCCAAGGAAGACACCGAGGGGCTGGAGCAGGTCCAGAGAAGGGGAACAGAGCTGGGGAAGGGTCTGGAGCACAAGTCTGATGAGGAGTGTCAGAGGGGACTTTATTGCTCTCTACAGCTGCCTGAAAGGATGCTGTAGACAGGTGGGAGTTGGTCTCTTCTCCCAGTCAACAAGCAATATGACAAAGGGAAATAACCTCAAGTTGTGCCAGGGGATGTTTAGACAGGTATTTGAAAAAAAAAAAATTATGGAAGAGGGGGTCAAGCACTGAAACAGGCTGTCCAGGGAAGCAGTTGAGGGAGCATCCCTAAAGTTATTTAAAAGATGTGTATACATAACACTTTGGAACACGGTTTAGTGGTGGACTTGGACACTGCTGGGTTAACAGTTTGACTTGATTATCTTAGAGATCATTTCCAACCCGAACAATTTTGTATTGCAGGGTGCTACAGTTTCTTATAAGCTATATCTTTATATATAAGTTTATTTGCATAATATCATTATTAACACAATTTTTTATAAGTAACAGACAACCAGTTGCAATGAAACACAAATCTACATTGCACTGTCTGTAATCCTAAATTTTACTTCTACCAAAACCACCCTTTACACATTAGACTGCATGCTGAAACACTACCAGAATCTTGGTAGGCATGTTAAATAAATACATTAATCATTTGATGCTAAGTTTAAACACACCGGTATCTCTAAAACATCTGCAGTCTGCATTAATCAGCACACTGTACCGAGTTACTGTATTTAGCTGTTGTATAGCTATGCACAAAAGATAATTTAGTTTTATAGTGCAAATGCCATCTGTCACATTGTCACAGCATGACAAGGTATCACATTACATATTAAACAGACAACATGCTTCAAAAATAAGGCCTATTTTCATGCTCTGGTTCTCTCAGAGACTAAAGAATGGGGTTTTCATGATAGTGACAATTTAAAAACAAAACAAACCACATTTTTCTCTGGGGTAAGAGATACGAATTCCCTGTCCACTTTTTTAAGGATAGTTGTCATAAAGGCTATTTTCATCTAATTTGGTAATGCAAAACCACAACAATTTTCTGCCTCTAAATAAAAAAACCCACAGCATGAAACCATCATTGTTTATGCCACACGATGCTCTGTGCTGCCACCATGATGGTAATTAACAGTACGTGGGCTTCTCAGATGACAAGCCACTGGACATCAGGTTGATTGTGGTACATAACAGAGCATATGCATAAAGCAGTACCATTATCCCAAAGACTGTTAGCAAATAGCTTGTACAGTCTTCATAACTGACTAGAAGAGTGCTTTTATATGTAGATATACATCATTACTATGGAAGCCAAGCATGAATGACATTACAGCACAAGATGTGTTTGTCAGGCTGTCAAAAGACCAGATCACCAAAGAGAACTGATTAAATAACACAGGTTGAAAAACCTTAATCCCTCCCTTACAGCTCCATCCAAAACTATTATTAAGCAACCAAAGACATTTTGTGACTTTGTGTCCTACATATTAGTCCATTACCCATTAGCAGCGTTAATTAAAATTAACTGTGGTGTTGTTTCAACACAACACTTGCTAGGGTGTTTTGTTTTCATCTGAGGGAGTTTGGAGTGGTATTAAACTCATAGAAACAGGAATACAACAGTCAAAAATGAACCTAATTTAATTCTGACAGGAAACTACCCCAGGCCATATGACATACTTCAAGCCCCAGTTTGATTTATGAAATATGCATCTGAAAGAAATTTAGAACAAAAGAAACCAATAAAGCACCAAAAAAAACACCTGCCAATGTCTGCATTGTATAAATAGAGAAAATCGTCACCTGACGTTTGTCCATACTTCTGTTATTTTAGGTTTGGGGTGGGTTTTTTTGAAGTATTCAAAGAGACACACCTCTCTGATTAAAGACATTTCTCCACTTCTAAGGACATAATGAAAACTCTGAACTTCTCATTCTTCCAAGTAAACACATGACTTCTTCTGGCACTTTATACCTCATAAGGTAGAATGGAGGCCATAGCCTGGGCTCCATGATGGTGTGACCTGGATGACAGAGGGAACTGGAGTATCAGGCAGGCTGAGCAGTGAGGTAGGTGTTCACTGACAGGTGAAGGAGATAGCAGCATTTTGCTGACCCAAAAAATGCTGAGAGAGCAAGCTCACCTCTCTTAAATCCCCTTCCTACAAATGCAGACAACTGAGTCATACCTTAAAATCACAAATGGCTACCCTTGTTTTTTTCCAACATTTTCCCTAATTTTACAGAGGGGAGGCTGGGGGAAAGGAAACCTAAGGAACAATTGCCCCCAAACCCAAAAGCCAGAGCTGTCCTGAATGAAGCAGATTAGAGAGGAGGAAAGAGAAGTGATGATCACCACCCACCAGCTGCTCACTGTGTGTTATATTGTACCTTGTGCTATCAAGCTCCTACCAATTGCCCCTGGAGCTGTATGATAAGGGGAGAGCAGCAGCATTTCTGGTAAGCTGGTACCAGGTTGTGTAAAGACCATTAAGTTTTGACAAACAAACACAGTCAATTTTATGGTACCATAAACATTCCCTTTTAGCACCAGGGAAATGAGCACCATGTACTCTTCCTGTACTTTGTCAAGGAATCACACTATTTGATGCACTCAACTCAAATATACCTCAGTCCCACAGCCTCCTTTGACTGCAGTCAGAAAGCTTCAAAGGAACAAGAGGACTCCAAATGCAAGTTACAGACCTTTGATGTTCAGATATGTGGTCTGAGAAGGCATGAAGCCTTCAGCAGAAAAACAGAAACACCAACACCGGGAAGAGAGCTTGGCTGGGATGCAGGGACCTGGACTCTGTCCAGATGCAGCCATCACCAAGCAGGTGCCCCTGCAGAGGCCACCTCCTCTCCAGGCACCTCAGCTCACCCAACTCTAAACTAAAAGTAGTGAGTTCAGCTTCCACAGTGAAACACAAGGAGGGGTACAGACTATAACCATGACATGAGACATGGTATTGGTGTAATTAACATCCCTCGGTGTCATGAGATTTTGTGTAGATTTTGGTGTTGGACAGAGTGCCTTTATTTCTGGAGTAAAGTGCCCTTAGATTTGTAACTGTCCTATAAGACACCTTCTCTCATATGCAACCTGGAGTTAAACATACGTTTTATTAGAAATGACAGACACAAGTAGGTCCACAAAAAATAGAATTTATCTCCATTTAGTTCAAGCATATCAACAGCTGAAATATCAGCATAACTACTGAGAGAGAGAAAAGTCTATGTTCTCAGGTATTAACAAAATTATCAGTGAGATACAAATAAATTCTTCTTTGGTTTTGATGCCAAAACCATCATGTTTTGTTTATCCTGCCTTTCCTAGGGAATTCTACAGCTGAATGGAAAACGAGTGGGGTAACGCCCCATGGGAGAGAATAAAGAAAACCTGCAATATACCTGTGAAATAAATAATTCCACTTTAGAATGTTTTGTTCTTCCTTTTGTTCTTTCCACCTTTTTGTTTTATCCATTTGAGAGCTATTTGGAGAAAAGTTACTGACTGTTTCCAAAGCATTTTTACTTGTCCTTCACAAATACCTCCCATGTGAGGGAAAGAGCATGGATTACACTGCTAAATAAGAATTAAGTAAAGCAAGCTAATCATTATTTCAGGTATTTGTCACACTTAATGTCAATAGGTGAGGGCAATTCCTCCCCCTCCTGAAGCACTTTTACAGAGCTAGCTTAACTGTAATATACCACAGCAGTCCTATTTTTCAGTCATTTCCCCCTACCTCAGCATCACAGGGCTATGCCTTTAGACTCATCCTGTTTCAGAGTTAAGCTTCCAATAGGTATAGATGGACAAAGGAACAATAAATCCATACTTCAAAAATATCCATACCTGGGTACCTAGGGACTAGGTAAAGATTAGTAAAGATGAAAAAGAAAATTAAAAAAAGATATTCTGGTATTTTAAGTAACATGAGAAAGAAAGCTATGCCAAGAGCATGTCTCTAGACAACAGCTATTCTACACTAGAAAGTAAAAATTAGCAATTGTGTCTCCACAGAGTATAACAGAAGGAGGAAGAAAGAAGGTGAAGGCAAACACAGTGAAGCAAGAAAGAGCCTGCTAATTGGAAGAAAATACAATGTATGAATGTGCAAATAAAACAACAAGGGAAATAAAAAGGCAAGCAATGTCTTAGCAACAATGAATACTTGTGAGCCTGAAAAGGAAGAAAGGTGCTGCTAAAACCCAGAGACTTAGAAAGGCTTGGCTATATTTGTTAGGATTTCTAGGAAACTCTTACGGATTGAGTAATTTGAAAACTGCATATCTGCATGAAACTGGGAACAACAGCAAAACAGCATCTTGATGAACACTTGCTATGTGCTTTTTCTCTAATGAAGCACAGCTCCCAGTGATCTGTGGTGAGGGGATCACACAAACAGGACGGGCTTATGATCCGGGTTGATGGAGATGAAGAAAAGCCCATTGCTGGAACTGGTGTCCTGGACAGCCAGCACCTTCCCTGAGAAAGCAGCAGCAGGCAGGGGCCAGGCCAGCCCTCTGCTGCTGTCTTTGGAGAAGCCTGGAGAGCTGGCAGCAGGAGCTAAGAATGCAGCATAACCCTTATGTACCAAACACACTCCCCTCTGATGGACTGGGACAGCCTTCCTCCATTTGCAAATAGGAAGCAGCAAGAACAGAGAGCCAAACCAAATTAAATAAAATTATCAGAGACATAAATGTACAGCTTGACTTCTACACACACGTCAAAGGTAAACAAAACAGCAGATTCTGATAGAACAGGAGGGCTCCAGCACAGCAGTGTGCTCTAAGAAAAAGGATGGGGAAAAGACAAGAGATCTGCCAGAAAGCCCTTTTGGGGAGGTTATCCTCTGCTTAATTGTCTCTAAATCTGCGCCTCTCTGACAAAAGCTGTGAAAAGCAAAGGTTGAATGACATACTTCTAATTGCATAGAGTCCCATTTGATATTTTAATGCATGTCATTGAGGATTTGCCTTTCATGACTTTTGCCAGGAGCATGGGCAGCTCTCCAGACAGATAGAAATTTTTTTTCTCCCAGTGTGGCAGGAGCTATGAGGATCCTGTTTGCTGCAAGAATGCACAGCCTGACGATGCAGTGACAGTGACTGTCCCATGTAGCCAGCAGAGACGAGCATGGATTCAGCCCTCCCTTCACTGGAGATGCTCAGAACTTCCAGTCAAAGATGAGAGAAAAAGTCCTCATCCTGTCCTGGAAAAAATTAATTGAGTTAAATGCTAGGTGTTCTACATGAACTCAAATTATATATGACAGATATTTGAATTAAACCACTTTAATTACTTTTGCTCCACATTTTCAATAACTTTTTAGTGAATGTGCCTTCCCTAACTCTAAGATCATCCATCAGTCAGCTCCAGGAATCAAGCTGTCAACCTCTTTTGCTGACAAAGTTTTTTGTTTATTGTTTTTTTTTCCTCTGGTATGTCACCTCATTCTACTAAGCACTTGACTTTAAAAAAAAAATAGGTGACAGGGCACTTCTAACACAACACCCTAGCCTCTTCAGCAACACGCCAGACAGCCCTCTCCTGGTGCAGGAGGCCAGGGCAGTCTGCCTGGACTGCAGGCAGGGAGGCAGGCTGCCTCCCACAATGCCAGGGATGCTTTGCCAGGGATGCATCGGCACTGCCTGCAGCCAGATCTCAAATTCCCTGCCAGCCTGAGTGCTCACATGCCTGTTCAGAGTCTTAACAT
The DNA here is from genome assembly GCF_052056855.1 of Sturnus vulgaris. NCBI lineage: Eukaryota > Metazoa > Chordata > Aves > Passeriformes > Sturnidae > Sturnus > Sturnus vulgaris. The sequence goes on along the minus strand of NC_142243.1, from coordinate 68,305,666 downwards.
AGACCTGACCACCAGGCCAGCACAAGGTCCTGTGATATCCCAGAAAAAGGGAGGGGAGAAGGCTACCTGAGCAATTCTCAAACACTTTTTTTAAGCTGTTGGTTTCAAAGGCTTTTGTCTGTAACCCTAAATGTCATCCATGATGCCTGGTGCTTCACTGCTAATAGGGAAATGGAACTCTCTTCAGGGGAAAACTAGAGCTGCTTTTCCTGGGGGGGAACTCTTCCCCCTGGCACCATCTACCCAGCATTTATTTCCTTTCCTTCACAGAAAGTATCTACAAGGTATCATAAAGCGACATGAAAATTCAACTACCTGGAAAGCTCCCAAAACTCAGCCTTTCATCTTTCAGGATGTCTTCCTCCTTGTCACTGGATTCTCATCTAGCTTGCTAAATTGATTATAAAAATATATTCTTTATAGCACTTGACATGGTTCTAACACATGAAACAGTAATGTGGTCATAGGAAGATTTTTTTTTTACCATAGAGTAAGTAAACTTACTTCAACCATATTTGCAAAACCAGGATGCTTACAAAAATATACACGACAAAAAAATCCACCTATCTTACTGTGAAATCTGTTGCATATCTGTATTTTTCCCTTCTCAGAGGATTTTTTTTCCTTTTTTTTTTTTTCTTGTAGGGACAGGCAAGTAAGTAGTATCATTTCCTCACTTTTTAAAATTAAAGGTCAGAGGACTACACTCCACTCTCAGGATGAAGAACTGCTCTGCTGTTGCACTCAGTCCCCTGTAATCTGTTTGCAGAGTTACTGTCAGAGGAGAGCAGGCTGGTGACATTAAAACATCGAGGCCAACTGCAGCAAACTGAAAGCACAAGTGCAATACTAAAGCCCGACACAAATGAACAAATTTTTCTGCCACGGGTGTGCATGGCAGTGATGACATTTCACCTCTGCTTGAGCACTAAGCCCTTGCCCAATGCAGGGATTCCAGCCCATTCCCATGTGATGCTGACAGCAGGGGCAGAGGTTGGCAGATGTCTGTCGGCTGCCTACCTGCTGGGAACGTGCAATGGAAAAGTACATGCCAGGAAATCAATCTGGAGCTGGAAGACACTTCAGAGAAATCCCTCCTCTCCCAGACCAGATCCAGCACTGCAGTGGCTGGAGAGCAGGTGAGGGGATAAAGCAGGAGGATCCTATGCTCAGCTATCAGCTGAGCTCTGAGGATCTCACTGCAGGAATGGCACAAAGGTCAAAGGTGTTGGGTAACGCCGGCCTGGGCCCCCAACAGACTGTACATGGAGATCCTTCCCGTTTTAATTCAGGGACAACTGACTCTTGCCAGCATTAACGCAGATCTCTGAAGCATCAGCACAGGAAATGTCAGTGCTGTAACAGCCTTTAAGGAAACGCTCCTCTCACAAGCCAAGCAATTTCCATCTCTATTTCCAGCTCTTGAGACCAGCAGCTTAACCTTACTTTCACCTCCCTTTTGTGAGCTCTACAGGCAAACCACAGCGGGGAAGAGATGAGAGCTGGGGTAGGGGGGCAGCCACTTGAAAACCTGATGCTGGAGAGAAGGCTTCTGAAATGTTAAGGAGACTTCCCGACACACCAGCCCCCAGAGGAGTTAAATTCCACCACCATGAAAGATTCTGCTGCTATTAAACAGCTTTTTTTGCTCATGTTTCAGGGCATCAGAAGAGGAAGTGAAACAGCATTAGCTGCTTCCTGACTTAATAGAAACCTTGGGACAACCATCAACACACACTTATACAGCCAAGACTATACACTGATGTGCATTTAATGATTTTATCTTTCCAAATAAGCAAAGGAGATAAAATACTATCTTGCAATTTTTTTTAAATACTGTTTTCTCCTCCCCAACCAAGAACTCATTACACAGAATGTTCCTTTCATGCATTGGTGTAATTGAAGGCTAGCATCCATTAGCATATTTGTTTCAAGTACAGCACCAGAGAAATGGGAGTGAGGGAGTGGGAGGTACATGCAATGGAACAGCATAGAAATATATGATAAAGAGGTAGACGAGCTTTCAAAATATACCCAAGAGGCTGTGAGTATGCTGAAGTTCGTCATTGTATCACTACAATTAAAAAAATTCCCTGATCTAGGGCCAAAAGTGCATTATTGATAGTCAAAACACTGCCTAACTCTATTTCAATATGATGTGACAATACTGGAGGAGGAAAAAAGAAAAGACAAATGGAATCCCTCTGTACATTCACAGTACCCTGTGAACAAAAAGCTAGAGACATATATTAAACTGAAACAGTTCAAACAAAGTCTTCCTGGAGTTAGAACATTCCCACCCTACAATGTTTCCCAAGCTGCAAAGACTATTAAATAGCGTTAATGTTTAGCAAGCATTTAGCACTTTATGTGTTCAGAGTGATAACAGGCACGCTCACGCACACACACCAGCCCCCCCCAAAACAGGAAAAACTCCACTGAACAAAAGGCAGAAGAATTCTCCCTGCTCCCACATGGGGTAAGGCTATAGCAACATTCATCCTGCAGTCAGAGAGGACAGGACATAACCCCACGTGGTAGAATGAAGCAGAGAGGATGGTCGAGCATGCTGTGAGTACTGGAAACACCTTTTCAAAGGGGAAAGATGGATCAATCTAATGGGAAAGCAGCACTGACAGCCTCTGCTTCTGTGCATGCTCAGGCCACCCAGGTTAAAGCCTAACTCCCAGGCAGAACTGTTTATTAGTAACACCAAACAGCTACACAGTAAGGTGAGAACCAATGGGAACAAACCCAGCATTTTAAACATACCACCTCCCCGAAACAAACAAACAAACATAAACACATCTCGTTTAATCATAAAAAGAAAATTTACGACTAGATGCAAATGGAGAGTAGGATGCAAGAAGGAATGAAAGCCCAATTTTTTTTTCTACTGCCATGTGAAATCAGGAAATGCTTTGGCAGAAGCAAGATCTATACAAGTGGACTGTAAAAGAATAGGTTGGACTTTTTACATTTAATTGCTTTCTGAACCTAAAATCTGCCTCAGAGATACTATGGAAAACACTTTCAAGTCTCAGGGAAAAAAAAAAAAAATTCATCGGGGACATGAAGGCCTCATTGTTTTCCCCAAACTTTATATGTCAACACATACACACGCATTAAAAAAAACCCTTACCTCCCTTCTGAGACATTAAATCCACACAATGTTTCTTGGAGAGGGTAAAAAGAAAATGTAGGTCAAGATGTTGAGATAGGGATTGCTTCTGAAAGATGAAAGCATAAGAGGACTAAGCTTTCATTCCTTATGTTTCTTTGAGATTTCAAACAGAGTGTTATTTGATAATGGTCCCTTTCAGAAAATTGGAATTTAATATAGCTAATTATAAGTTAGAGAATTAATGTACAGTCAGTACTCCAACAGAGCCGGTATACCACGCTGATGCTTTTTACCAGCATGTCCCCAGTGCTTATTATAGATCTTTCTCCAAATACTAAGGCCAATCTGTTCTCACATTAGGCTGGATGGCCCAGGAGTTGGGGTGGGGGAAAGGAAAAAAAGCAACCTCCATGGCTGTAGCACTGAGCATGCAGCAAGCAGCCTGGAGTTGCCGGCACGACATGGCACTGCATGGCACAGGAACGGACTCTCACACTTCAAAGGGAGCCCAGAACATGAGGACAAAGACACAATTAAAACACAAGTAGCTGCAGAGGAAAAGTACTCTGAGAAACGGCAAAGCACCTTTTCCTCCTTCCAATTTTAAAAGGGAGGAAAAAGGCTGTCAACAAGATGAAGAGCTCAGGCAAACAGAGAGGGAGTACTCCTAATTGTCCGATATTAACATGGATGTATCTGAAAATTATTTGTCCTATGAGCAATCATAAGCTAAAAATCCTGACCTACATTTCACAGAGAGCAAGGTGTATAAACAGGAATATCTCTCACGACAGGCACCGGCAGCAGACACTGCTAGACTTGGACCAGGAACAGCTTCTCTGCAATCCTGAAGGAAGCCATGCATCGGTGTTCCAGGGACCCACGCAGGTTTGGGATGCTCTGTTTTCAGAGACGGCACAAATGTGTTCAGCAACATGTGCTGCACACAGCTGCTTAGCAAAACTGCAACTTGTGTAGATGTACTTTAGTGAATTTTGAGAGGCAAAATGTATGCTGGGGGAAACTTGCAATCCATGAGGTTCCAGCAGCTTTCCCTTTGTTCTTCACTGTAGTTTCTGACTAAGACAGCGTTTCTTTAAGTTCTCAGCATGTTCTTTAAGTTTAAGATGAGCTCTCTGTTGAGGTGCCAATCAGAAGGGCCATACACCAGTTTTTCCTCAAAACAGTCAGTTGAGATGTAAGCTTTGGGGGGGAGGGCAGAGAGAAATGTGCCCACTTTTGAAACAGAAATTTCTTACACCTTAGCAAATTAATTCTGCTGAAATCATACTTTCATTTGGCATGTCCCCATCTGGTTTTAGAGCACGACCTATGTAAGTAGTGCTACCCTCCAAATAATCTTCTGCACTTAAAAGGCCATGTAAGGACAAAATCTGCCCCCTATAGAGGGCATCTTCCCCCTCCTTATAACGCAAGAATTCCCAAAATCCTGCTGAAATTGCCACTACCACCTGCTCCTAAAACTTGGGGCTGAGAACTTCCTCCTTCAAGCTGCAGAACAGCATTCAACTTTAGAGCAAACAGACACACCAACCAAAAGCTCAGTGAGATCCCTCCTATTGTCCTTAGCACTTTAGGGAAATGAAGACTTCTCGTGACAAGATGACACCCAACCAGTACTTTTCCATTGCTTTCAACCTGAGTAAAAGGAAACAGACAGCGTGGAAAAACACCATCTCCTCCTCATTCCTGCTGCCTGAAGAACTCCGTAGTCAACAAAGGTCAGGAGGAACATCAGCCATGAAAAAAGCCCTGAAAGTTATTTTCCTAAAACCTTGGTAAAATTTCTGAGCCCTTTGTCCATCCTGGCAGAATCCTGGAAGTAGGAAATCACAGACTGAAGAGCAAACTCTCTCTCTTAAGAGTCTGTCCCTAAGTTTCCCTGCAAATCTAGTTTTCACGAGACTAGCCCCACTGAGTCCAAAATTATTTGAGAGGCTTGAAACAGAAAATTACTGAGCAGTTATAATTTTGATCCAGCCAGATGGCAATCCAGCACCATCTCGATATCCAGCTATGCCACAGAAACTGAAAGTCTGCAAAACTTTCCCCATAAACCCCAATATTAAAGTTTGCATGAAGTATTTTAAACTCATTTTTCTAATCAATCAACTATTTCTAAAAAGTCTGCTTTCTAGGCTGTTAATGGCAGAAGCCTAGATCCACAACAGAAAGGTGGTTTTCTGTGCTAAGCAATACCTTAACTAATGGCCCATTTATTCCACTTTAATGAGCAGAGTACTTGTATATAACCCTGTGTAATGCTGTGGATGTTAATCAACCTTCATAACTTTGCATGCCAGTTTTATTGGAGCGCCTTCCATGCTGGCATAAAGGGGACTTTGTACCAAACATTCTTACTCCAGCCTAGCAGAGATCAGCATCAGTTTGCAGCTCAAAAACCCCTTTTTCACAAAGAACATTTACTCTTCAATTCTGGTCTCTTGTTAATGAGACTTTAAAATATTCAAGGACAGCCATACTGTTCCAAGGTAATCTATGAAAGACTGCATTTAAATCTACAATTGCAAATGGGCTGTGTTTATCTACTTAGATAAGACAGCCTTGTTCATTTCAGTTAGAGAAGGTCAGTTCCAGGCAAATGTAAACTGTCATTTGAAGTTCATCCCTGCAGGACAATGAGATGAGGTAACACTTCTGGGACAGGTTTCCATCTAAATAAAACTTGACAACTAGTCCCTAACCACAGACCTCATTGTTGCACAAAAGGCCATCTTCAATTGATTTTGGGGAGGGGGAGAAGAGCGGCAAAACCCCATGTTTCAAGAAGATTTGGAATTCAAGCCACATTCCTGTAACTTCTGTCCCTTATTCATGACTTCCACCTGAAGCTAATTTGCTGCTGACCTCCCAAGATGCAAAGAAGGAGAGCAACTACTTTAGAAAGCACCAGATTGTATTATCTTCGCAAAACAGAGTTATTTGCTTACTGCCCCGTCAAATAGATTGTCACATTAAAGAGAAAAGTCAGGAATCTTGTTTCTAGACAGATAGACCACAGCAGCCAAAAGGAGGAAAGAGAAAATAAGTCCTGCATGCAGACTGTGTAACCGGAATATGCCTCTCCCCAGCCCCAGCTCACTCCTGTACCAAGCCTCAGGTTTGTGGCTCCATGCAATCTTATCACTTCCTTATGGCACATGGAGCCACAGACTCAGAGAGAGCCTGAGGCTCTGAAACAAGATCTCAGCATGCCAGCAAGGGAGCAGGGGTCAGGAAAAAACAAAAGGGGATGAAATTCCTCTTCAGCCCCCTCCATCCCATACACCTGTATGTGTATGTGGCAGTACAACTCAGATGCTTTTTCTCAATGAGAAAATACATAGATATGAAAGGACAGACTTCTACCATTGTACCCTCTTCTAACATTGTGACAGCATTTCCACCCTGAACAGCAGAAAATTTCCCACGTTGTGAGGAAAGAAAAAAAACTGTACTCCTTCTGTGCCATTTTTATCACTTTTAAGCTTCTTTCAATCCATCCACATACACAGGAGGCATAACTTAAAAACACTGGGGTGCTTGCAAAGCATCTTTAAAAACAGTTGGCCATGGACCAACGTTCACCTTTCACAGCACCAGAGAGAAGAATCACTGTCTGAGGGAGATATTTTAGGGAGAACCTGCTTTTGAGACAATCCGGCTGGAAGAGAGCACGTCAAGATGTGATTTAGCTCTCACATGTCTGTTTACACACATACAAAGACTAAGAAGAGACTGAACTATTTTTAAGGTCAACCACTACTGAAGCTGAGTGAGGGGTGAAAAAAGGAGGAGAAAAATGCAATTAAATGCTGGTGCGGTCTTTAGGCACCACTCGGAATGGCTGGCTGAGGCTGCCAAACCTTTAGCAGGAAAAGTGGCTTATCTCCTGGCTTCCCAAATTGCACCAGAGGTCAGCTGATGAGGTTTCAGGAGTTTGCCAGCTCCATCCCTCTGTGGGATCTTTGGCAGATTACTCCAGCTGGGCTCCTTCCAGCTCTTCCCTTTTTTCCATTTTAGCGTATAGCTTGAATAAAGAAAACAAGATGAAGGCTTTGAAAGATAACACACTCTTTCACAAACAGATGCAGAACAAAGCACAGGAAATTCTGAGCAAAGTAAAAAATGAATGTTGTCTGTTCAGGGCTTATCTGGAATGAGTTAGCCTCTTAGTGGACAGATCTGAAACATCACACCGTCCTGACTGTGATAGCAGTGCTCACTAACAGTCTCGTAAGGGGAGAAAACAGGATGGATAAGGGTGGAAATTCAGCTGCCTTTAGCTCTCAGAGATGGAAATTCCTTCAGATGTACCAGAAAAAACATCTATGAGTTAAGCTTGTCACTGTTATCCCTTGTTGCTCGAAGCCCAAGGCTTCTGTATGCATACCTTTGACATGACCAACAACACCCCTGTACTAAATTGGGAAACAAAGGGCATTGAAGGCAGGTTTTTGAAAACATGTTTTCAACTAATTCTGAATACAACATCACCTTAACTGCTTGTAATAAATCTATGCTAGTCAGACACACACATACACAAAGATTCAAAAATGCAGGCACATCTATTACTAAGGAAAGCAATCTGCTATGACTTAACAGTATATGTACTAGGCTATATTTATTTCTTGGAAGACATTCACCCACAAGCTCTGGAACGTATCTACTATGTGATGAACTTCTCATCATCATCAGTTACTTAAAGAGAGCAGTTATTTCAGAATGGTTTCTTGCAGATTTTAAATCAAAAAGATCCAAATGAAACCAAACCAAAATGTGGAGGCAAATGCACTCAAGAGCACAGTCCAATCTCCCAGGCTGTTATGAGCCATGAAATGAATGTGACTAATTCCTGAAGAGTTTCATTGCTCTAAAAAAAATGACTGATATTCTTGCTTTTCACATCAGAAATTCTACATTCAGATGTAGATCAATGACACTTAAAAGAACGTGACACCTATCTTTCAGTGCTTTCATTTTAGTCCACATCACCACAAGGATCCCCAAACCCATTTTGATTGGCATCCATATTCTTAACAAGTCAAGGCCTCTGAACACAGGTAACATAGGGCATTTGAGGTGAAGAGTATGGCACATTGGCAGCTGTGTCAGGCAACTTACTGGCTTGGCTACTGTACCCATCAGCAGTCACAGCAACTCTGCTTCTTCTTCTAAAACCACTTTACTGCCAGGGTTGACACAATAAGGCTTACAGCACACATGACACCTGCTCCAATTAAATACAGCCTAATGGCCCTAGAAATGTCTTGCTGGAGCAAATAGTTCTCAAACTCTTTCAAACAGAGTCATTTCTAAAACACCCCCACGTCAAATAAAAACTGCTGTGGAGATTCTAGGACATAAGACAGCCTCTTGAAGGCTGAAAACATATTCCCCCTAATACTGTGAAAGCACTCCACAAATGCAGTCTTGCACTAAAAGCCCAAAGCTGTAATGTAAAAATAACTAGCAAAGGCCTCACTCAAAGCCAAGCAAAGACAGTTTCAGAAAACACAGTTCCCTAGGATTGACTACAGTAAACTGCATTACACAATCTGTATGCATGAGTGAAACTTCTCTCTGCACTTATTTGTAATACTCATTTTATTTCCCATTACATTCTTAATAAAATGGAGTCTATTATTTTAATGACTGATTTAGTGGTATGTCTTACTCTCATTTCTAAAACAGGCAAACTAGAATTGACAAAAAGTACAATTTTTGACAGAGCTGGCAATCCTGTGACATAAAACCACCACCACTCTTTTGGTTGCAAATGCCAGCCAAGAAGATGCCATAGAGCAAATTGAGGCTGAAAATTTTGCAGTTGATAAAGAGAGAATGAAACTGTTTGCCTGTCCACACTCAAGGGTGATCTCCAGACTGTTGATACAGAAAACAAACCCAAGACAGCAGCTATGCAGAATTATCCTGAGTCAAGGAAAACAAAATTGTTATCTCTGTTGGTGTTAAGGCCAAGTTTTGTTATCATGGAGAGTCAATGCAACAAATTTCACCACTATATAAGTAGTGAGTTTGGGGATTTTTTGTTTTGGGTGGAGCATTCTTGAATATTCTGAGTTAAAAGACACCCACAAAAATCATTGAGTCCAACTCTCAGCCCTGCACAGCACCATCCCCAAAAGTCACACCATTCCTGGGAGCATTGACCAAACACTTCTCAAACTCTGTCAGGCTTGGCGCTGTGATAACTTCCTTGGGAAGCCTATTTCAGTGCCCAACCACCCTTTGGGTTAAAAACCTTTTCCAAATATTCAGCCTAAGCCTTCCCTGACACAACTTCAGGCCACTCCCTTGAATCTTGTCACTGAGCACCACAGGGAAGAGATCAGTGCCTGCTCCTGCTCGTCCCCTCACAAGGAAGTCACAGAGTGCAATGAGGTCTCCCTTCAGTCTCCTTTTTTCCAGGCTGAACAGACCAAGTGACCTCAGCTGCTCCTCATACAGCTTCCCCCCAAGGCTCTTCGTAGTCTTCCTTTGGACTCTAACACGTTCATATATTTCTTTTATTTTGGTATCCAAAGCTGCACACAGGACTTGAGCTGAGGCTGCAGCAGTGCAGAGCAAAGTGGAACAATCACTTTCTTAGACCAGCTGGCAATGGGTTGATTTTTGGTTTGTTTGTTTAAGAGAGACAACCTGGCTGGAAGAGAGTCAAGATGCGATTTAGCTCTTTTCTTTGGTTTGTTTAAGAGAAACATAAACCTAACACCTACACTTGCGAAGCACTTTTCAATGAACTTTTAAGCTCGATCTTTTTTTCCTCATATTCCTGGCAACTGTTGTCCCTTCTAGCATTTGAGGTTGTGGTTAGATGAGATGACTGCGCCAATCCTAAGGCTGTGGTTAGACAGGATGAATGTGCCAAGTCAAGCAGCTTGCTCCTATCAAAAGGGACGAGGAGTCTGATATTCTCTTACTCCAACTTTCAGTAAGGTACTCTGTTCCACCATTTCCACCAAATGAGCACATGGTGCTCACCTGACCTCTTAATGAACACGTGTAATTGATTAAACTAGGAAAAAAATACTTCCTTTTTTAAAGATTTTCTTTCTGGGCTAATTTTGTGCCACGTTAGTACTCTGGACTGGCTGAACTGCATGAGCAGACAAATGGCAGAGCCAAGGTGAAAGCAGGGGGGCCAGACCTATCAGCTACTGCTGAACTCTTTCCCACCTTTCCTCACCTTATTTATTTTAGGCCTACAATAACTCAGTCTGCTACAGATAATGCACACGCCTCTGTAGACTCTTCATTGCCATTTTCATTTTCTATTACCTATGATAAGTAACATATGCAATGAAGCAAGATTATTTTTTAGAATTTGCCTAGAAATGCACTCAGGAGCAACAGAAGCTCTTTTTAGATGGTCATGAAGTAAGTTTTAAGAAAATTCATTACACAATTTCTCTGTTTCACAGGTTAAAGAAATATCCATCCTTTTTACATTTGAGAGGAAAAGGAATATGAGTGTCTTGTGTAAGAAAATTTTCTATCAGTCTTGCCAAACACTGAAATTTTATTAAGACAGGAGCACAATTTGGATGGACATAATCAAATTCAGTTGACATCACTGAGGGCATAATTTGGCCTGAAAAATTTTTTATAAATGGTGATGATGGAAAAGGGAAAGAAGAGCTTGTGTCAGCCAATGAACAAACACGCAAGTCCCTGGCAGGCTCAAAATTAGTTCTATTCTAGAAAACAAAGAAAGGAAAAGAGATTTGGAAATTTTCAATGAAGCCCAACTCAAACATGCTGTTATCTATTTGTTAATCTTTAAATTCACTTGACAGCAAGCACCAAAGTGAAAGTGATGTTGAGTGCCATGACAGATTTGCTCAAATGCTTATTTTCTGAATCTTTTAGTTGAAAACATCTATATTTAATCAGAGCTTAAAACTAGCCAAAAAGGCTGTTTACTCTGAATGTAAAGGGAAAATACTGCAAAGTTGAAAGAGGTATTTCTGTTTCTGTAAATGCATTTTTTAAATCCACTTACAGACAAGGGTCCTTGGCGCAGTTACAATCTTCTACTAAAGCTTAGGAGACACATACAGACATTACCCACTGTCAACAAATGCAATCTCACATCACTGATGGAGTGAAAAGCTCCCTAGACAAACGTTAGCATAAAACCTTCTTGCAGTACTTAATTGCAGCCTTCAGAAAGAAGAGAGATGAAGTTATCAGTATATCTGAACCATCACAGTGAACGAAGAGGGCTGCTCACTTGTTCAAAACTGAAGGCCGAGTAGCAACCCAGGCAGGGAAGAAGACTCACACCACTCTGGGCACACAGAGGCACAGCTGAAACAACAGCACTTCCCAAAGGCTGCCTCGTTTTCATCCACAAGAGTCAGAGGAAGAGAGTGGTCCAAGGGAGGACATGGCTGCCCAGCTGGCAGCTGCTGCCATCCCCTCTTAGTTAGCTTTTGGCAGATCATACACGGCACCAAGCTGAAGCACCTGGCTTAGCAGCGTTTAGGCATTTCTACCACATCTGTTGCAACTTTCATGCCACGCCTGGAGTACCATCTACATGGCCAGGGAAAAGAGGTTTCACCAACAAGCTGAAGTCAGATGAAGGCAGTTCCATGCCACCCTATCACTGGGCACCTTCCTTTCAACATGGCTCACTGGGGAGCATGGACAGAAACCCTCATGCAGCGAGCAAAAAACATTTGAAAATGCATGCATCAATGACAAAAAGAGCTATTTTCAGACTCACTGCTGCCTGCCCCAGCTGGCTTGAACAGCCAGTGTGGTAACCAAGGGATGGGCAGACCCAGGAATCAGAGGTTGGTGCTGCTACTCGGTCTGGGACCATAGTCCCATCAAGAACTGTCTCAGAGCCTCCTGCCTCTCAGTGTGGAGACAAATCATTTGTGGAAAAAACAATTCTCCAACAAAAGTCACGTGAAATTTTGTGTGGGAATGGCTGAGGGCAGAAGCAGACTCGTACAAAGTAGTGCAGTCCCCATCAGTTGCTCAAGAAACAACTGGATGTAGCACTCGCTGCTGTGGTCTAGTTAACAAGGTAGTGACCAGACAAAGGCTGGAAGTCCTTTCTAACCAAAATGATTCTGTGATGGGAGAAAGGGGCACCAGAGACTTTATGGTCCAACCATCACCTCCATCCGTGTGCTGACACGGCTCCCATTCTGTTTAAAGAACATACATAGAATAAATAAGTTCCTTTAACAACATTAAATGTAAGGTGAAATCTTTCAGAATAGCAAAATTACATTTTTTACACATCTCTTTATTTACTTAATGAACAAGACTTCAACTTCTGCCTTGAACCAAAGCATTCCCTCACACACATTTGATTTCCCAAACAGATTATGCCTGCTGTGAGCTTAACCTAGATGACATGTTTGGAAACTGCCATGACACCTTTCTAGGACAAAGTATAGCTGGTGAAAACAAACTATCTGCTTGAATAATTCTAACGTCTGGTTCGTCATCTCTGTAGATTAACTAACCATCTCAAACAAAAAGGAAACTTTGTCACTTTTTCCATTCAAGAAATGCACTTCTGTATCACAAATTTCTTTACTTAGAGTTTTGAAAAAGAGAACTTAAAATCTTAGGTCATAAAAGTTCGCTTTATGATATAGTCTTTTGAGGGTACTGGATTTACTCTCATCAACAGAAAGCAAGCCATTATTACATCTTTCATTGCCTTTTTTATAGCCCTATCTCACATTTTTAAGCTACACAAAAAGAAAACAATTTCCCAAAGGATTTAGTTCTCCTTTTAGATGAGGATCTCTGAAAATTGGTATCACTATTCCAAACACCAATCCCTATTCTTAAAATCCTAATGCAAATGACAAACAGCAGTAATCAAAATCACTAAAGAGGTCCCACTGGGTTTTTCCAGCACATGACCTTGTTTCCATAATCAGAGTTCCAGTATCCCTTTTAGGGCTGCAGAGAGTTTCCTGACAGGCAGCACAAGCATCTCCTTCAAATTTTATATTCCCAAGGGCTGAAGAGGAACATGTAGGAAACAAAGGCATACTGTAGGGTGTTGTTCTATATCTACAAATATCCAGAGTCAACATAAACACACATGCAGTATAACCACCGATATGACAACCAAAACATACCCACTCACCTTTCTCTTTAATCAGAGCCACTCAAGTAACAGGGTTTCAGACACAAACTGAAAATGGCAGGATTATTTTCAGGATAACAAGTTGATTTAATAGTGAGACAGAGACAGCTGAAGTATTATCGTACATAAAACTGCCAAAAGTAATTTCAATTTTTATTTATTCTACATTTTATTTTTATTATTCAGGGAGGCACAGAAGTTAATTGTCTCTGCACCACCACCAGCACATCAGAGCTTGCAGAGACTTTAATACAGAAAAGACTTCTATTAATGGGTTCATCTTCCACATTTAAAATAATTTGCTTTTCACACTATCAATCAAAGAGGTACTATTATTCCAGCTACCAAATCATTAATGATACTACTGAACTTACCAGATGAAATACAATTGACAATCATTTTCATACAAGTTTAGCTGCAGCCTCACAAACACTGGCAAAGGAACTTTTGTAGCATGTTTATCAAACTTCAGCTGCTCCAAATGCTTAAAAACTTCTTAAAGACTCAAGTTGCAAGGAGCTGCTGTACCTTTTACCTACCTCTATTGCTACAAAAAATACTTTTTACTAAAACAAATTACAGATCACAAATCTATGAAAAAATAAATTTAAAGAATGGCAGTTACAAAACTAGACCAGAGAAAGTCTCTGTGCATTACAGATGGTGGCACCAAGATTAAATCCTGCTACCTAGCTGTTTGCAGTCCCCTCAGCTACTAGAAGCACACAAGACCAAACCATACTCCTGCACAGAGCAGGGAGTTCAGAGAGCCTGAATCTCCCTCACACCCTTCCTTCCCACTTTTGAAAATGGTTACATTTGCCAGGTACTGGAAAGGCAACCTATGTGATTTACAACAGTTACATCAATAAATGAATAAAAAATGTGTCACTCACATAAAACTATATTTAACCGCATGGTACCCTTTGGAGCAACATGCAAAAAACAATGGATGTGACCTGAAAACTGAACGAAGGATATATACAAGGAAATATTTTTTTTCTTCCCAGGAGTATGAAATCTGGGATCTAAGACTCATCCTTAAAATACTACATATTTCCTTGAATTCAAAATAGCTCAGTAATTTCTCAGGATGACCTGCTTTTTTCTCAGTCCATAGAGACGCATGGATTTCAAAATACATGGCTGCTTTTTTTTTTTAATGTAACGAACAAATTGCATGTTCGAATTTATTTTCTTGATGTCACTGCACGATATGAATCCTCCTCCCTTTTGCTCATTTTTCTCTGCATAATGAAACATACTTCCAAATACCACTGGCTAAAAAAAAAATGCCTTTAGAGAGAGATGTTGAAACCCAGCAGTGCCAGTGCCAAGACAGGACTTTTAAAAACTCATTTAGCAAAACGAAAGAGCAACATGGAATATCATTCTGGCTCAAATTAAAAAACAAAACAAAAAACCAAAAACAAACAAACAAACAAAAAAACCCCAGAAAAAACCAACAAAAAAAACCCCAAACAAACAAACAAACAAAAAAACCAACAACCCTCAAATGACTGGTCATCTATTTCTGTGAAGGAGAAAAGTTCTGAAGATGTGAGCTCTGCTGCTGCCAGGGAAGCCAGTGGCATACTCCATATCTGGTACCTGCATTGATACAGCATTCCCAGCCAACTTACTTTTTATCTAAGCTGCCTTTGGAGAAACTAGACACCATGAAAACCTCAGTCATCCTGTAACCTGGCACATCATCAAAGCCTCCTAACACACAATTACTGTGCTTCATGCCTTTGGACTTTTTTTCCTTTGACTAAACAAAACCCCCCACAATGGAATAAGAAACTTTCCAAGAGAAATTGTGTTTGACAGAAGATCAATGATGCAGAGGTGTTGGAGGGAGAAAAGCCAATGCTGTTTTGTGTACACCTCCAAGCTTATAAATGGCTCGCTCTTAAAGCTAGATGCCCCTTCCCATCAGATCAGTATTTGATATTATTACTGAACTCGGAAGTCTGAGGTCTTCTTTAATCACATTAAGGAGTTTGCAATTTCTTACACAATACAGTGACTTTATCATGCTGCCTGTAGTTATCCAGCCATTCCCCTAGGTTTTTGCCGCATCAGCAATAACACTCAGTGGAATCTGACTCACCATGTCAACAAGACAAGCTACATATAAATATGAATAACCTACCAAGCAAGCACCCAGCTGCTGTTTTAATGCATTAGCACATGTATAGCTATGCACATGCCTAAAAGGAACTGCCATAAACCTCCATAAAGAAACAAATAAGCTCTTGTGAGTGAAAACTGTAAGCCTGCCCAGAAATCTGGATCCTGCTAGTCATCACTTTCAAGGCTCAAGCCAGCATGACAAAGCCTTTTCAAGTAAGGGTCTAAGCGCATCTGAAAAAGACGCACTTTATATTCACCTCTCAGGACACCACAGCTTTTTAAAGCAAGCTTTAAGGGCAGGGGAAGCAACAGATAATAACTGACTAGAGCATTAAAGAAATGAAATTCAATTCCTTTCAAGCTCCTGTGATCTAAGCCTGTCTGCATCTCCTTTTAATACCTTTAAACAACTGCTCTGTGAACTACTAAACATGGGGAGTCCAATGTCACAGCGCCTGTGTCCTCTCAGCCCTTTAACTCTGTATGTAGATCCTATGCTACTTCACACCTGTGGCCTCGGATCACTCCAGAGACAGATGCTAGTAAGCCAGTTTCTTGCATCTAAGTGACAGTATGTAAATTCTCTCCAAGTGTACTTCCCCAAGGTAACTGCAGCCAATCATCTCTAAATGGTTACCTTCTCTGCTGACATACTCAGCACATCAGGACTGACTAGAAGGGCTCCATTTCTTCAGACTGGCAGCCTGTCCCTGTCCTCCCACCTGCCCTCCACCAGATCCCCATTTAAATCAGTAAGCCAGAAACCAAAACATATAGATTCTTCAACCTGGGCATTTCAAGCACTTCAGAAACAAGTTCCAAGTGCAGATCAAAAGGGCACAGTGTATACCAGAAGGTACCCGGGTCTCCCTCCCTGCCACAGCATGGAGAAAGGACTGAGTCCTTCCAGCAGTACCACAGAGGTGTCTCACCGTTCACTGCCTTGAGGCTCCCGCTAATGCCATCGCTGTGCTGCCGCTTCTGTGCATTCTTGAACTCCTTCAGTGATAAATAAAGGACCTTCCGCACCACCCTCTCCTCTGACCAGGGAATCCCATCACTGTCATCCTAAAGGAGATGGAAACAGAAAAGGAGACATTAGTTGAGTGCACCTGAAACAAAACAAAAAACCAAGCAAAACCAAACAAACCTCCAAAGCCTAAGGCTACACGTATTATTTTTAATTAAAAAAACTGAAGAAAAATACTGTGTAAGAAAATGCAACCTGATCAGCTCTAACAGAGAGTAGAAACATAAGTATTATTAAATCAGAGCATTAGTCCCTCTAATCCTTTATTCTGCAAACAGCAGTAGGCATGTACCAGGTGTTAGGCAGGAGGTAAAACTTAATTGTTAAAATCCTTATAATGAATCCCTCATGGAGAAATTTATCACAGCCAGGAAGTGTTCTCCCAGGTAATTAAGAGGAGGGGGGAAAAACCCAACAAAACACTAAAAATGAATGTTGCAGAAATTGAAGAGATAACTTTGGTGAACCAACTTCTCTTGTTGCCATTTTGACCTTTGTGCCTCTTGGTTCAGGTTATTTTTCTTTCCAGTTTAGTCATTTGCATTAATTGCAGTGTTACAATGAAGTTATTCTGAATTTATCTCAGCATAAAGCTAAGTGGAATTTGGCTCATGGGGCATAAGTTTTCTACTTTATTTTTAGGAGACAAACGCTATTTTGTGAAAAGGAATACTAGTCTATGTCAAATTTAGTACTTGCTTTAGTTAAGCTCCCTGGAAAAGTATTTCCCTAAAGCCTTTAGCATTCAAATAAATTAAGTCAACAAATTGATATAAAGACGTAAGTCATCGTATTTTCATAACCACGTAATTGTCTTGGGGTCTTTGGAAATCACTATTTGAACATTCTTGCCAAAGCAAAAGATTAACATTTCCAGGCCTTAAGTGGTAAGTGCACCACAGCGTGCTGTCCCTGTCACCTCACACTGGAAACTCCACAAGCCCCATCAGCAAGCAATCCCCACCAGGAGGCAGGAGAGCTTAGACCATCCATGTGCCAAAGAAAAGACAGACACCGCCAAGTTCCAAAAAAATAAGCATAGTTTAGGGTGACCAGCGATAGCTTTTTCTTTGCTCTAGTGACATATTGGCATTCAGCTGCTGAATTGTGATCAAAAAAATTTCCACTTCTCACCCTCCCCCCCCAAAAAAATTCTAGGACAAATTACTTGGCAGGGGTTAAAAAACAAAACAAAACAGAAAAAACCCCAACAACAACAAAAAAAGCAACACAATGAGTGCAGTGAAAGCAGCCAGCATTTTGGCAGCAGGATGTGCATTTCGCACGAGGGACAAGCTACTACACTTTGAAGAAGGCTGAGCTATGCCCAGAGTTTTAGAATACAGGCAGCTCTGGGCCAAGAAATCAAACTTTGTAACCCAACACCCACAGCAACGAAAAAAAGACAAAAAATCTCTCAGCAAGCATTTTAAAAGGAGCAGTACATCCAGTTATTTTGTCAACAAAGGTTTACACAAACAACTCTGGCTTACCATTTTGCTGCCAACACAGCTTCAGCCCTAACCAGAAGCAACACTAAACATGAGAGGGCTGCAGCCCAATTTTAACAAAGCTTGCCCAAGGATGCCCTCATTTACACTCCCACCAACAAGGGCCCAATGGGACATCAGGCGTTTCTGTTTTCACAGGAACTACTTAAATCCCTAAGGGAGTCAGGCTCAGTTAGGAAACAGTCACAAGCAGCTCCAGCCCCTGCCCATGTTACAGACACAGGTCTGCGGACCCCACTCACTCCCTTCCCTGGCATTTGTACTCAAAGCTGCACAAAAATACCCATCGGTTCCTGATCTCATTGGCCCTTTTACCCTAGTAAAAACCCAGGAAAATTTTTTACAAATAAAATTAAGAAGAAAAAGGAAGGAAAACCCGAAAATAAAATGAATCCACTCTGTCACATCTGACCGCTTCAATAGTGACATGGTGAAACCTGCTGATAGGACAGGTCTTTAAATGTGCTGACCACAGGACCTGTGCCCTGCAGTAGCTGGCTACAGTCCCTCCTGTGGAAGGGAAAGAGGCGACCACAGTCCCTCCCGTGGGAGGGAGGGCACTCACCGCTGCACACCAGCGGCCTCGGATCTAGCTCACCCTACTGTGAAGAGCCTGGAGTCATCTCCCTCTCCCCAGGCAATATGTTGGACGCAAAAGAATGTCGTGTGTCCAACTGACACCCAATTTTTCCAGCCAAGGTGTCTCCCTGGTGCCAGCTGGAAGCCCCAGCAGCATTCAGGACTCGGTCCCAGGGCTGCCCCCAGAAATGCACAGGGCGAGGCTCTCCACCCCAGAGCCCCCACCAGCCCAGACCAGGCTGCACCTCTGTCCTGCCCTGCTGTGGGCTTCCCCTGCACACACCACACCGCTTGAAAAAAAAGTCCTCGAGTTCTCCAACACCGTGTGCTATCCAGGTTCAGCAAAATAAGGGGCTAAGCTGCTGCCAACACCTGCAGTCACATGGCTCCATATTGCAGGAGCGATAAAAAGGTTTCACAGTCACCAAGCGCATCTTCCCTGGAGCCTACAGCACAAAAGCGGCCGAATGCTGGAGAGCTGCTGACTCAAGAGCCCAGCTGAGCCGCAGCTCCAGCTCCCGAAACATTTAACCATAATTACATGGGTCAGATCGCCTCTGCCTCGCCACCCCAGCGGAGGGAGAGCTGTGTTGTGCTCGTGTGCCTGCTCTGAACTCACACCACCTCCAATTGCAAGTTATCTCACTTCAGCAAAACATACACACACCCAGCTCCGCTTAGAAATATGGGCAAGTGAAAGCCTAGAAGAATTTAATCTATGTAACTTCTCAACACCACCCCGCCACCCCCTCCCCCCCAACCCAAGCTCAAAGGGACTGATTCAATTGCTGCCTTTAAATATTTCCACAGGGAGTACAGATTTGTTAATAGATGGCTCTCAAGGCTGGCAGAGAGGGGTATAATATCATCCAACAGCTGGAACTCGATTCACAAAAATGTAAGACAGAATTAAAGAACAATTTCTGCAACTGTGCAAGTAATTAGCCATTGAAACAACTTATGGGGAACTAATGGATTGTCCATTATTGACTCAGACCCAAAAAACGACTGAATAACATCTTAAACTGCAGGTTCATCACCACAAGCCCACAATCTTCACTGTGCAGGTTAGCTGAGATGATTTCAGCCTCCCAATATGACAATAAGATTATCTTATAAATTCCAAATAAAACTAACGGACGCAAACAACCAAGGAAACCCTGGGGCAGAATTAATAAACACAGCTGCATCATTTCCTTTAAATTAAAATTTAAAATTAAAAATAAAAAAACAAATCATGCCACCTTCTTTGTTATGCCATTTCAGGGAACACATTATACATTTATATCTAAGCTTCAGCAATCATAATACAAGTTTAATCAATATATAACAATAATTATATAGATCATACACATGGAGACTTAATGTGTATATATTTGTAAAGAAATCAAAATGTGCACCACCTGTATCTTTCACCATTCACCTACAGCTTACGTGCTTGTTTCCTGAATTCCAGCTGCCTAGTGTGCACATGTGGCCCGCCCACAGCCTTCCTATTTCCAAAATTATACTCAAATCCTAATTTTTAGGAAGCAGAAGCAAGGGGCAGGCCTCACACCACCTCTTGGGCAGGTGAAATGACAGCCAGAAATCACGAGAGCTGCTGAGCTCCTTGGGCAGCAGCAGAAGCATGACTCAAGTTTCTCCATTCATTGCAGACACAGCATTCTTCAGCCTGGCCCAGCCTTGCCTTAAGCAAACATAAGTCATAGTTCACAGGGTAAAACAAAGCTGGAACAAGGGAGAATGCATGCAGCACTCCATGCTATTTGCTTTAATTTTTATGTAAATACTTTTACAGCAGTGATGGTTTTATTTGAGAAGTCAGGACTTTGTAAGGTACAAAGATACTTATAAGCATGTGTGTTATGACTCAGTGTGGCTGGCATGTTTCCAGCTCTCTCTCTGGGTCTTTCCCAAGCATGCATCTCCTGACCCCATTCTTCATGCCAGGTTGCAAAAAGCAAAACAACAAAACACAAACTCCCTCTTTTTTCTTTTTCCAGCACTGCATCCAACACTCAGTTAAAATCATTGCGGCACCCAATGCCCTAAATGAATATGCTTTCATGGTTCAACAGCCCCCAGAGAGTCTTTCCTGCAGATGTAAGAAGGTCATTTTGAAGCAATGGGAAAAATAAACCACAAGTTTCTACTCTTTCCTCAAGGATATTTTTGAAGGAGAACTATTTCAAAGGCTGGTTTTTACTGCGTTTATAGCAACATAAAAAAAATATGTCTTTTGCATGAAAAACAGACAACACATTTTCATAGATCATACAAATTACTTTTCAGCTAAAGGACCGAGATGGAAATGTTTGTTTACTACATTCAAGACTTGCAACAGATTTTTGCCTTTTGGCTGTATATTATCAATGGAAAACAGTTATACCTGCTTTTCTATAAAAGTCAGACCAAAGAGGAATTGGTAGAAAACCCAGATTCACCTTCAGAGGCCGAGAGAGATCCTTCCACGCAGCCTTGGGTGAGTTACTGCTGCTAAATGTGATTAGCACTTATTAGCAATTACCTTACTCATTTACAGAGCCTAATTTCCTGGTATGTGTATGGCACAGAGTGAACCTCATGAGAAACTGCAATGTCTCACTGCTGTATGGAC
The DNA here is from genome assembly GCF_052056855.1 of Sturnus vulgaris. Classification (NCBI taxonomy): domain Eukaryota; kingdom Metazoa; phylum Chordata; class Aves; order Passeriformes; family Sturnidae; genus Sturnus; species Sturnus vulgaris. Next base: position 68,284,492 of record NC_142243.1, on the reverse strand, counting down.
ACACGTACTTCCCCTGCTGCCTTAGCACAGGTCTCCGTGCTAACACAGAGTTCCATCAGCCTGTCACCACCCCAAATACACATGGCAGAGGGAATCCCCACAGCTGGCCCTTGGATGGAACCTCCCTCTCTCAGTAACCTGCAGCACCCAGTGGGCTGCTCCACCACCAGAAGCAGAAGCTCTTCTTGGCATAAACTCCTAGCAAAAGTTTGGACTTTCAGGGTAACAATTTGATACAAGACTGTAATACAGTCAACCAAAGCTCCATAAATAAAGATTTTTGGCTCCTTCTGGCCATTATCATGCTGCTTGGACTTCTTACAGCCAAGCAGAGCATGGTGCAAAACTAGTTATACTCATTTATATATCCACAGTAATATCCTTGTAGTCTTTCGCTTACTATCAAGGTCCCTCCACTCCCTTCTCTCAGAATAAAGTTCACACTTATTTAATCTTTTAATCAAGTTTCGCTATCCAGAGAGGATGTAGCAGTTTCTCATTTAAAACAAACTGCTTATATTCAGTGAGAAAAAATAAAACCTCATGAATGGCTTAAGTTGATGAAGATTGATACAGCTTGGAGACTTTATAGTGGAGTGACTCATGCCTTCTGGAAAATGTAATCTGTTCTGTCTAGTTTAGGAAAATAGGTCATGTTTTAAAAATGTGCTAACTAACATGAAGAAAGGGGAAATTTCCTTTATTAATGGCTCTGTTTTAGCATTTAAGTCTATCTGGTAATTATAGCTACTTTTTCCCCTTGTACTTCCAGAAAACTTGCCCAAAGAACTCACGATACATTATAGCTCCTGACTCGAAGAACCACTGTTATCATGGCAAAGAAACAGTGGAAGAAAACAAAAATCTCTCTTCTTCCTGCTTTAGCACTTCTACAGCTTTCATCCCCTGCCACCTCCTATTGGTCTGCACTTTCATTGCCTTCTGCTGCACCAGGGACTGCATTTCCTCCTTCCAGATGAATTCTGAAGAGCAGCATGGGAGAAAAATGCTCTGGTTTTTGGGTCACTAAAGGCCTCGGGCACTTTTAAGCCCAGTGAGCTTCAACCTGCTCTTGCAAAAATACATAATGGTAGAAGAGTTACAGTCAAAATCTCCAAATATAAGTCATTCTCAGAAGTGAGGCATAAAAAAATAGTTCCTAAATTTATCTTAGGCCTAATAACGAACTATTTAAAAACATTTGGCTTGCATGCTAATTGTTTCTTTTACATAAACTTAAGAGGTCTTGATGTTTGTGCACCTCTAGAAAATTATTACTCAGTATGAAACTAGTGAAAGCTTACAAGCTGTCAACTGTTTCCCATAGTGGTCCACCAAGATAAACACTAAAAAAAAAAAAAAAAAAAAAAAAGGCAAAGCCCAAACAAATCCAGAGTAAAGATAGGTCTAAAGTTTCTTAATTTATCAACTTGCAGTACAACTTCATTAGCCCTTACGTGCCTACTTGACTAGTTTCATCAGAAAAGTGAAAACCTCATCCCAAGACAAGAAAAATTACTGTCGTCATTGAGATCAGCTTCCTTATTCCTAACCACATGAGCAAATACTTCTGGGGCAGAGAAAAAAGTGAGATTGTCCCTTTGCACAGCAGCTCACACTTGGAGGGATGCAAGCCCATCATGGCACTGAAACATGACAACCATGATAAGGGAGGGAATCACAGATGGTATTCAGGAAATGAAAGCAACCTTGCTGTAATGTAACTACTGTGAGCCCCAAATATCTCACAGTGTTCTGATGAACCTTACCCAATTTTTCAAAAATGAATTATGTACTTTAGAGACATAAAAGGGCAATGTAGGGCAGCAGGACATCTGTTGCAGAGGCAGGGCCTACAATGATTCAGGTAGGTCACAGCCTGACAAGGTACAATTTTCTGTCTGACCATCATGTAGACAATTTTTGCCTGAGCAAAAGCTCTGACTTGATAAATAGGTTCTTACCTGGTGCTCTCTTCAAATGAAGGGAACATCTTGCAAAACGTACACTGAATGATCTTTGAAAAGGTATGCTGTATACAAATATATCCCTCCCAGCCACCAAAATAATATAAGCATTATTTCCTGTGTTGGTGAACTGGTCTAAATTATTCTTAAAAGAAAGACAAACAAACCAACCTGATGGGTGATGTTTACACTACATGTCTTCACTTCTCTGAAACACCATGAAATAATGTATATTTATCTTTGATTACATAGTAAAAAAAAAAGAAGAAGAAGAAGAAAAAAAGGAAAACCAGCTGAAATTGGATTAGAAACTTCTGCTGAAAAACAATTTATTGCATAACAACTCTGACAGCCTGGGTTTCTGGCCACCGACTGAGCCTTTATAAAAATCTGCTGGGCAGCTGCCAAATCAGCTCTTTGAGTCTTGGCATGTCCGACATCTGAGACAGTAGTCAAGGCAGCCACATGTCCCGTGCCATCCACAGCCCCGTGCTTTTACGGTCAAAGAACAGAGTAGTATGTGCCATTAAACACACAAAAGTTGAAAAATCTCCTGCAGCTGTGGATCTGACAACTCTGATCATGCTGCAGAAGACCAAGAGCCACAACAGGATTTCTTCTTTTTCACGATCTGGTATTAATTTGAGCTTAAGAAGAGGGGGAAAAGAGAAGTAAGAAAGGTAGCAAGCTCCAAAAAATGTCTACACTCCTAGGTGAAAATCACTGCCATTTATAAATTTCACATTCCAAATATTCTTACTGTCGCCAGTCCTAATTAAAACTCTCCACCAAGTACACTTCAGATAGACACATAAATCCCAAGTACACAAAGAGCATTCAACAGCTCAAGATAATTAAATTCAAATATATTATTTCTAATTAATTTCATTTTGATTCAGTTTGTATTTTTATAAAGGTGTTTGAGCTCCACAATGCAGTCATATGAATATAGTCCAATAAAAAGCATTTTCTGCAGCTTAAATGTCTGCTAATAAGACCTACAGATGTGTATGGCTAATCCAATTCTGCTGCATGTTGCTAATTATATTAAGACGTTTTTCCACCCTCAACCAGAAAGCCTGATCCTCCTCAACTTGAAAAATACACTTTTGCATGCCAAAATAGTGTATAGGTAGTAGGGAAGAGAGAAAGATAAAACTGGTGTGTTATTAATTTGCCTTCAGTATTTAGATGGGAATTTAGAGATCTAATTTTTGGTATCTCACAGTGTCTGAAAGGTTGGTCAGCAGTACCAGTATTTCAGAGAAGCTGAAGAACTGTTGATGTGTTCAGCATCTATCCTCACATGTACAACAGGAGGTGAGTGCTTACACCATTTCTTTCATAGGGCTGTACTACTTGGATGCTCAAGGCTTGCCTATAACACAGGAAAAGATCTGCCCATCTATCTGCTTTCTAGGAGTATAATAGTACATGGATGTGTGCGTACACACACACATATATGTATCTCAGCAAAAATATGCACCTCTGAATACAGAAGTTAAGACTGCTCCCTCATTAACATAAGTACACCAGCCCAAAGCCTATGTCGTTTAGCTACATTGTTTAATATAGCTGTCCCCACCAGGAACACCATGCCTTCTAGTCTTGAGGCTGCAGATGGAGGTCCCCTTGAAAATCTGAGAAGGACACCATATCCCTGCTGGATGACCCTGCAATCACCTCCCTCCATTTAAACCTTTCCAGTATGAATGGGTTTCACTGGTTTAAAGCAACTAAAGAGGAAGTTTGGGCTCACCTGACTCACTTTGATGGCACTGTAGCAGCTCACGCCTACAGGGGTAGCTCTGCTGCCAAAGCCCTGCAAGAGGACCATGGCCAGCAGTGAAGAGTGGGGCATTGCCAAAGCTAGGGTGTGGCAAACTCTACCCACTGTAAGGACCTGCAAGATTGCATAAATGTGACCCAAAGCAGGTCTGGGTGATGCAAGGAGTCCCTTGTCTTTGCTTGGAAATGTTTAACCTGATTTCATCCACTTTCATGCCAGTCTACAGGATACCTGTATTTCAGGCAACCATCAGGTTTAAAAATTGATCAGATTTTTTTTTTTTTAATTCAAATCTATCTTTTAACCCAGGGAGGGGTAATGACAGTCAAATATGCTGAACCTATTGCTGGGAAGCCTGAGAATACTGGTGCCTGAATCAAATTTACTGAGCCTGATGGGGAACCTAATCAGTTGAATTGACACAGGCTCCTGGGAAGGACACGCTGATATTGCACTAAAAGTGCGACATGTTCATTTTGCTTGATGTACTACCCAAAAAGGGAGATTTCCATCAGAATCATTTTGTCCTTGTTTACATTCCCAATTGGAAGAATATCCTTTAAAGCTATGAGGAAAGTATCCATTGAAGCTGGGAGATTTAAACTAAACCTATACTCTTTGCTTCCAAGCCAATTAAAGGACACATTTGAGGATACTCTAAAGCTACTCTAAATGTATTTTCAGGTCAGTGTAGTTTTATTAGTAAATTTTCTGCACAAAGATAAGCTATATAAGCAGTGGACAGCTACACTCCAAAGCTTCCACAAGCTCACTCTTCAGTATTAAATACATGTGACGTCCAAGTATTACCCAGCAAACAAGAATTTCAGATTCAGCAACACCAAAGCACTGCTTTGCCACTTGCAAGCTCCATGAGACCTGTTTGGGTTGGCATTCAATCTCCTCATCCCTCCTCCACTCCCTGATCAATGGCAACAGTCAAACTTTACTGGAGTGTGCTGGTTACACTTGGGAGAGAGCAGATATTAGAAGTACATCAAAGACAACCATTAAGCTTTTAAGTGCACTAATTGACATTTTAGCACTTACAAATGCATCTATGTGTTCTATCACTCAATTTAAAAGACTTGATACCTCGCCTGGTAAGAGTTCCCTGTGTTTTCAGAGGGTAGAGGTGGACTTTCAAAGCTATTTTTTTCCCTCAGACAGGATTTTAGAGAATTCAAATTACAAATATAATGCACTTCAAAAAGTAACACGTTTCACAAATTTAAGAGCTCTTCCATAAAAGCTGTAAATGGCATCACAGCTATAACTCACAGGCTTCTAAGCTCCAATGAATTCTGCAGCTGTTGCAGCACGTTGAAGCCAAATCATTGTTACCTTCACACCACCACAACTGAAAACCCCAGCTATGATATTACTAACTGCATGGTGCTACATGAAAAAGAGGAGGGAAAAAAGGAAGCTCTGCGTGATTTTGCAGCTCCCTCTTTCTTCCTTCACAAAGCCAGCATAAAACAGATGCTAAAACCATGAGGGACTACTTTAGATTTTCCTACAATGACTATCCCACAACAGGGTCCAGGGAAGCATTTCAGAACAACCGTCCCCATGGATGCTGTAACATCAGAGGATGCAGCACTCCCCTTCCCAGGTATGGTGACTTAGAGCAGACAAGCCACTACCCACAGCTAAGCCCAGCCTCTGATTACAGAAGAGCATCTCAATGACAGCAGGTCTGGACCCTTCTTCCATTACTGTCACAAATCAACATGCTCACCTTCTGTTCTGTTAAGAGAAAATTCTCATTCAGTCCCAATATTTAAGGCAACAAGAAAGATCAAATTAAATTCCCAGGGTTTTAAGCCGTTCAGTACATTGCTAGATCTATTTTAGGGTCTGAGGCTGCCAGCCACCCCCACAGAATCTGCGCGCTAAACAAGGTTTTGACAGGCTTGTTTATACCTTCTGCAGCAATCAAAGGCAAAACATTACAAATCAAAGAACCAGGAGACAAATACAGTACTGTGCATAAGAGAAACCTCAAAAAGCTAGCCAGCAGCAAACCTGCTGCTCACCGAGCCCCACGGAGCAATAGGAGATAACACAGGAAAACAGAAATGGAGAGTTAAGTAAGAACAGGCTTGTGCCATACGTATGCAAACATCTGCAGGCAGGACCTCTGAAGCACACATCCATCAAAAGAAGCAGATGCAGAATCACAAGAAAAGGAGTAGGAAAAATCCATTCATTTTCTCCAAAGGTTCCATGGAAGAAGGCCATAATTTAAGAATTCCAGTTTAAAAACTGCAGGGGACTTTGGATTTTACTGGTACCAGAAAAACAACAAAGAAAAGAAGCAGGAATTGACAATGTACAGAATTCCTGAGGCTGGGATTTAAATGTAAATGGCAAAGGCTGCATTTTGGGGCCTAGGCAGTCACACCAAACAAGGCAGTTGCCTCCAATCCATGTCCTTCCTTAGAGAAGGCAAAATCACATTTTCTGTTCGATTCTTCCCTCTATGGAACATATGATATGGATGGAGTCCATTTTACTCAGTGACACACTCACCGTGAACTGCACAGGCCATACTTCAAGAAACCTGCCACATCAGGGAAGCATCTAAGATCTATGTTAAAATTTCACCCAGAAGAAATTCAGCAAGTACACCTTTGCTACTGTGTTCCTTTAAACCTTTCACCTCTTAAACTGCAAGTTCAATGCCAGATTATAAACATCGTAAAAGCTCATAAAACCCAATCATAAACCTGCCAGCTCATTTCAAGATTATTTGCTCTTAGCCTTGCGAAAACATCATAAGCAGTATGAGAATTGCATCATTTCTCTGCAAACTCTCCAACCCTTCATCTACATCAAGCTAAGGGATGGGCAAGTATTACAGCCTTACCTCAGAGAAAGACTTCTGCAGGTGATTTTCACAACACATCACCTGCCTGCTAAACCATCCACAGCAACCCCGACAACATCAGCCTCTGATGAAATCACCTGCCACTTCACCGCTGTCTTGCAAAATCTAGCTTTGTGTGCTTCCACCACAACTGATCAAGACATGAAAGAAGATCTTCTGCAACTGCAGCAGGAGCAAATGCAAAGTTGAGATTTTGAGACAACTCTCTGGGGCCCCAGCCCTCCCAGAGAATGAGACAGGCACCACTGCAGCTGCCCAGGGAGTTGGCAGAAGCACAGGCTGATATACACCTCCCCACACATCATCAGCATCAGGTGCTGGTTGTTTGCATTAGCCTGCTGTAGGAGAAGAGGGGGCACTTCATTATGTGGGCTGGATTTCCTGCATGACCAGCCACATCATTTCAACCCTCCCAAGGGAAAAGACTGGGCTTGATGGAAGCTGTCTGTTGCTTCTCTGTGGAAAAGGACTGTTTTAGTGGAATGAAATTGTCATGGGGGTCTAGACAGAGCAGGGCTTATCAAAAACAGCTTTCTGCCAACAAAACACTACAGGAAGTGGCTCAATCATATCTAGCAACACCACAGTGATGGTTATGAAGGCCATTTGCCATCGAGTCTGTGATTTGACCATACCCACAGCACCGACAATAAACTCAACCTGAACTTCACGCTTTAAGCACACAACAAACCAGTCTGGTTGTCAGCTTTGCTGTGTGCTTACAGAAGGCAAAACAGGGTACTCAGAAGAGGGAAGGAAAAAAATGAAGACTGGATGAGAGCAGCCCTATATTTTCAGGTTTGGATCAGCTCTTGCAGTCTCTTCACAAATGAGGTGGCAACAGAGAATCATCCAGGCAAGTTTAGGAGCTGTGTTTCTGTTTAATTTGCAGTCTATTGAGTCTACTGTTTAGCTCATTCATGAGCAATGGTGGAATTGGAGTCTGAATGCAATGATAGACTGGGCAAGGCAGATATATCCACCAAAGGGGGAACCTCCTCAGCTACCAGCCTCTGCAAAACAAGAAGACCTGTTAAAGCCCAGCACCATTCCTGTGAGAAGGCAAAAGATTAACCATCTGTAATTTCAGTCCACTGCAATTCCTTATCAAAAAGGCCATGACAGATACAAGGAGGAAGAACAGACTAGTGATGATTACACTCCATGTTGTGGGCAAGCACAGATTTGGTAGTTCAGTTTTCCTACTGGAGCAGTCTCAGATGCACTGGGCATGTGATCACATCCAGTCATGTTACATGAATGCAACGCCCTTTGAAAGCAGCAGCTCCAACAGGATGCAGGGATGGAGCTTTGTGTGCCTTGGGAGAGCAGACCGTGCTGAATCCTCATTAAATTAAAAAAAAAAAAAAAAGAAAAAAAAAGTGTAACTTGTTTAAATGCCTTTGCATCGCTGGGTGACCCTGTGACTCCTGCATCCTAGCCATTGGAAGTCGCTGCATACAGATGTAGCAGCAATGGTACGGCTTAATCAGTCAATGTTTTCACAACACATATTTCAAATATTAAGCACTTATTGAAGACTTAGAAGTTACTGTGTAAATATTTGTATTATATTATACTGCTAACGCTTCCTCGCCAACTGTGGAATTTTAAATCTATCTCGTCTGATAAAGCTTTATTTACATATCACACTGCTCTCGATGCTCAACAAAGTGAACAGACTAAATTTACACCAACTCCATTGAAGGAGTACTTGTCAGGAAAGAGAAATTCAATGATTTTCTGTCTCTGTTGTGTGACCAAACTAAACCACAGGCAGTCACATGGCTTGTTTTGAGTTGACATGAACTGTTTTCACTAGGCAACAGTGCTCCCAGGGAAAGCATTGCACAAATGCACCTTGCTCTTATAATATGATGCAACCAGCACAGTCTACACTGAGAGTTACACTCCCAACACAGAGTCTGCTCAAAATCTGGGAAGCTGCTGGTGCCCACTGACCTTACATTCACAGCTGCAGTCACTTTAGCACTCTGAGGCGTTCCCAGGATGCTGTCCTCAGGCACCAAAACAGTCCCAAGGGTACCGGACCAGAGAAGCAGGATTTTAGCCACCAGTTACATGTGGAGGCAAGCGGAGTTTGTCATGTATTTATTCAGGTCAGATTATCACCTCCCACAATTTTACAGGAGGGGAAGGCCACGAGAAGCTGCTAACACTCAGACAAGCAGTTAATGCTTGGCAAAACATGATCAACAGGCAACCAACAGCAAAAGCAAACAAACATCATTATGAGTCCTAAAGTACCTTATGTGGAAAAAGAAACAGCCACCAAATTGTGGTGACATTTTTTTCTATTTCTGAAAAAGATGACAGATTTAAATGGCCTGGTTTTCCACACAAACTTTAGGAAATACTGTGCAAACCCCTTATCCTGTCTCTCCCCTTCTCCAGCACAAAAAAATCCTAAAAAGCCAAAGAAAATTTATGGGACTTCATATCAACTCCAATAGTTGACATCAAGTTGATCATTGCATCATCTTTGAAAAATATGAGTGTCTAAAACACTCACAGTATTGAAGAAAACCCTGTATTACGATAGTAATCTGTTTACTCACAGAATCTAACTCGCAGTTTTATTCTTTATTTTACATACGGAAGGAACATTTACTCTCTGATGAACTTAGTTAGACTTGCACAATCATATGTTAAAAAGGGGAAAAAAATGAGTTGAAGTTGCATGCTACCTTTTGACAGCTCTGCCAGCTGGAAATATGCCATCAATTGTCTGTTCCCTACGTGACTCGAAAGCAGAGGAGTCTGCTTAATAGAAATTCACTCAATTTCACCTTGTTTACCTCAGGTTTAAGAAAACGGCCAGGAAGAAGAAAGATTAAATAGTTTTCCTTTTACGAATATCCTTCTGTCTTTCTTAGTAACAAGCTTTTCGTTTCAGACCAAATTTATGACATTTCTAATCTAAAGTATTATGGAAATCGGAAGAACAAAGTAGAAAAGGATATATTAGAAGAATTTTCCTTAGTTTCAAAATCTGAACAGTATCATACTAAGTAAAAATAAGTACCTCCAAGCATTCTTGTATGTGTTACTGCCAAGCTATGCATTTAGTCAATATATGTGTGTTTCTGTTCAGGAGAAATATGCTCCGTGCTTCCACAGAAAGTCACAGGCACATATAAACAAACAGCAGAAAGCTATATAACAGTTTTTTGTCAGACGGTTTATTCAAGAAAAACAAAATTCAGTATTCGCCACTTTGGCACAAGCCTCTACCCTACCTTTTGCAGTGCGCAGGAAAGGACAGACAGACGCAGACACAAAGAAGAAAGTGACACGCAGTGCCCATGAGCTGCTGCGTCTCAACCCTCAGCCAGCAGAGCTGAAGCTCTGTCGCTCACAGCCCCCTGACAGTGGGCCAATTCTCTTGCTCCAGCCTACTGCAGATAAATAAACAAGGAGCACATTGTACACAGATATCTGTCTCTTTTTTTCCACCTTACTAGTCAAGAAATGCTACTAATACAACAATTACTTAACCATCTGAATCTGAGGTCAATAAAAAGACCATGCTTTGAGTGACAATATCTACTTTGCCATGGCAGAACTAACTCTTTTTCCCCTACAAATAAATGTTATTATTTGGAAATTGAACCCTGAGTGGTGAACTAGTAGCTTTCTTTCTTAGATGCTTCAATACATTAAGTGCTTTGCATTATGGACAGATCAACTTCCCATTCACTAAGGAAGGTTACCAAAGTGATGCTGTAATCTCATTTAGCTCCCTCAGTGTTTACCTTTTACAGCCAGTCTTGGATAGCAGGGGAAAAAAACCAAACCATGCAAGAATAAAGCTGGGACATTTCAAATGTGGAATGAGAAAATATTTACTTCTCAGGTTAGAGATCCTTTTGGTCCAGCTACCTCACCAAAAATGTATGGTGCCAAAAGCATGAAGAAGTAGGAGATTTACAGATTGGAAATGTTTTGAAATGTAAACGAAAAAGGCAGCAAATCAAAATGCTGCTGAAGTTACTTAAGAGTTAAACTTCATTGGTTAAAAATTTAGATTCATGACCAGAAATACACACAAGGACAAGGCAATGAAAAGGAGGATAAAAAGATACAAATTACAAAGTTGGAAAGCAATCATTCCATTTGTACCTTTTTTCTGTGTTTATAGACTGTAAGACTTGCCAGGAATGGCAAGATTCTCACAAAAACCTCCCTACTTCCTATAATAATAGCCCTCTTATTCCTGTTACAGAATAGGTTCTGAGCTGAAAACTACTGGAACTTGGAAAATGGACAGAGAAAACAAAAAGCTCAAAATTCATTTCCAGAAGGACTGAGGAGGGCAGTACGAGAAAAACAAACAAACAAACAAAGTTACTGGTGCAAAAATAATCTTTTGCCTCAGTCATGTAAAAAGCATGAAATGCTAATTTTCAAAATACACTTAATAGAAATAGGACAAAAAATTGGCAGTGAGAGGAGGCCGACCAGAGTCTTCACTTTAGCAAGACACCAACGTGAGGAACAATTTTTACCTTTAAACAATAACCAGCCTTTGGTGCACAGTGTGAATGGAGACCACAGAGAGGGGAAGAGCAGGAAAGCAAGGCTGGGTGAAAGGCCAGTGCAGTGTTGGGAAATCCCCAGCATATGTCTGAGTGTGCAGAACCAAGCCTAAAAAACGAAGCATTCACAGACCTCAAAGTATTTAATACTGCAAAGTTGCACACAGTATGCCACCGCTGAATACCATGTCCAATTTCACCCACAAATAAATCGTTTTTAGGTGGAATTTCCAGGAAGTAGCACATGCTTGTCTGCTTGTGCTGAAATTAGTCCTCTTCTTTGCACTGCACACATGCATAACTAGAAAGATGGCTGGCCCAGGATAAGCACTCAAGGATGCAGGACCATCGATGATGCAGATGGCACCATGACCTGGTCCCTTAATAAATCTTATTTTAATTTAGGACACAGTTTCAAGATCCTGGGCATGTTAATTACTGAGAGGAGGAGATGCTCAGAGAGAGAGATCCATCCGCTGAGTCTGCAGGCATTGGCACCTGCACAAGAGGACCCTACACACTGGGTGGGGACAAATGGGCAAGCTCAGGGGGTATCAGTGGCCATCCAAGCATTGGGATGAGTTCATGACAGACAGTGGCACAGCTGGAGATAGTTGGAATGACTGCTTATGTTTGTTCATGCTGTAGAGTGGCATGGCCAAGGAAGGAAGGAAGGAAGGAAGGACATTGAAATGGGAATACAGAAAAGGCTACCAAACTGTCCTGAGGAGGGGTAAAGAACATGAGGCTGTAGCCACAGCACTGGTCTTGGATCAGCATGGGAAGACACTGAACACAGAAGGATATTGAGAAGAAGGAGATGCATGCAGAAAATGTTTTCACCTACAGTGCATCTGAAACACCTCAAATGGGTTCATTCCCTCAAATTTATGTTACATGAATGAGAGAAATTTCTCTTACATGAAAGAGAGAAAAATACATGTTTCTGCTTGAGCAGTAACTCAAGGTGCCAAACCACCTTGGGACCAGAGCAGTGAAATTTAACTTCTCAGAGACAGAACCTTGCTTATCCCCTCAAACAAAGATGTGCCTGCACAGACTCTGCAGCAAGCTGAGTCCCAAGAGCCACCATGTCCGAAAGGCCACTGTGTCTGAGGACTAGAAACCAATCCCACTGCCCAATCCCATCCCTGCTCCACTCCCCAGCCCAGTGGTGTGGGGCGAGGAGAGGCAGGCACCCATGCCACTGAGGCACACACTTCTGGGGAGGGAGGCTCACACAAACCTGCCCAATGCACAGAACAGCCTGCCCGCACAGAAATCCAAACTCTTACAGGGGAAATCAGCCCAGAATGGAGGAGACAAAATGGCTCCACTTGATTTTTACTTTGTTTTCCCTATTCTCCCTCTTATCTCTATTGCCACACACAGGCAATAAAGGGAGTTCAAAAGCAAAATCAATTAGTAAACCACCATTAGAAACCACCACATCTCCATTTTAGCCAAGCATCTTAGAGGCTCCAGCTGCTGCATTTAAGAAATAAAGGTGGGGCTGTTTAATTACTCTTTTATCAGAATCAGGTTTGGGCACTGCTCTGGAAGCATGGGCACTCTCCCATTCACTGCCAGGGAAAAGGCAGGGTCATGGTCTCAGAAAAGCTTCCTTAGCTGCCACACCAAGTGAAACACAAATAAAAAATCCATCTTAGGCGCTGTGTTCACAGACATAAATCTGAGTTACTCGAACAAGTTGCTTTGTGAGCAGCTGAATTAATGAGATCTGACTGCGTGTGGACTCCTGTACTCAGCTTCCCCAGCACTTTGCTTGCTGCTGGCCAGCACGCAGCACCCAGTGGCCAGGATGGGCCACCAGCTTTCCTCCTGCTCCTCAGTTCAGCTACACCACTTGCAGGAGTTAGCTTTGTGAGTCCTAGCCCTTTGTGCAATTTCCTGGACCTCTGCCGGTAGATTACAAACCGGCTGGTGAAGGGCAGAAGGGTGATGGGAGCATACCAGTCTACTCCCCATGCATGATGCCCTCTTCCTCTCATGGTATCTTTGCCTTGCTGCTCCATGCATTCAGTGTGACCCAAACCTTCACACTGGCAGTCAGCTCCTCAGGCCCTTCACCAGCTTTCCTCCTTGCTAACAGAGCACGCTGGATTTCTGCTCATCTACTTCCAGTCTCCACTGAAAACAACAGTCAAGATGTCTGTGAAGCAGCTTACGCTTTATCGTAATTTTCCCAGATTTTCTTCCCAAGGTTTGGCAGGCATCTACCAGCATTACACCACCAGGAAGGAGGAGGAAAAAAAAGGGAAGAGAGAAAAAGCATGGGATTGCTAGAAAGCTCACAAAACCAACCAAATTACATCAGCTCATCTGATCTCAGCATTATCTTGCCCTTACAGAACAGACTCTTGGTCCAGCCCAAATTAATCCAATAGCACAACTGCAAACAGTACCTGCTACTGTGTACTGCTGCAAATATCTGCAAGCTAAGTCAGTGATCTTACAATTTTATGAATGGAGGCCACAATTTTCCAACAACTTCACCTTCTTTTTGCTGTATATTTGTCTAAGTGCAATTTACAGCTGTTGCTTTTTTACTTTCAGCTTGTGTAAGGTCCAGCTTTCTTTTCCTTCTCAACAGAAGGGGTGAATACAACATTTAAAATATTAATGCAAGTTTATAAGGAAGGTGACCTAATCGTACAAATCAAGTACTTAAAAAACCGTGGTCCTTTTGCAAATGTTTCCGGCATATTCCGTATCATTGACTCACCTTTATGGACAAAGTACAAGTATTAGAGGCATCTCAGTCCACCTAAGAGGGCATGTGCTTAGATAGTCCTTAATAAACTGAACACACCAAAAAAATTCCCCCATAACAATGATATTCCACTTTAAAATACATTACAGTCTAAGGTCAAAGAAACTGGTCAGTTATAGAGAGGAGGCACTTATTCTTGAATCTGGATGAAGTGGAAAATTAAATTAAAATACCAGGACATGTGTAGGGTTGAGTTCATAAATTCTATACATAAGGGAACTGATGTCCATTCTGTCTTGTGACAACTATCACAGTCACTTTTCCTAATTTAAGGTTTCAGAGCTGTTGTGACAAGATAGTTTCTGGATAAGATTATCTAAGAAAGTCAACTAACACAAAAATGAACAATGTGTGTGTAGCACAGATGAAAACAACCTTCTAGAAGGAAATACAATATACTGAATTGTGGTCTCCAAAAGGGAGGATATTTGGGGTTGCTTTCAGTGCACTGATTAGAAGAGTGACAAGTGACATCAGAATTGGTGTGCAGAGCTCATTACCTGCTTTCCAGCACCTACCACAATTCAATAAATTTTCACTTCCCATAGGCACCGTGGAAATTCTAAAGGCCTTTGTAACAAAACCAGGATTCATCTTTCAGTTATGACAGGTCCAAACAGATTTCATTTCCGCAACACTGGAAATGTAGGGAGGCACATCTCAAGCAGTCATACTCACAATTTGACATTCAACAACAAACACTGCAAATTCACCAGGAATTATTTACTAAAAATTCAAGCAAGCAAATAGCCAGCTACCTAAAAATAAGTATTTTCCATTCTGTAAAAACTTACTATTTTCAAAGATACACCTTAAATTAACAAAAAAGATTTTTTAAATTATTGCATGAGAATTTAAATCAAGAATCACCATATTTGGCTGAAATGTAAGGTTTTATTTCTGTAAATAAGAAGTCTCTTCCCAATCCTTTTACCAAGAATAAATTATTCAAATAATCTAAAAAATCCCTTTCCCCACCCCTCCAGTTGAGCATTACAGGTAGACAGCACATCTTAGGCATTAACAGCCTTGAGCAATATTAATAGTTGGATAGCAAGATCAGAAATCAACTGGTTAGTGTGATTGGAGAGAGAAGTAAAAAATCTGGGGAAATGAGGGCATCTATCAAGGCCAGAGAGAAGTTAAATATAATCTATTTCAAGATCTCCTTTCCTTCTGTCCCCAGCTCCCAACTCTTTGCTTCAGCTGATCCCAAGCAGCAACTTTGAGGGCTTCGTTGTTTGTTTTTTTGTTTGGGTTTGGTTTGTTTTTTTAAATAAAGAACTACTAAAACTGATTTCATGCTGCTACTCCGGACAGAACTGAGAGAAGTTAACGAAAAACCGTTTTTTCCTTCCATATTGGAAAGCACTAAGAAAATGCAGACCATCATTCCAATCTAACCTGAGGACTGAGTCTTAAATCCATGCAGGGGCTGAAAGCTGAGTCAATTTCTCTTTTAGATACAGAATGAGCTCCCTTCAGACCCAAATGCATGGAAAAATTCTCTTACTGTAAGCAACCATCAACTAGAGTCTCATGCTCCTAACCAAAAGAATCTTTGAAACAGATCCAAACTGTGTCTATCTAGTTTGGTAAAGGTTTTTAACAAATTTAAGTAAAAGTGGCATTAAGGATGTGACAGCACAGGCTTCAGCTTTAGCTACCAAACCACCATGACATGTTTTGGGCATACCCAAAAGGCTCATATTCCATTTGCTCACCCAGGCTCAAACCCACACTGCTGCATCCTCATGCATTTTATTTTCTTCCTCGTATTTACACCTCTGCTGGTAGGCTGAAGCCAGAGCAGGTAACACCCACCTGAGTTGAAATTGCACCTTCCTGTTGCTACACAGACACAGGTCATTACAAATGCAATCAAGGCTGGAAATGCAGGTACAACAGCCCAACCCCTCACGTAAACAGAACTGTAAATCAGCCCCTGTAATCCACCTCGTGTTTGGGAAAACATTTTTTATGATCCCATCTAGGGATTGCTTGGAACTGCAGTTCCATGCAGACTGGGGACTCTCCAGCCCTGGCACAATGGCTGCAGCATGAAGGTTGCTTCTCACAAGTGTGTGAAAATCAGATGGGCTACAGAGATGCTCAAGATGCACCAAGGTATGCAAGAGAGGAGCTGGAGCCACAGGAGTGGCAAGAAAAATGATCGAGGTAGACACATATCTGCAAATCTGATTAATGTTCCTGCTCCTGTGAATAGCAATGCAAAGAGATTTCTTACTGTGGAAACAACGTGGTTAAGAACAAAGGAGGAGCCTGGGAAGTTGAGAATCAATTTAGGGATTTTGCAGTGTGGTTATGACAGTCCTCTACAATCTTACTGCTGAATGATCATTGGCACTGCTAGGACAGACAGATAAGAATGGAAGTCCATACAGTAAAGTGCACCTAGGTCAAGGTGTCTTGTGTTGTTACACTTCAATTCATCTGCAAATCCTTACACATGGTGTAAAACTTCAAAACTCACAGACACACCAAGTACTACACACACATTAATTACCTTAATGGCTGGGGGTGGGAGGAGATATTTTTCACTTTTCTAAAATCGAAGGCATATACATCCAAAAAATGCACAGTATAAAACGATAGATTCTTTGGAACTCAAAGGCAGATGTCAAAAAGATTTTCATCTGTTGGGGATTTCACTGAGAAGCATGTATAATATTCCCAGAAAGTCAGGAGAAGCAAATACAGTGGTTATTATTTAAGTAGTTCGGCAGGAAGTCAGGCTGAAGAGAAGCAGGGAAAGTTAAAAAATTATACTCCTCTTACTATACACTTGCTACTCAGAAGCAATAAAGCTGACTTTAAAAAGTAGCAAGGAATTAAGAGGATATCAAATGCATTTTATCTGCCCAGTAACCAAACCATCAGCAAACAGCCTGCTACAAATTCAGAAGTTGTGGCAGAAGGCAGTCTGGCCAGCTCTCACCTCAGCCACGCAGCTCCAAGGAATCTGCACATCCATCCACAACAGCACACTGATTGCTACACACTGCACCTTAATGATCCCTGAGGATGTCTATCATAATGATATCATACATTATATGGTATCATATATCATATAATATAATCATAACGGTATCATATGATACACCTATCTCATGTGTATCAGTAGTGTCCACATCCCAGAGCAGCATTTCCCTAGGTCTGCATGAGAAGCAAGAGAGGCAGGGAGGAGGAGTTCAGCTCAGGAGACGCTGTTAAAGCTTTCTTTGCCTTGGCAAGTGTGACTTCATCAAGTGAACTTCGTTACATACGATTACTGCCACTGGAAATCCCGTGTGCTTTAGCACTTGTGAGGCCTCTAGGTGTTGGCAAGGAAACACACAAGGATGCACAAGATTAAAACCAGAGCTGGAAGTTGAAAAGTGCTTTTTTGAGCCTCTTGCATATTTTCCCCTCATTGTTCAGCTGATCCAGAACTGCTGTCTGAATGGGGGGGAAAAAAGTGTTGGCCTTTTCTTCTCAGGCCTAATTTCCCTTTATGGTATCCTTCCTCTCATTCAACTGTTCCACAGGAGATATTCTTAGGTCTGACAAGCCAAGACCTATAAACTTTGTCCAAAATTACACTTTTAAAGCCACTTGGTGCCAGAATCCCGCTTTATTTCTACAACAACTTTTCTTACCTTTTGTTTTATTTTAGGTCTAGCCTTTACATCAGATTATTTGCTGGAAATAGACAAATATTTCTAAAAAGGGTACATTTCATCTCAAGGCCTTTCTTCACAAATCTACCAAATTAGGTACCTTTTTATGAGGAATTAACCAGAAAAGTGTGGTCAGCTAAAGATCTGGGTTAAAAGGAAAGACATCTGGAATCAGTCTGGCTCTTCCAGAAGTATTCTGAATTTCCCCTAAGGCTTCAGTAACTCCAGACACTGCTTTATTAAAAAGAGTAAAAATCAATCCTCAAATGTCTTTACCTTCCATCAGGAGTTTTGTGCAATGGCATAAGGCCACAAGAAGATCTCCTGGAAATCCCACTCAAAATGTTCCTGTTGGCAAGCCGGGGGGTCAGTAACTGTGCAGGACACATGAGAGATCCCAACAGGCAGGTTGGGAAGCACTGGCACTACTCCATGTTACAGCCAGGAGGCTGGGACTCAGAGGTTACACTGATGTGTAAACTGTCCCCTAAGCCAGATCATAGCATGTACTGGAGAAAATCCCAGTAGAGAACGTATTTCCTCTGAAAAGACTAGCTAGTCTTTATTTTTACAAATACTTTCATAACTCATCTGTGAAACTGAAAATACAGGAAAAGGGTTTTTTGTGGGTTTTTTTGTTAAAGAATTCTTATCATTGCATGGAGGAAGCATTTTAGAAAGCCTGCGGTATTTGCAACTGACACATTGCATTTTTGACACCAGAAGAAACAAAGTAATCTACCTAACGTCACTGCCTAAATCAGTTGGAAAGAGAAAAGGTGACAAATAGATTTTAATTACAATCTAATTATTCACAGCTTACGGCCCCCAGCCAGATCCAGCCAACCAGAAAGGTTACTCATTTGGGGCACCACAGTATGTACCCTCTTTGACGGGGTTAGCTTTACTTAGCAGCCCATGAAACAAGCAGGACAAATATAATCAATTTATTACTAGAAAAACCTTGGGGATCACAGAATTGTAAAATATATACAGCTGAAAGGAACCCCTTAGGATCATGTATACTTTTTTTTACATTTTTTTTTCTGTTTTCTATAAAAACTTGTTTCAAATATTCATGTCATTGCATCTGTCTGTGACACATATACTTGAGATTACTTTTCCATTCCCAAAGAGATATACTCTGTAGATGACTACTTTTCACTCAACCTGAAAGTGGTCAACTGCGTCTTTCAAGTCCAAAAAAACCCTTTCACCCTGATTAATGAAGCTAAACCTTTCCACTTCATTTTCCTTTCAGCACAGCTGCTTCTCTTATCACTCCAGCTGTACTTTCCTCAGAGCTGCCACATGATGCTCCGGTCTGGAAAAGCTTAGAAATATTTATTTTTTAGCACACAGCCTAGGGATTTTTTTTCCAGTAGACATAAAGTACCAGACTGGAATGGTCCTTTACATCTTTCTTCCAAAACACTGATTGATGAATAGCTCTTTGTAGAATTTTACAAATTTTCAAGACCAAAATTTCTGCCTGAATAGGATAAAAGACTGCAGAGCTTTATCAAGCAATTTCTAGAGTCACCAAGTAACAGGGAGCAGCTATGAGTAATTTTTTAAATTATTATCAAATTTATCCATTCTCAGTAAGGTTCTGTGATGGAAAATTCACTACACATGTAATGTAGCTAAAATGTACTTAGATTTAAAAAAAAGCAAAAAAATGACTGCATCTGAAAATAATGCCTAAAAAAGTTGGGGAAAATAGTCACAATTTCTGGTAGGCTTTAGAGGTTATGGGGCTCTTAGCATTTAAGTTGAGAAAAATGTTTCAGGAACCTTACGGAATACAAAACATAATGGCAGCAATTTACATTTTGGAGTTAAAGAAAGAAGGCAATGTATGTTACACAGAGGGAAAACACAAAGAAAGAATTACTTCAACAGCTATGAAAATCCCTTGGGAAAACAGTATTTCAGTTTGAATGTGTTCTTCCTATTTCTTTCCCCTTCTGGAATGAATTACTAGTTTTTTTTCTTTTTAACAAGTATACATATATAATATACACGTATGAACTGCATTTAAAATTGTTCAATAAAATTACTACATTAAAGAAACCACACACATTTCCAAGAGGATCAAGAAAGACAGACAGACCCTGTTCTCACACACCAGAAATACTGCCAGATACACAGGATTGCCCAAAGTCACAGAACAAAGAAAACTCACACAGATGAGCAACATGTGGCAAACCTTTAATCAGGCATTTTTTCTATGCATGCTAACACCAGCAAAAGCCAGCACCGGGAATGTCAATATTTCACAGAGCAAAACAAAACCAGTCCTGACAGCACGGGGGCATCTTATGAGATGAGATGCCAGCAAACCACAGCACTGCACAAGCCAAAGAAGAAACACCTTTGAAAATCAAAACCATAAAGCATCTCGCATGACACGTTCAGATGATCTGGGATTTTAAAGAGAGAAAAAAAAGAAATCAGTTATATCGTAATTCAAACAGGCAAATGGCAGGCAGCCATCCCAGAGTGCCTACAGAAGACATCTACTGAGACACCGAGAGATGGATCGCCAAAAGGAATTGTTTGGCTCTCCTTCTCCCAAAGAAGGAGGACAGGTCATCCCTTTTCCCAGGGGCCTTGCCATCCCTCACCTGTGCAGATGATGGGATGGCACACCACACACACACAGTACATGGGCACTGCCCAGGAAGCCTGCATTTCCAGGCTAAGATCCGGAGACAGGTAAGGAGTGATCTTCAGCCCCAAAACACTCTGGTCTCTCCTCACCGGGGTCACTGTGCAGCTCCTCCAGTCAGCTACAGCAAGCCAATGTTTGTGCTCCCAAATGAGGTCACACAGAGCAGCTTTAGAAAGAACAAATTTTCCTGCTCCCTCCCCCCGCCCCAAAGTTGACAGAAAAAGGGGTTGGGGAAAGTACTTTACAGATTTTAAAAGAAAAGTAAGAGTGCAAGGGAGGGAAGTATCTGTAGCCAAACATGAGTCAAACTGGCAATGATGACAGAGAGAAATATTTCATAAAGCTGCTGCTGGAACTTTTATTGTACTTTTAAAAATTCTCCTGAAGGCAAGGCTTTGTTCAGTTTTTGCTCATTAGATTTCTGCAGTTTCTACCCTGTATTGGGCTATCAGACATTGTACATTGCTCTAACCCACACAGACACATCAGCCCTGTATCAGAAACCTGAAAGGAGTGGCAAGATCAGCCTAAATCGGTTTTTGTGCTACAGCTTTGTTCTCTCCTTTTACCTCTGATCTGGCAAATTAAATTCTGTTTAGCCTAAGAGTCGATACTGTTACTGATTTGCATGTACTTATTACAGACGCATATGTGGATTGTCTGAGAGTGAACATTTTTCAGAGTGATCTGATGAAGATTAAGGTAATTTACTTGATAAATCCATAAACATAAACTGAAAAAAAATTTAAAGCATATTTCACTGTCAAAGCCTTCATATTATTTAGATTCTAATCTATGCATTTAAGCATTAAGTAGACCTGCATTTTCAGACTCAACGTTTTCATCTTCCTCCTTTTCCTCTGCACACTCCCAGACATACTAAATTTCTCGGTGAGAGCTTCTGCTGCCCATTAACAGCTCAGTGCACAAGATCACAGAGTTATCACAGCCATTTTAGACAGCTCAAAATCCAAGACCAGAGCTTTACAAAACCCACAACCCCCCAACAAAATAGGGAACCTGATTTAGAAAAAATGGCTTAACGTGCCTTATGAGCTTTTGTTTGTCTATCTTAATGAACAATGCATTGCAGGGGATGTAGGCTGATTTGTAAAGAGACACGGATGTTCCTGCACAGAAGGCAATCAGTTCCCAGTTTAATTATTCACTGTGAAAACAGAATTCCCTTTAACCATTTCAAACACAGCCTTTTCATTTGACTTAAATGCCTCCGTGCGTGGCATTTGCCCGTGCCCTGGTTAAAGGATCATGTCAGAAGTCTTGTTGGAGCCATGAGAGAAGCAGGACGACCTACTGCACAGCAAGGTTAAAGACAGCAGCTCTCCATTTACTTCTCTACTGCTTATTATGTTGCACACTTCTGCCATTTAATTTCTACCCATACGTAAGTGGCTTACGCATTCCTTCATTAAATCCACCTGCCTACACTTTGCAAGCATTTTACCTTTTCATCTCAATCTCTTCAATTCCACCTCCCCAACTACTTAAAAAAAAAAAATTCTATCCCTCTATTCATTGCATGATTCATTTCCGGCCAGCTTTTTATTCTGTCAGTATTCTAAGATAAGCAAAATTAAACAGTTTTAGAGCTGACATCAGACCACCGAATTCTGTGAGAACAACAGAGAAGTTTCATAATTATATTTCATTCTGTTCTGCACTGTTTTATTTTATTTCTGCCTGACTACTGTCACGCTGTAACAGAACATGAAAAGGTTTGCGAGAGCCGGTCTGGGTGATGCCCGCGTCTTTTCTCCTCAGTAGTTACCCTTAATTTATAACCCAGTAACATGCATGTCTAGTTCAGATTATTCCTTCCAAAGTGCATTACTCAAAAATTAATTTTATCTTCCAACAAGCTGCCCACAGAGCCTACCGGGGCTGTATATCACATAAGAGAGGAAGGAAGACACTTATTTGGTCTCTGGGCTACAGCATGTCCACGGAATCCAGCAACAGCACAGGCTGCCGGCAGATAAGGAGTGAGGCACGCTCCAAAGCCGCTCTGAAACAAGCACGCTTTATGGCAGACGGTCCTCCATGCCCTTTTTGGTGGAAGCAGGGATGGAGGAAGGCACACTGCAGAGATGGGGCTGCAGGCTGGCAGGAGCCTCACAGATGAAGAGCCCCAGGTCAAAGGGGCCACAAGCTGTCAGAAGAGGCTTGACGTGATGGGGTCCAAACCCCATTTATATCCTTAATCCCACTCAGCTTTAAAGCAGGCAAGCTTGGTATGTTGGGGTTTTTTTTTGGTTAATTTTTTAAAGTAAATCTGTGTATACACTTGCAGAGCTCTATAAATAAAAAACATGTGCATTTATCTCCAATTAAACTCCTATGTAAATTTATATGCAAATTAAGTGCAACCCTCAGGCTGCTGGCGAGGTGCCAGTTCAGCTCAGCCCCTGGTACAGCAAATTCCGCATCACTGATGGGATGTGACCTGCCACTTTGGAGTTTAGCCACGAGAAAACAAGCACGGACGGTCCCATCCAGGGGAGGACGCAACCAGGGGGAACTGCGGGTTTCGAAACCTCCGAACGCGCTGTCGGAAAAAGAACGCACGTCACTCAAATGCAAGGGAAAACGAGACTGAATGTGTCATTCTCTGACGAGCAGATTTCTCTTCAGCTCCTCGCCTCCCCACCCCCGGCTCTTCGATGTTTCACCCAAGCCCGCACAGTAAGAGCCAAAGCCTTTTTGTAGGCTTTGTATACAGGTGCAGTAGCAACATCCTTCCCAAAAAAACCACCAGGAAGACAAGCAATATAGGGGAAGGGGAAAAAAAGAAAAACCCAGATTTGAAAAGCACATTAATCTGCTTGACAAGCCACGAACCACATTGCCACTTTAATTAGAAGCAGAATCTGTGGAAGCAGAGGGAACACGGAGGTGCAAGCATTTATAACAAAAAAGGGACTTGTGATTTAATGGCCTCCTTTGCTAGTTTAAAAATTAATGGGGCCAAATCAGATTAAAGCATTTTTAATACAAACCAGTCTGACATTTATCACTGGTGTTAACTGTAAGGTGGCTCCCCCATCATTTCAGCAGAATAAGAAATTCGGCTTCTTTTTCATCTAGGCCAGCTCCAAAATTAATTCTTAAAGCCACCTTTTATTTAAGATGTTTCTGCTGTGGTCCAACACGTACTGCTGACTTTCAGTCTGAAACCTCTGTTATTTAGGATGACTCTTCCCTATCTTACTGCTTTAGGCATAGCTTGGGAAGGGAGATTGGGAAACCCCAGCCCACCTTAAGACTGTAATGCCAGAGGAGGTAGCTCTCTGCACACCTGCAGGTTAGGGGTGTTTTTTCCTTCCTCACCCCAACACTTCTTGCTCTGAGAGGCTTTTTTCTTTGTAATGCTTCTTTTTAAGCCAGGTCAACTCAATGCTCTGTTCCACAGAGCAGCCCAAGAAGTAATTTGTGGGCACAAGTGGGAAGATGCAGACACGGGGCTGGATGGACACCAAAAAAGACAGACAGACAGACAGATGGATGGATGTTACCCACCTAAACCTGGGGAGACACCAAAGCCCCTCACACACCACTGGGCACTTCCTTGCATCAAAACCTGCCTTTGATTTAGACTTAGTGATTTACCACCACAACCATGGAGAAAGGGAGGAAGCACAGCAAGTGATATCCTGATGGGGGGGGAAATTTTTTTGAATGTGGCATTTCTGCAGTGCTTTGAAGGCAGTCAGCCTGGAGAGATGCATGTGCCAAGAGTGTGGCTTTGCACATTAAACCTTCCAGAAAAAACCCCCAAACCCATCTTGCAAACACTGGTTGACAGCAAGGTGATGGAAGAGCCACAGTTGCAACATGCTGATGCTCTTACTCCTCTCCTCCTGCCTTGTCACTTTTGGTTCGGTTTCAAAGAGAAAAAATATGAAAGTAATCACCTGAACATCACTCTTTCTCAGAGAAAACTTATACCTTATTCCTTAGAAAAGTAATACACTCACTTGGGCACACAAAATTTTGGGATTGCTGGTTAAAACACTGAAAAAGTCAGCCAACTGCAAACAAAAGTTAATTTCCTTTGGACAGCAAAGTAAAACATATATAACAATCTCTACAGTCTAAAGGCTAATGTCACAACTTTAAATAACTCTTTCCAACCAAGTTATCAAGACTGTAGAAATGAACTTCATTTATAAACTCAGATGATTTATTTCTCAAGCGCCTAAGATTTAAGTTTTCTTCCTTAATGCTGAGGATCAAATTTTCTTGAGGCATGTGAGATGTTTACAGAGTAACAGTCTTCAAGGTGCAGCACAACTTGAGTTTTACTTCTTACAGATGCACAGTACCCATCAAGAAATGAATAGCACAGAGGAGGCTTTGAGCTACTGAATGAAAACCAGATTAGATCAATCCCACACATTCCTGGGTGTACAAAGTCACTGATGAGAAACATAAATTAATTCAACCCCAAATCTGGTAATTCGCTCTCTCTCTCACCCAAGTATTTTTATGTCTCATACTGGGAAACAAACACCTCTTCCTATCCCAGCTGTGGCATGGGATAGACTCTGCTTCCCAAAGGGCAGCTGATCTAAATGCACTCATCCCCAGCACATCTAGAAACCTCTGTGCAGCTGCCTGTGCTGCATCTGTAAAACACCAAAATTAAACCTATATAAGTCTAGTAAAGAGCAGCAAGTAGTCAAGCTGCAGAGGAACAGCCCATTACACCACTCTATTTACCAGGTAAATGATCTTATCTCCTCCACTTGCTTCCTTGGAAAAACATGCAAAGCTGGGAGAGGAGGAAAAGAATAGGGAGAGCAATTTTTGTCAGTGACAACTGTCGAAGGGAGTTTGGTTGGAAAATAAATATTAAAAGCTTTTCCCCACTTGGACCTTAACGGCATGGAGAATGCTTCATGTTATGTATAAAAGCAACATCTATTTTTCAAAACCTAAGAATATAGTATCAGTACATACTGCCTCAGGGTTTACATCAATTTCCTGCTTATTAATTAATTGGCTTGTTAATACAACAATTTGCAGGCCTGTACTGCCTAGTGAGCTCAAGGAGCCTGTGTTCTCCCTGCCAAGATCAATGTGCATTAGTCTAAACTCTCTGATGTAGAGCAGACTCTACTTCTGTCAGAGATAACTGAGAAGCGACATTAACTCTTAGAAACATCTGCTCAATATTGGAGAGACGAATGAAAAACAAGGCATAAAGTTTAACTCCCAAATGCCATCATTTAAAGGGCCGGATGAAACACCATTTGCAAGATCAGTACAAATAAAAACGGGGGTGGGGAAAACCCCAGAAACACAACACATACAAAAAAGTCCTTCCTTTGCCAGCAGTACTATCAGTGAAATGTAAAAACATGAGATCTACAACATCCTGCAGTTCAGACATAAAACCCCCTATAGCTCCTACATTCTTTACAGTCTGGACCTCTAGATAACTTGAACCTCACATTACTGAAGTGTATCAGTAGAAAACACTCACCTGGCTGCAACGTGAATACAAATAATCCACCTTTAAGGAACTTCCCCAACATACTTTGTTCTTTGGGTCACATTAACATTAACCCAATTAAGTTCTGTCACTGAGTACATACCAATTCCCAAATATTCAAAGATAAATTTAAGAGGGATCAGGATGTGGCACATTGATGCATTGTTTGCCCTTCTCTTTTATGAGTGTCCTTAGCTTTTACCAAGTCTTCTCTATCAGTTCAAACTAGTCACCCTCACTGATGAATAGAACAAAATACCAGTCTTCCAGAAATGAACAAGCTTAAACTCCACTTGTTTACAATTGTTGCTTGCAGCTGGGGTTTTTTTCCGCCATTAATTCATCTATTTACATAAACACCTTTGGAAGGAAAGCTTCCAGGGATGCTAAAACTTATGGTTATGGTTTCATGCTTCAATTGAGCTGATATAAAAGCAGGCTGTTGGTGACAGGGGCACTCCTGCTCTCCACTGAAATATTTCTACATTTATCTGCAGCCAAATGCTGACTATAAGACAAGGAGGGTAAACTGCCAGTGAGGAGGGGAGAAGCAGATCTCAAGCTAGCATATATCAATCAGGATATCGCATCCCAAATCCTACACCACAATCCTTGCACCTCTTCCCTTTGGTTCTCCCATCCATGCACCAACCAAAATACAAAATGCTCATACAGCACTTCCATGCTGCCTCTGCTCATTTTATCTCCAGCAACAGGCAGATGTTTTCTAGGTCAATTCCCCAGGACCAAACAGCCCAAGAGGCAACAGTGGTTTTTTTTTTCAAGGCCTCGGCTTTCATAACCTGCAATCGTGCAGGGAAAGCAGCACATGGGAAAATCCAGAGTATGTGAGGCAAGCAGTGTTCCTCCAGCTGACCCATCCTGCAGGGACATCCTGTTGAAAGGAAGAAATTTGGGAGGCTGGATATGGGTTGCAGAACCACGTGACTGTTGAGAAAAAGCTGACAAAGAAGCATGTGCACATATCCGAAAACATCTCTATACAAATGCCTGTATATATATATATATATATATATATATATATGTATACACATGAGTTATCTGCTCAACAAGCTCTCTTTCAGATTATGGAGGAAAATAACACTACAGCCTACTATTAACATTTTCATCAACAGCAAAGTAGGAATTAAAATGTATTACCTATCCAGATTTTAAACTCGAACTTCTCCAACTCTGGACACACAAAATGAGTTCTTTGCTATGAGTATCAAAAATGTAACTCACAATTTTAAATACCCAGTGGTATTAAATATACCACCACTCAGTGGTGAATAAATTCCTTCTAACTGCATGTCAAACTTTAGTTCCAAAAGGTAATTTTATGGATGAGGCCAAAAATCATTTCTAATATGAATTTCAAAGGATATAACCGCAAAAATCAATTATGAAGTCAACGTACAGAAGCAGACGTGTTGGTTTTATGGTATTTCCATTACCTTCCTCTATATTAAAACACAGAACATACAAAAAAACTGTACATTGTCCTGGATTTCAGTCCCTTTAGGCCAGTGCTTCACCAGACAGTGCAGGGACCAAACACAGTTGTTTTACTTTTGCAATACCCTACAACAAGATGCAAAAGCTCTTTCACTGCCTAATTGGAAGAAGGGGTGAGCCAAACCACCAGCCCTGCAACACAAACTTCCTGTGATGGCTTGGAAAAGGACAACAAAATGGAGTGGCATTGCATAAAATAAAACACATTTAAGTGAGACTAAGCTCTGTGAATTGGATACTGACCCCAAAGCCTTTACTGTTCAGTAAGGACTTCCTGCACTCAAAGGAATGAAGCTCCACAGTTTCTGCCTCTGGTTTCAGCCAGTCAGTGAGGGAAACACCATCCCCTGGCCACCTCCTGATCAGAGCAGTTAACACTACCACTTATTAGCCCATAAAAGCCCAGACCTCTAAAACAAAACTGTAGCCGGAATAGGACTTGGTATTGCAACTAGACACAAATGCCGAATCTCCAAGTCACAAGAAAGATGGGGAAGAAAATCCATGCTGGGGAGATGAAGCCCCCTGCAGAGTCCATGGGAGAGGGACAGAAGAAAGAAACCACATCATTTAGCAGTCAGAAGGAATGTACCTGCAGGTAAATACTGAGATATGAACTGATGTAAGGATTGAAGGATTGCTTCAAGAATGCAAAATCGTACCAGAAGTGACCTGGGTTTCTAAAGTAAGGATTATTACGCATAAACTGCTTGGCTAAGTAAGAAGGCAAAATAAAAGTGAAAAATAGGAAACACTGATGACATGTCAAATGGCAGATGTTACCAAATGCTCTGCCAAAATTACTTTTTGCAATCAGCTGGAGACAGAGGGCATGACCTGCCCTCTCCAGCACATACATTGCAATTCCTTTTCCCCCACACCATAAATCAGACAGCAGGAAAAAAAAATTACTCTAGTTGACTGTTGTGTCTCCAACAGGGAAACCCAGTGGATTTGTGAAGCGAGCCAAGCTGTCCTTCAAGCACGAAGCAAAGGTTTCATCAAATACAAGGTGTGCCAGCTTAGTAGAAGCCACTCTTCACTGTGATTACGTAAATTTTTTAAAACACACATAGGAAAACACCTCAGAAGATTTAGAGGATTTGTAAGTTGAATACTTGATGATACCCTGAAGGGAAGGAAGACTTAGAGATAAGATGTGGGCCTGACCTTACACGGAATGCATCCTCCAGCAGCACAGAAAGCACCATATTTGAGGGAGAGCAAAGACAACAGTATCCCCAACATTCTGCCATCAACTGGGATTAGTATCACCAAGGCTTCACTTCACTTGTGTACTTACAGCACAGAGTAGTGCAGGCATGTTAATTCACTCATGTCCTAAAAGAGTGAAAGACATCACCTCAGCTGCCCTGGGTGTGAGCCCTTACCAACTCCTTGCTCCTGGGTGAGCTGCCTACCCACAGCTTCACACCTTGTGCTGCAGGAACTGCCAGGAGCAGTGCAGGAGTCTCTCAGGGGAGACTAGCACAGCCAAACCATCTCCCTACCTGTGCCCCAGACAGTATTTGTTACCAGAACACAGCACCTTAATGGCAGGCTTTACCTTTCAAAACATATCATATTTTCTCAATAGAGGTGAAGTCAAGTGTCAGGTGTTTCAGTGTTTTGTCTCCTGCCAAGACCGACTTGCAAATGCTCTATTTATTGAAGAAGTAAAAAAAAAAAAATGCTCTTTTAGGGCTGTCCTACTATTACATCCGAATTCTCCTCTGACAAGACAAAACCAGCACTTCTTATCTCAAATCTCAGGCAATGTCCCCAAGTTTTCCTTAGGAGAAAAAAAGCCTGAGTGAAAGTAGAAGTGTGCACAAACTGAAAAGTCACAAAGGGTCAGTCTGCAAGCAAACTAAGCAACCCTGTATTTACAAAGTAACATGGAAACCAGGGATTTTAAACACTAGAGCAGACTGACCACAAGTATTAATAAAGTTTGTGTCATGCCAATATTCCCCTTATAAAACTTGTGTTTTCAGGGCTATGTTCCATGTCAAGTGCATCATTTACAATTTCAGACCGTAGCGCATCTAGCAATGATGCTTCAAGGTAGCAAGGAATAAATATTTCCCAATTTAAAAAACATAATTAATCCATACTACCTTTTCTGAATGCCCAAATTTTCACCATTCAACCTGAACTATGGTTGCTACAGTATTTTCAGAGCTGAAATCTGACCTCAAAATTAAGGTTTAAGGATAGCAAAATGTTTACTTTTGAAATGTAACCATTTTCATCAGAGGCTAAACCTGCAGATCAGCTGTTGTGATACTACACTACTTGGCCAGTAGCAAATTGTTGAAAAGGCTAAACAATATTTTTTGTCCATCTGGAAGGATACAAGAGAAAAAATTAGCAATATTCTAAGAAATACTAAATATTCTCTGGTATAATAAGATAAAATCCTTGTTGTTTTAACAGCTTTCTTTTAAAATATCTGAAAAGTGGAAACACTTGCCTTGTTTGGAAAAAAAAATAATGGATATATACAGTCAGATGTATCAAATATTTTTATTCTAAAATAGGAATTTACTGAGGAAACTAAATTTTCCCATTTAACATTTATCTAGCACCATACATAAGGACATTTCTGACATACAAAAAATACTTCTTTCCAAGTAAGTCTCCTTTCAGTCAATATACATTTGCATTATTGAAGGTCATTAATAAGTTGTAATAGTTCTCCCAAAATGCGACAATTAAAATTAGCCTATGCTTTTTAAAATAACTTATATATTTTTCAGCCTCTTGCAAAGAAAAAAGGAAAAGTCAAAAATTAAGCTGGTGGGAGAAAACTGGAGAAAGATTTGTCAATTATATCAGTTTCACAAGCAAATGGCAGGAGGTAGCTTCTGCTGAATTCAGTGGAAAGTTGCACAACAGGACACATGCATTCAACTTGAAGTATTTAAAACAAATAGACAAACAAACAAAAACACCTTAAAATGCCCTAAAACAAACCCCAAACAAAAGACCAAACCAACAAACAAAAACACAGATGAGGACCCCTGAAATAACGATACATACATGACTTATACCAACTCAAGAAATGCCATGAAATGCCCTTTTCATCCAAAACCACACCTGAATTACTCTGGGGGAAATAACAATTATTCATGACCCCCAACCTCTTTACTCATCATTCCCTTCAGGCAGAGCCCCTCTCTCCCAGCTGTGCCCTATTTTTGAGCGAGGTGGTGAACACATGGACAGAAGGAAGATTAATTCACCAAAACCTGGTTTGCATCACAGGGATCTGCAGAGGCGGTGTGAGAGAACTCAGAAACCACAAACACTTTTGGATGGGTGGGGTTTTTTTCTGAAATGCATGCTAAAGCCTACACTAAACCTCCTCGTTAATTTACTGAGAACATGTTTTGGAGTTTCCTTGTAACGCAGACTTGTGCATTACACCATTCACATAGTTCTCACAGGAGTAGCTGTCTATTAGCTCACTGAGCAATCCAGGCTGCCTAACTCAGATGCAGAAGACTGAATTTCCTTCGTGTCCTATCATCAACCACAAAATGTCTAAGGGCTCTGAAACACGCTGGTCATGTAGGGAGCAAAGATGTTGCATTCTTTTCACTTTTTTTTTCCCCCCTCTTCCACATTTCTGAATATGGGGCATATGAACTGCATACTTGAGAAGAACTCTGCTATTAAATAAAAAAATCTAAGTAAATATAAAAATTTAAGGTATCTTCAATAAAGAAGCCCAAGGAATTTGAGCTATTTAGCTTCTCAAGAGATAAAAAATCTCCACCATTTCAAATTGTAATTTGACAATACTGAAACTCTCACAGACACATCCGGAGGATTTATTCCTTTTAAAAAGGCTTCACTAAACATACCATCCAAACAGTGACTCAGAAGCCCTGCAGTGATTTGGAGGCATTTCAGCTTCATCTTGCGACAAGGTGAGCGACAACCAAGGTGCAACAAGTCCTTTCACGATCCCCAGCATGAACCAAAAGAGCTGTCTCTGCTGCAGCAGCAGCTGGAAGTAGAGCCAGCTTCAACAGTCCCAGCCAAATCCAGTGCACAGTGCCCCTAATTGCCACTGTTTTCCTCCAGCTACAGTCCCTTAGGGTTTGTTTCTCTGAAATCAAGAAACACAATGGGAACCAGACTGAAACAAAACCCTGTCCAGCCCTGTATCTGCACCATACCAAGCTGCTGAAGTGAAATGTGTATCAGTAATTAGACAGTGCGAGTATTTTTGAATTTGCCATTTATCTGCTTAGATTTGGAGGCAGGAATTTGCCTGCCTGTGACTGTCTGATGGGTTGCGTTTACTACAAGACTCCATCAAGGATGCATAAAAACTTAAAAGCCATGCCAAACATAGAGGCATTTCCAGTTTCAGTGTTCAGCTGCAAGTGTTTGCTTTGTCTGTTCAAGTGAAAAATGATCCCTTGTCCGAGAAGCTGACAAAACTATTTTTCTAATTTGTACTTTTGCTCTCTTCTTCCATCAAGTTTTACACCTTTTCATAAGCCTGTTGGGTTTTACAAAGATTTGTGAAGGATTCCTCCAAATCAGAAAAGAGGCTCTTTAATAAATACAATTTCAGAATCTAAATGAGCCAAATTTACTTCTAGATAATGGAAATTTTATGTGTAAATTTTTAGCAAGACTTCAGTCCTGGGATTAAATTGACATTTATGTAAGTAATTACCATCACTGGAGAAAAATACAGGATAATCCACATCTAACAGCTTCCTCTTATAATTGCAAATACTAGCCACTGTGTTGTATCAAGAGCCGGCCACACAAGTGGATAACTCAACGATTCCTGTACTCATGCAGGATGTATGCAAGGTGGTATTAATGAGAGCAAGGGCCTGAAGTAGAGCTCACCAGACCAAATAACCTCCTGACCACACAAGTAGAAAATAATTAAAACAACACACCGCTCTCATTTGGTTTCTAGGACCAGATGGCGGATGCTCAGGCAGAGGGTGAGACAGCAGCGGTGCTGTGACAGAGGAGGTAAGAGGAAAGGTAGCCTAGTCCAGGCTGGGTATGTGTAAATATGGATAGGCTGAAGGAAGCAGTGTCCTCCTGAGCACAAAACCTTGGAGCAGAAGTCTATTTCAGAGCAATCGATTTGACTCAGACATACTAGGTGGGAGTTGGCTGCCTGTTAAAGCCAAGCCACAAGATCTTAAAGTGAGGAGAGAATGCATGTCCTACTTTTGAGTTGGTACCTTTAAAGCTGAGTATTTAATGACATACAGGTAAGTACAATGAAGGGGACAAGGGTGGTTTTGAGGAAAAAAACCAAACAACCAAACCTGCTCATTCTGAAAAACTGCTTAGAAGGGCATCCCTCGAGCAGAGCAGGAGCGGGGTCAGGCTCAGCCTTTGCATCAGGGCTGCGTGGCCCTTCCACACCCACTCCTGCAGGAAGCTCGCAACATGGGGAGAAGAAATCAAAATGGTAGTGTGACTTCACAGGCTATAGAGAGCTTGAATGCAGTTTAACCCCAGCATTAAGGATGAAAGCCTAGGCTCATGAAAGGCAGACATTAACTAATCTGCTTACCCATACGAAAGGAAAAAAAAAAGCCACGTACACACCAAAAAGCACACTATGGTTTACGGTAAGCCTGCCAAGAATGTAGCTGCATAATCATAACAGAGTTTACTTCAACACATCATCGCAGCCATGCCTAAACGCTGTTCTTTGTACGGGAGCAGGCATGCTGTCATTTACCCCACCTCGCTCCATCCTGCGCTCCGCTGAGCCCGGCCAGTGCCGGCCGCTGCGCCGCCCTCCCAGAGCCTGCCGTGCACTACCCATCACAGGCTGGAGCCAGCTGTGACGGAAAGCCGTGGGTGGGGAGGAGGGATTACCAAAACAAAATTAAAGAGCATTTTGCCTGTATGCGTCTGCCAACTCATTCAGCTGAAGGAGCAGGAGGAAAACAAGGCATGTCAGGAGGAGAGAGAAGTACTCTTCTCCCCTTCAGAAGGAGTATTCTCTGTCCCGTGGCGACCGTGTTCCTTCCCTGCCTTCCAACTTTTGCATCCTACATCCCTGACAAGGACATCCCAACTGAAACCCAGTTTTTACTGACAGATTTTGGCATGGAGATGTTTCGACTACCGACATGGCATAAACATATTAAATAATGTTTCCTTATCTTTCTCACATAGAAATCCCTCACCCTCAGTCTCTTCAGTCTCTAAATGAATTTGCTTTCGTCTATTCAGCAATGCTTTTTGGCTCGAGTTTAATTAAAATTTCAACCAGCCTATATGAGTGAGATGGTATCTTTCCTTTCAGAGACAGAAGACAATATCCTCTAAGTATTTCATATCCTCATTTCTTAAAATCAGCTCATCAGAAAACCACACTCCTCAGCAACAAGTGGTAGATTATCTTTAGCCACCAGCATCAGTGTACTGAAAGACTGAAGTCATTTTATTGCCTCACTGAGATATTATTGTACATTTCTCTTCTCTGGTGGATTCCTCCGCCTTTCTTTTTCAATGTTATTTCATTACACCAGTTTGCCTGTTCAAAGGATTCCTTAACTATGCAGAAGGTTCACAAACTAATATTGTATCTCCAGATTTCACACAGACCAAAAACTGAAAATATTCTGGGCTCTGCTCTGTGTGTCTGTGTGTGTATGTGTGTTGTTTTCCTCCATCTTTTTGTTCAGCCAGACCTGACATTTTCCAAACTTCCCTCTACAACTACAAGATCAGGTAACACTGTTTTCAAAATGAAATCTGATTTCCTCATACACGTGAACAGTTTTGGGATCCAGAAGATTCTAAAAACAGCCACACAAATACCATGCAAATAGTTGAAACTGTATTCTCTCTAAGCGATTTTGCCTCTGCCCAGAAAAACCTTGTTAGGGTGTACACCAAGGTGCAAGGGTGAGTGCAAGGTCTGAGGAATTCTCTCAGCTAAACCCTAGCTGCTTCTTTGCTATCCTCTCCTGCATCCCAGGGCACATCTGTGACATTTAAGAGAAACTCCAGGATCCTCTCCCGAGCCACTGCAGCAGGGCACATCTCTCTTTGGGAAGAGAAAGAATAAAGGCCAATAAAACCATTCATGCAATCTAACTGGACAGCAACGTACCAACTTAGAGGATATGCTGGAGTCCAAATCCAAATGCCTATCTCCAAATGCGTTTAGAGAAGACAGTGACAGGGGTAAGAACTCTGATTGGTATGTCCCAGCTCCAGAAAGAACCACACAACTAAAAAACTCTGGCTTTTAAAGTTAAAACGCTCAACTCACTCTTGTCATTAAATGCACTCAAATTTGGGAGGGGATGACTCAATGGGTGGACTCACTCAAGTTTCAATCAGGATCTTCTACAAAAATACGCAACCCCCACCCCCCCCCCAAAAAAAAAACCCTCAACCAATCAAATTCTTTGTGGACATACTCATGAAAT
Source organism: Sturnus vulgaris (assembly GCF_052056855.1). Taxonomy (NCBI): domain Eukaryota; kingdom Metazoa; phylum Chordata; class Aves; order Passeriformes; family Sturnidae; genus Sturnus; species Sturnus vulgaris. The sequence continues at coordinate 68,249,649 of NC_142243.1, read as the reverse complement.
TCACTGTTTACTATCACATAAAGTATTTGCATATTTGAGTATTATTTTTAAATAAGACTATTTCCTCACTTGACAAGGCAACTTAATTACACTGCATAGCAGAAACTGCATGATAGGTCACAGGGTTGAAGCTGCTCCATCAATAGTTCATTATCAAACATACAATTTTCTCATTTCTGCTGTTTATTCTAGACAGATGAAAGTCAATGGATTACACCACTACTAAAACTGAACAAATACATTTGCCAAAGATGACAGTGCCTCATTCATCTGACCAGGATCCCTCATCAGGACACTGTCTGGTGCTATAGGAACTCCTACAGACACTTCAAGGGAATATTCTAGCCACAAATTTACCATTAAGATTACAAACCTAACTAATCTCTTTTTGATTAATAAACATAGTGGAAATTCATTGTGAGGAAGAAGAAAAAAGCCTTCTATTTGTATATTTGCATATTTACATACAGGCATGGAGGCACTGCTTTTAATGCATTCATTTTTTAATCAACATTGAAGCAGTTTTCTTTTCTTTAAAATGGCACAGCAAAAACTAAGTTGAATTTCAGGTGGTTGTTACTGTGATCTTAATCCTAATGTGGGCAGGCCTCCCAGGCCTCATGCAAGTCTTGTTCTTTTACCACCATCATCACCATTTTCTGAAAGGTATTTATATTTATTTTAAGGCAGAGCAATAAAGGTCAAAGTGCTGTTTTCCTCCAAGGCCCCAGAGTCATTTTTGTCTACTTTTCCTACCCCTCCCTCCAATGTTCTAGACTGTATCCCATGGCTGCTGTCAGGACACCGACCTGCAGGATGGAGATGTTCACAATTACCATCTGCTGCTGCAACAAAGATCTCATGCAGGAAGCTCATGCAATTGACCTCATTTGATCCAGGCAAAAAAGTAATAATGGAGCTCCTGTGGCTAATTGCCAAGAGAGAAACACTCCAAAGGACTTATTTCCGACATTCTCCTCTCCTCTGATGAAGATCTAAACCATCAGTTCGAGACAGGCTTCTGATTAGATCAAAGTAGGAAACATTTCATGTTATTAGCCACATAGTTTCATCTTGTTTATGAACCGCACCATAATGGACCCCAGATAAGTTAAAATGCAGTAGACTGCAAAAAACATTATTATTATTAGAATGTGATTATTCTTATCCAATATGTATCTTTCTAGTAAATTCTTGGAAATATTTTCGGCTCCCAACTTCACTGGAATTTAGTGCAGGTTAGCAGCAGGTCTTCTAGTTTACAGCCTGATATTTGAAAAGATTGCTTCTGTAAATAGCCAGGAATGTTTAAGAAATCAGTTTACTATGTTTGCTGTAAAGACATGATATTATCTCTACAGGAAGAGATGGTTTTTCATAAACTAATTCCCCCATATCCAGTTGACTAAATAATGCAGGAAATGTCTCGTATATAAAAAACATCCAAACAACTAATTGTCCAACCACCAGTGCTGACATTGTGCTGTATAAGGCAAGAGACTGCAATTCTAATTTATGAGAATTCAAAGCATCTTTGAACAATTGCAGCACTGCATTTTGAGAACCCACTTGTCCCCAGCTGATGGTGGTTCGAGCAAAATTGGCTGCCTTTGCTCCTCAGAGGAGACACAGGCTGTGGTTTCAAACTGCTGTGACATAAGACAAGGTAACCATCCAGCAGCAAAGGTCCTTTTGTTTACTGATTATTGACTGTTTGTTGATTATTTTGTTTATTGATTATTCAGCCTCCTCCAGTGGCACAGGAGGCTGAAGATGCGAGGAGTGGCCCATGAGAGTGGGGAAGCCACAGTTTCCACACAAGGCAAGGCTGTATGTATGGGTGGCATTAGAAAGCCACTTCTGCCTCCCTTGTGCACAGCAGGCAGCAGCACGGTGAGACAGGGTGCTCTTTGTTCACTACGAAATTTCATCAAAAGCCAGAGATGCCTCTGTCTCTCAGGCCTCAGCCAATTTACATTTTTGAAACATTGCCTCCATCTAAATCCTTATTAAAAAAAAGGAACTTGGAAGTATTTCTTAAAGAAAAAAATCCGTTCATGCATTATATTATTATTTTTAATATATATACGTATGTATTTAAATATATACACACATAGGTGTTCCCCACTTCAGCTACACAAGGTCTTCACGTGCAAGTTACTTTCTTCTCTGCACAACATACAGGCAATCACTCAATATTAACTTTTCATTCAGGCTCTCCAGTTATGCAGGAGCTTTCATCTCTTTTTTCCTTCCTAAGCAGCAGCCTGATGTTACACCTAATGAGAGCCAGTAGCCAGCCTGAGCAGGCAGCGAGCAACAATGGGCTGCCATAAAACATCTGAACAGACCAGAAACAAACACGCTCTCTAATTCTCCAGTGGCAACAAGGCCCTAAAGGGAAGCCTTGTCTGAGCTGCTTCCTTACACCTCCTTAATAACACCAGCCCTAAGCCAAGTAACAGCCGTGGAAAACAGGATGGAAGGTGGGTGATTTCTTGCCACTTGCTTCCAACATCCTTTGGTCAAAGCAAAGGCATCTCTGCGGCCCTTCACAAGATCAAAAGGCAGCAGCTCTATTTACAACATCCTGAGCAATTTAGGCATCCCACTCGGCATTGTTTCCTACCTCCCGCCCAGTTCCCTTTTAAATTGGATGGTTTCTAAATGAAACCTCTATCCTTTATGAGTTTATAGCCATGGTGAGCCAAGGAGTCCCACGCAGACAATTTTAAAAGAAATTAAGAAAAATTTCTCCATCTTAACCTTGCTGGACGCGAAATGGTAGCGCATGAAAAGGTAAAAAAGAAAATTGCCTGGCATTTTTTAATTACTGACTTGAAGGATTTATGCTGCTATGCATTTTATGGTCTATCTTCATTTCCCAGTGACGTGTCCGGTACTTGTGAGTGTGCAGCTTCTAAAGTAGTTCTCTTTAAGAGAAGAGGCATTTATGGGTAAGGAAAAAACCCTTTAAAAATTAAGTGTTGGGTAAATGCACAGGATGTTGCAAGCATCTGCTTTATTTGCACCTTCTTTCCCCCTCCCCTTTTTTGTGGTTCTTTTTTGTTTTCTTTTTTTCACAACCTGTATTTAAAAATTTAGGGCTGCTATTATGCCTGCCACTGTTAATCGACACAACTCATAAGGGAAGGAAGGACGAAATGCACACGCTAAGTAGTCCCCCGGAAGAAACAGTGAAAAAAATTTCCCAAAATACAGCATGCAGGTGTTAAAAAGCCATGTACACACCATGCTCCTCTCACTGCAAAGCAGAGAATCCCAAGATTGAGGGCACAAACCTGTGCCTAAAGGCAGGGGCCAGCCCAATGCAGGCTTCTGGCTGAAGGCTGGGACATGGCACCAAAGCCCAAAGCCACTGACCCCCTTCCAGCCCATGATCCCTGCACCACACATACTGAACATATATTAGAGCTGGATGCTCATCTGTCCCCTTTTAACCAGAATACATTAGGTAGAGGGGCTAAGCAGCACCCCCATGGACCTCCAGAAATACATTTTCCTCATCCTAAGTCATATCTGCTTGTAAGCATTGGACACTTTTCAAAAGACAATCTTACTTTTTGAACGTGTAATTTGTTTTTCTCCTTTTCTACCTTAACTAGTAGTTTAATTTGCTTCATATGTTGTGAAGATGTGCCTGAGTGTATAAAAGCAAAGAGAATTAAAAATCACAAAGTATTTTACTTTACATAAGAAAAAGTTATAATTACAGTGTCTTATAAAACTTCTAATTTCATCAACTTATTATATGTCATTCTTTAATGCAGAGAGCACTCACAGTATGAAGAGTTCTTAAATCAAAAACACACTGTTGGGGAACAATCTTCATTTTAATGATGCTCAATAACAGGGATTAAAATATTTTATGAGTCACAGTTTCCAATTAAAAAAAAGGCAAAACAAAAAAAGGACAATGGTGATGAATTTGTTGAAAGTGTGGGACTTGTCCATTAAACACACCAAAAAAAAAGTGTTGGAGAAGAAGGAAGCAGGCATCTGAAAACTTATATATTGCATTGTATTTTTAAGAACCAACTACTTTTCCCTTAATTGGATTCTGCAGATCCCAAGGAATCTGAAAACCCACCAGCTCCACAGCACAAGCAGCCGCTGTCCTGGCTGCTCCAGACAGGGGATGAAAGAGCCCTTCAATCTACAGATCTATTTATATTCCTTCACATGGCGACTATAAAAAGGTTTCCTTTCAGGCTGAGGTTTCTCAGCATTAAAGTTAGTAACTGTTTGAATGTGAAAAACCCTATGTACACAGATTTTTAAAACAGGGGTGGTGCCTTTGTGTTCGGGTAAATTTGGTTTGAGGCAGCAACGATGCAATCTCACACATCTAAAAACTTCCTCTGGAGCGCCTTTGCAAAAAGAAAATAGGACCCAGACTGAACTGAAATAATGCATTAAATTAACGATGCCACTGTTTCTGAACAATAGTAATTTCTGACCAAATGTGCTATCTGTCCCAGTCACCTTTGTACTCCCTCTGCCTCTGTTTCCCCACCAAGGCAGCCAGCCCAGCATGACACGCCAACCATTCCCAAGGGGCTGAGAGGGGCACCGGGTGCTGGTGTTTCTCATCCGAGCCTGCCCTGGCTCTCCTCGCCAGCCTCACACAGAACAGCTCTGTGCTTCCACTTCCTCCTGTGTAAACACCAATAATTATATTTCCATACCTCACAGCATGTAGAAAGGAATGACAGCTCATACCTTTCCATAAAAAAAGTCTCCCACTCTGCCATGCAAGCTGCTCCAGAAACAGACTTGTGGTGAAAACAAATTGCTTAAAAATTAAAAGGCATACAATAGAAACTTGGAGCCAACTGCTACAAATCCAGCTCTACCATGGGAAAGGAAAGCACTGCTTTTAAGGTCAAGAGAGAAAGAAGCACAGTGTCTGGCTAATGTGCATGGTCCTGGTCTCCTTTTAAATTTGCTTTAACAACTTATTCTTCCCATTAGTTCAAGAAAACAAGCCTAAAAGGGTGATTATTGAGGGTCAGTATTTTAAATTTAAAAGAGAAAGTTTTAAGATTGAGACTAAGCCAAATCCAGCTCCCAAACCCAGACACTTCTTCCTCAAATCCACCTGCACCAGCAATGGCCCAGGCTTCCTAAAAGCAAATGAAAGCACAGCTCTGTCTTGGGATGATCATGACACCAGCTTGGTATGAGAGTTTCCCCCTGCCTCTAATTCACAATGCAGCAAAAAGAAACCAGTGTGAAGAGGTCCATAGCACTCTCCATGACAATATGCACTCCTGCTCTGCCTGCCACCACTTCCATGGCCACTGCACACCATGCCCTGCATCCACCCTGCATATGTGACCTACGACTTTTCACTGACACCAGAACTGCAGAGCAGCCTTGCCCAGGACAGTTACTGCTACCCCAGGCACCAGACCTGCACGGAGAGCAAATGCCAAAGGCAGGGGTGTAAGTTGCTATTATGGCCAGAGATGTAGTTATCCCAAAAGAGAAGTATTTTCAAGCTTGAGTGGTAGAATTAAGAGTGGGATGGCTGGGCAGCCAGACAACCAAGCAACGGCCAACACATCTGCTCCAAAGCTCTGGAGTTCCGTACCAAGCTTAGCTACATCAGTGCTGCCCGCAGCTACAGCAGTGGAAAAGCCACTGGCCCCTAAGGATTACTGCCTAGACACAGAAGTGCAAGAGCAGGGATATTTATTTCTGAATTGTTGCAAAACATGGGTGTTTTCAGTGCAAAGGGATTTTAAAAGGAATACACAGCACGTTAGTTAACAGAAATTCAAAATCATACAGAAACTCATAAAAATACTTGTACAGAATCAAATCCTCTGTAATCACACAGGAGCCTCCCTTTGCAACAAGAATTAGCAAAAGAAATCAGGACTCAGAGGACAGAATTTAATACTTTTTCCACTTCTCCCATAGTTACTTCCCTCGTCTTGCACATCCTACCCACTGCTGGGTGAATGTCTCTAACAGGAGCAGCCAGTAATGGGTCATAATAAACGAGCCAGGTGCTTTCATTCCACCAGAAACATAAATTATTACGGGGTTTTAAATACATACCCTGTTCCAAGAGCTCTTTTATTAGTTATGCATATTTTAAATCAAATTCTGTGGAAAGTAACTTAAGGGACATTGCAATCGAGAGCTGTGCTGGCCCAATAAAGCACATCAATCTCCTATATTGAGTGAATAAATGGCAGGTAACAGCTGTTATGCTACACCAAACTCTTTTCTGACCTAGACTGAACATGCATTTGATCAAATTGTCTCCAATAATGCCAGGAGCACTGCCAACCAAAAGATTAAATATTCTGATTTTATTTAAAAATTTAAAAAAAAAAAAAAGAACCCCCAAGATGCAATAAATATTTTTAGCTCTGAAACAGAGGAAAGAACATTCTGTTATTCCTGTTCTTTAAAGTTACATTCTAAAAAAATTGACATCTGTCCTAATATCCAGATTATGTAAATTCTGCTCTGCAAAGACACAGTGTTCACCCAGAACTGAAGAAATAAAAATGGAAGAAATGTTCTGGGTCAGTTTGAACTTCCACGTTATCTACAGGGACAAATTAAAGAAGCCAGTTTTGCATTTTGTCCTGAAGCAACAGAAAAACGTCTTTCTCCCACCAGGTTCTTCTAATGACAGAGATGGCCAGACAGAAAGAAATCCACTTTACCAGAGCCCTGGTGTGCATCAAAAGCAGCGTCTGAAAAGCAGGTTTTGTCAGAACTTGTAAATCGATGGAAAGGTTCGCTGACTCACATCGACTGATGCCAAAATGCCTTCCCTCTAAATCTGCCTTTAAGGTAGCATGTATAGAGAAAGAAAATTGGCAGCATCTACAGAAAAATTAAATTATGCCCTTTGTTTCTCTCCAACACACAAAGAAACCTTGTCAAGAAAATGTGGAGGGTGGATTTGTGTTTTAAGTACCAACAAAATGTGAGGTCGCGTTCTCCCTAAAAGTCTCCTGCTGATTACAGAGTGCAGAACAGCAGCCTATCCTGGGGGACTAAAGCTGCAGGAACTAGGAGAGAGGAGTTTAATCTACAGCTGTGTGCTTCTTTTTCCCCCTTCACTGGTGACTGATGAAGGCGTAGGAGTACGAATGCCTTCACTGAAGGTTCCATATCCCTTCCGCTATTGTAAAATGTTTCAGAGGTTTCAATACACATGTAGGTTCCTACCACAATTTTCGGAAGCAAAACTAATGAAAAATCTGTTTCCCTTGATGTTTTGGGGGACTTCTTTGTTGTTGTTCATTAGCTTGTTTTTCCCCTGGGAAAAACTAAAGGAAAAAGCCAAATATGACTCCCTTATCATCAGGTACAGGGGAGAATGGTGTGCAGAAGATCAAAATAAAATCTTCCTACATAAGGTATAAGGGACAAGTTTTAATAGCCTATGAATGTGGACCATAAGGTTCAGCCTTTCTGAGCTCTTCAGAGCATTTTTAAAATAAAAGCTTTCTTGAACTTCAAAGGAAAATCTTTGAAAATTCACAAGCAACGGGGGATAACCACAGAGGAGAACTATGAATACAGAGAGAACTGGTGTTACAGATAAATTCCCTTATCAGGCAATGGGACAGGTATCTTAAAAGCAAGAAATAAAAAAAGAATGGGAAATTACTAATTTGCTCAGTACACTCTGAATCTCCCTGCTAATTCTGATAGTAACATAGGGAAGAATCATATAAATGGATGAATCAATCAGCCAGGATGATGGATGCCTGAAAACTGGCAGCAGAAAATTTCAGCTTTAAGGTATCAGGCAATGATGTGATTCACCACCTGCTGAAACCTCCATCGAGACAAAGTGTAACACCTCCTGGATGGTGCGTGTGCTCCCTTCCCAGCCTTCACTCCCAAGCTCCAACCTGAGGTGCTCTACAGAGAGAATGAGGCACACTGTCTTTCCAGGAACAGCATCTCCAACACTGCATTTGCCCAATACTCAATGAACAGGCACCAGAAGACTGGGTGGCACCAGAAGATGGCTGGGAATGAGGTGGAATGGCCTTAGGAGGTTAATGGCAAAGGGCAGAGGGTTAATTGCAACATCCTGGTAAGCAGAAGAAAACTGTAAGCAAAATGCAGCTCGATACTCAATGACCTCTGAAGATCCAGAACATTTTTCCCTGCTTCTCTGCTGACACACACTTCTTTCATGCATATCTTCCTTTTTCTAAACTAAGCAGTGGTAACATCTATGGTGAGAAGGACGGGACAGGCCACCTGGGGTGGGCTGCAGGAGACAGGACTGACTGGCCACAAGGGCAGCAGGCCCCTCACAGGACATTTTGCCAGCCTGCCACACCAAATACTCCTGGGAAAAAAAGCCTCGTGCTTGGCTGCACAGATGGCAGCCAGGTAATACTCCAGTTACTTCCCAGGCACATCTGCACACATAAAATAATGGGAGCCAATCCTAAATCTGAGAACAGGAAGTGACAGAGCATGAGAGAACTAAAAAAAAAACCAATGCCCCTCCAACAGCACCCTGAAAGTCTTCTGTACACAGGCTTTGTGGTAAAATGATGACACCGTGCTAGGTGATGGCTGAGAAACAATCAAAAGGAGAGGATGAATTTGAATTAAAAGAAGGCTCTTTAGACTGATTCAGCAGGATTGTCCAAGTTGCACACATACACTACAATATAAACTCTTACTACATGTAATACACCGGACTAACAGTCCTAAGAAAAAGGCACATGCTATGCTGAACAAGAGTTACTTTGTCTGTTCTCCTCCATGTTAAACCACCCAGTTTTGCACATTCTTAACAAGATTATCTAATAACAGTCCCTGCTTATATGTTTGGCTACACGTTTTACATATAGCACTGCAGAACAGAGAGGTACTGAGGCAGGAAAAAAAGATATAAATGTGTGAAGCGCAATTACACATATTTAAGCAATCACATGCCTACCTGAAAATCTTGCACTGCATTCAAATTCACATTTTGTAAGAAAGGCCTGGTGATATTTGGTCTCCTTAAATAAATATTTATTAATCTCAATATAAAAGATCAGACACCAAATTTGTATGAGCTGAGCACAGTTCGGGCAGAAGCCAATAATAGCTGCTTTCAGAATTTGCAGCGTTGGAGTTTGCCAAATGGAAGTGACAAGTCTGGACCACTAAGAAAAATGAAGCCATTTGGTAAGTTATATGCTGCGTAATAAACAGTCTGTCAGTTTGCTTCTAATCCCCCCTCTTCCAGAAGGGTGTTTTTTTTCTTTTTTTTTTTTTTTTTTCCCCTTTTCCTTTTTCCTGATGCACTCTGCAGAGCACGTACGTATTATAAATTAAACAGAAGCTACTTTGGCTCTCTGGACCACACACCGTGGACAACTTAGACAGGTCATTGTTACCTAAACAGAACTTGGTTTTTTATTTGCATTGTACATTTCCTTTCTGTTTTGACAGCAGGTTTTAAAAAGAGGATGTTACCCTCCTTAGAGCTTTGAATCATTTACGAAGAAAAGAGAAAAAGAAGAAGTTCTGTGACAATAGCACAAAAGTAAAGCCTTGCAATTTTTCGTTTCTTCCCATGACATCTGTGGGTAGTCCTGTTCATAACGCCTTTGTTCTGGGCTGATTTACCGCAGTTTGAGACAAGACACCATTCAGAGGCTATTCCAGGAACCATGGAGGAAGTAGAAGGAGGATGCATCTAATTTGTTAGCTACTGCGACATTGCCACTTATGATTAATATACGGCCCTGAGTGAACAGAAAGTATTTCCTCCAAGCATCCTCCATCTCAGTGCATGCAGAACAGGGTGGGGATAGCAAGACTGCCATGACAGGTCTGCTACTTGCAACATGGCTTGTCAACTGTGCAAGGAAGGAAAACACCTTGTATTTCAAAAGTCAGCACACGCAGCCAGCTGGCTCTGCCCAGAAGAGAACTACTGGTGTAAGTGGGCCAGCCAAGAGGGACTGCTGGAGGAGAAGGTCCTGCATGAAAAACCCAGGAACAAAAAGCAGGTCCAGGAAAAGTTCTTGCCTTGTTTGCCTGCAACTCCCAGCAAGCTGCTGTGCACAGAGGACTCCTTATTTACAGAAACATGGTCACACTCCTTCCTGCCTGCCAACATTTGTGGGAGAAGGACTTAAATGTCTGCAAAACCATTGAAGATCTTTTCATGGCAGACATTGCATAAGTACAAAGTTTTGAACACTTTGAAGGGAGGAACTAGCAGAAACCATTCAATTCAAAATGCTAAACCAAACAAGAACTCCACAGCAAATCCTTATCCCTACTGAGTTCTCCCTCTGGCAGGCTATGAAACCTTACTTTGGTGATAGGGAGCCACCCAGCTCGCCATGCCCACCCACCCCACCAAACCTACACACATGGATGTGCTGGCAGCATCAGCCTTAGGTGGCACGTAAATTACAGGTACCAGAATAAATTCCCACCTACCCACAGATCCCTTCGGATACCAGCCAGCCAAGGGAAAGTCATGCTGCCATAATAACTCAATCTACCACTTTTTTGGCTGCTCCCTTGTCCCAGGTTATCTCTTGTAAAGGGCAAGGAGCAGGCTGCAAGCCAAGTAATTCGCTGTGGCGGTGGGAGCCTGTTCCTGGCACCCACCATTCCCACACACCACCATCACCAAACCAAAAAGCCCTCCAAGACAGCTGGTAACAAGTAAACTGCTGTCCCTATACATCTCGTCTGGAAAAGTCCACTCCTGCTGGGCCCTCAGCACCAAAGTACAGGCACCTCGACCCACACACTTAGGCTCATTTGAATTATTCTGCAATTTCCATCTACTGTGGCCATCCCTCCCCGATAAGCAATGTCCCTGCTGCAAATATCAACCTCAGGTTGCCCAGCTGATAGGTCTGCCTCCCATAAAATGGGCACCAGAGTATTTACAGTGGGTTTATACTGGTCTCAAAGGTGACACAATGCAACGCAAGCTTTGCAAAATAACGACAAAAAAACCCCAAAATTGCAGAATAAAGTTTTTAGAAGTTCCTCAACATCATGTGAATGGAGTAAAAACTTTATTCTGCTATAAACTTTTCCTGGTTTTCTCTTCTTTATGCAGTTACTGCTTTTAGGAGCTTATCAAGAAAATAAGTCTACCTCACATTGGCAAAATCCCAGCTCACTCATTTTCTTAAGTACCATGTTATCAAAATGTACGGACACAAGCTGTACTTTCCGGATACAAAGGAAGCCCTTATAACAACTACAGTAACACCACATTTGCAACCGGTTAGGTCAGTCCTGAAGCCTTCCCTTAGACTCTTCCCTAGCCTGCACTTAGGTCAACCAATTCCTGACATGGAGAGCCTGTCAAAGATTCAACAGCATTTTCTAAGGCTTGTGACTGATCAGCTCAGTGGATGACCCTGTCTACTCCTATTTGCTGTCACTGAACATAACCCTTGTCAAAATATCCTCTAGGAAACAACAAGAAATGTTGAATTTTTTACAGGGTGAACATAGTTTAATCTTCAGACTTTGGCATTATTTCCACAATATAAACACTTCAGTTTTGATAGGAAATATCCAGCTATCAATTCTATAATAAATTACATTTTCTACTACAATAGGTTGTTAATATCCTCTACTATATACTTCTCATCTTTGCAACACCTACAGAGCTATGGCAAATTTGGGACAGATTTCGCCTTCACACCTCTGGTTCATCCAGGTTGTTGGGTTTGATGCCCAGTCCCTGAAGCTGCAACACAACCATGGCTCATCGTAAGGGTCTGGAAAGGAAAACTGGGTAAAATCACATTTGTGCACACAGCCGTGCATCAGTGCCAAAGCAAGGCAGAGTTTCACTTTGGCATCTCCTGCTTCCAGTCAGCCCATGTGCCCACTGCTTCTCAGAAGGACTCTGCTGCCTTTATAGTAAAAGGCCAAGGGATGACTTCTGGCAGCCAGAGAGCCCATGTTTGTCCAAGGGTGTGGTCAGACAATGTGATTGAGCAAGCTCCTGCCCTTGCTGGCCAGTTCAACACCCTCCTCTCCATGCTCACTCCTCCCTCATCGCTTGTTTTTTGATTGGGTGTCTAACAAATCAGCAAATTGATCATGTTTGCTCTGCAAACAGATGAAGGGCTGAGGTGATTCAAAGAGCAGAGCAGAAGTCAGCAACTGGAAGCTGATGAGGAAGGAGGAGGGAGCACGACTCATGCCTTTATGCCGAAACAAGCTACCAGTCTGGCTCAGACCATACCATCTAACTTCAAAGACTGTATTTCCAATTACTAACCCTTTGGAATGAATAACACGGCATGCACCCCAAAAGAATTAACTGGTTTAGGCACATGTGTTATTTCCTGATCTAAGTGACAGCATCCACAAATTCACATGAACACCTACTCCAGATGTGGCTGCCATGCAGGGTAGGCACTACAGGACTGTTCTACTGTGAAGCAGGAAAACCAGTGCCCCACAAAAATTCTGAGAGGTTCTCTTGGTGCTCCTCTGGCAGACAAGAAAAGACTGTGTTCAGGATTCCTTTTTTCTTGCACATTGCAATACCGAAGCATTTCCTGACAAAACTGAGCCACAGGGACAGGCTGTATCACTCCAAGGCTGAGATGCAGTTGAAGGCATGGGAGACCAGCACACCCTGCTAGGGCACAGACCAACACACAGAGAGCATGAATACTCCCCATCAAATGTCTATTGAAAGTGCCTATTGTAGCCACCTTCTTAATACACACACAGCCACAGCCTGCAGTGAAACAACCTTTGGCGGAAGTTCTTCCTTTCCCCTCACAGATGATGCACCAGAGCCTTTCCTCTCACCACCCTCCTTCCCCTGGGGCTGCACCCACCACAGCCCAGCCTCTGTGGCTCAACTAGCCCTCTTTCACACAGCTGGCACCTTCGACCATTTCTGAGACATGAGCATTTTCTTAAAATAGTCTCAAATCTTTGGCATTTCAACCATGCCTTTTGTTTTCAATCCTTTTGCCCATGACATCTGAATAAAGCCCAGTTGAAATTTAACAGCAGGGGAACAGAAAGGGAGAACTGAGCTGGGGTTGCTGGACCTGGATGGGAAGAGCGGGTTCTTCCCTGCTGCATGGCCTTTGCTCCCAAAGATCTTCTGCTCCTCTGGCTGCAGCAATGACATTTTTCCTCCATCCCTGCCAGCTCTCCCAGCCTCTGGGCCTGAGGCACGGACACATTGCAACACAGACAACTGCTGAGCTTTGCCTGCCTTTCTGCTCACAGGGCCAGCAGTTCAGGATCACTCTAGCTCACTCCATGTTAAAAAACAGAATCAGCAAATTATTCAAAATACTCATAAATCCTCTTCTGGTTAGGAACTGGAAGACAAGTTTTCAGAGTAGGATGACAGAAACAAAGCTACTGTACATGCCCTGTTTCCCTAAGAAATTAGGCTTATCCATCCTCAGCATGGACTGCTGGACACCTAAATCGGGGGTGGAGGTGTTTATTGTACTACACATGTTTACTGTACTAACAGCATGCAAAAAAAAAGGTTCAAGGGGAGCCTTTGTTATATCCAAAACTAAACAAACTTTAATGTTTAAACTCATTCCAGATCTCCAACAAAGAAAGCCCGAAGTAGCAACTCTGTGGCTCTGCTGATCTCTGCCAAGAAAGTTCATCAAATATTTGGATGGAGTAAGCACTTGATTCCAATGGGAAAAAAATATTAAAAAAGGAGAGAAACACAGTCACATTTGGGAGCACAAGAGGTGGAAATTAATGCGAAATAAAAAAGACCAAACCAGGCAGCAAGTTATAAACACCAAATATTGAAATTCCAAAGCTGACCTGCAAATTTCACGGTTAATACGATGCAGATCCCTTTTCTGCAGTTGGGTTAAAAGTGCACAGCCCTCTCCTAGGCAAATCTCCAAGGAATTTTAAAGCTTGAATGAAAATACTAATTACAATGTACTAAAAACAGAGCAAGGAAGTGTGCGAGATGACTTTAGAGCACTATAAGGAAGAGAGGAGCAGACAGTTTGGTCACTGCTGAAGCCAGAGACAGGCAGCAAGAGTGGCCCTGCAACAACATTAACTCCTTCCTAATGAGACCTGGCAACTTGTAAAGGATTCAAGTGTTTGCAAAGCTTTGTGTTGTACCTGTTAGAACGAAGCTGCAGCACTTAAACGGTTAAGAAAGGAATGCTTAAAAAGAGCTGCTATCCATCACCAATATTTGGCATGACCAGCACAGCCATCGTTTTTTGTAATTACAAGAAGACTGTATCTTAGCAGCTGGTTTTGCAGGGGGAAAAAAGCAGATATTTATCCCTCACAAGGTTAACTAGAAGTGTAAACTGAACTTCATGCTAAATTATCCCCTGTATGCCAAAGCCACAACATCTAGTACTCGTTATTACTCTTTCAAAAGAAACAGTCCAGAGTTTATACACACGTATGTTCTGAGGAGAATATTTTATAAACCCCACAAAAACATTTACACAAAATAACTCAATTTAGGCCAGCAGAGCAAATCTCTCACATACAAAATGTCAGCCAATTAAGCTTTTAGCAGAGCACCAGGGAGACCGATTTTAGAAAGCTAAGCAGGTTTCTCAGTCTAGGAATGCCTGAAATCTGTTTATTCTCAGTCAACAATGACTTTCTGCCTTCTGCCAATTACTAAAGTAGTGGGGGGAAAGTGGATTTACTCTCTGCTTTTACAGATCAGTTGGCTTAGCAAAATCTAAACTCATACACAGGCACCTCACAACCCCTCTCATTAATACGAGCAGGCAACAAAAAATTTGCTTTACTTTCTTCCCGTCCTCACTCTGCTTAACCTTTCTTACCAACAACTGGAAATGGCTAACGCTCCCATAGCATTCTTTCCCCTCCTCCCCCAGGCTGAAAGACGTAGCAGGGATTTCAGGAAGAGCTGCCATGCAAGGACACAACCATGGACTGTCCACAAAATCCAGTGAGCACCCTCAAACTGAGGGACCTGAAAAACAAACAAACTTCAGGCTTGGAAAAAGCCCTTAAGATAAAGCTTCTCGTGGCTGTAACATCCTGCTGCCAAATGGGGAGGTTGACTCCTCTCTCTGCTTGCTTTAGCCTTCTCCTCTCTTTGTCTCCCCTTCCTTCCACTGAGCCTCAGAGTCATGCCACAAATCCCACCTCTCCCCCTCCGCTGGCTATGGTCTCACCAGGCATCTCTGTGGACCAAAGCAATCGATTAATCTCACCTACACGACCCATTTTCATAGCAACAAAATACATCAAATCACCACATCTCTCCCAACTGCAGCCAAACTCTTCCTCTCACCTGTTCACCCTCCCTGGCTCCTGCCCTCAGCCACTTCAGCACATTTATCCATCACAAAACCTGCTGGTCCCACACAGACCTTCAACAGAGCCAAAACCACCAAATACTACTCTTGGGGTCGGGATAGCTCATTTACTGATGAACTCAGAGCAGCACTTTGCAGGCATCTTGTACTCATTAAAATTATATTCTTCTTGTCTGTGTTTCGTTCCAGACTCAAGAAAAGGTTTGAACATAACCTTATCTTGGAATAAGTCCCAAATAAATTTCCATTTCCCAAAAGACAGGTTTTCTCCAAGGCAAGTAGTGGAAATTTGCAACAGTTTATTAAAAAGAAGCAGCTTTACCTCTGGCCAATATCATGTATTATCTGGATGTCATCACAGGTCCTGGAAAGTAGCTTATTCCTAAAACCCTGGAGGCTCTACAGTACATACGATGCTTAGCAAATATTCCAAAACATAGTAACTTACTTAACTTTCACTCAGTAACATAAACTTTTAGAATTAAAATAAAAAACAAACCCCAAAATTAATGTATTTAATCTTCTCATCGTAACACATTTAGAAAACCCAAGTGCTAAAAAGCAAACAAATAGATATGCACACACAATCCTTCCCTTACCTTTGCAAAACACTGCAGGGATGATGCTCGACCATCTACAACGGCCCTGTGTTTGTATTTCCACCATAAGTTACTATGGATATCCTGCCCTAGGAGCATTTTTTTTGACTGTCAGGATCCCCCAAGACTACCTACAGGAGAAAAGCACTGAGCATAAAAGTTAGCTAGCAACTACTAGTGAAATGTGGCAAACAAACTCTGTTACCCCCCAGCCAAGTAGTGCCAGAGGAGAAAATGAAGGTTTCTCTGCCATGTTCTCCACATGTAACACAGAGCACTACCACGCCACTGCTGCGGTTGATGTAATAACAAAAATGCCCCACCTGGTGCTGGTATTTGCATGGTAGAAGGGACAGCTAGAATCCTCAAGATGATGACTGGCCTACAGTATTTATATTAAATATAACTGAAGATATTTTGAGGCACTGTGCATACCAGGCAGGCTACTGATACCTGGCATATTTCCACTTGAATTACTCAGCAGCATGAAAACAATTCATCCTATGGAAATTATTCAGCATTTATGAAATGCTGTAAAAAAGCGAAAGAAAAATCCAGGTAGTCATCTGTCAATCCTCCTGTTGAGGAAACATCACAAATTTACAGACTATGGGGCTGCTTAAAAAAAAAAAAACATACCATAGATTTCTTCACTTTCTGAATGAAGACAGTTTTAGTAAACTCCATCTTGGGGAGGATAAAATGCCTCAGGATAAAGGAAAGTATCTCAAGAAGAAGCAGCAGTATATTTCTATACAAGGATTTTCTATCCGGATATGATAATTTCTCGAAACCTCAAACAAAATACCACAGCATGCTAATCTGCTCTTTCACAGCAGGTAACCTCAGACATCCTATAACTCTACAGCGTGTTCATTCTTGCCTTGTTTAAAGGCTCTGACGAGTGCAGAAACCAGCCCCAGCCCTTCCTCCTGCTTACCAACCCTGTGCTCTAATATCGACTTTATTTCATGTTCCAGATTTCAGAAATTAATCTATTTCTTCCAGGAATATGCTTAATCTCCCTGAAGTTTTATTCACATTCTGAATAAAAAATACTATTAAAAAAAAAGTGGTGTTTCAAGCGGGATTTTAAATTTCACTGGAGTCAGGAAATTAACACGTGTTCCCCACAACTCAGTTCTGCCTGGCTGCCACCACAGTGAAGTCACCCCTTTCACCACCAGCCTGAATGACAGGTTCACGCTGCAGCCCATCCCTCACCCTGCCAAAGCCGCAGCTGCCCCAGGAGCAACCCATTTCAGGACTGCTGGACTTGCCCCATCCTCCTGCAAACCAAGGTTTGGTTCTTACCACTGCAGTAGTCAGCACTTATCATTTCCCCTCTCCTTTCCATAGATGACCTTTTGCCTTCCAACACAAGAGGAAGAAAAGGAAGACAAGCGACACACAGCCATAGTGCATATCACGGAAACGTGCTACGGAAGCAGAGATCGGAACAACGTTTATCCTTCCAGAGCAGGATTCTCAGTATTTCATAACACCAAGTAATAGCTTGGTTAAACCTTTCACTACAGTTGAGTCAGAAACTCCACATCTCAGTAAAGGAAATTGAAAAAACACTCCTCTCTTTAAGGGACTAAAAGAAGGACTTTCCCAGAATGACAGTATTCTGGCCCTTACTGCTCAAATATAAAGCCAATGCTTGCTGTAAAAGACGAGCCCAAATGCTGCTTTGGACAGGGGCAGAGAAGCCAGAGTTTATGTTTATAGGCTCTAATCTAATTTCACGCCTTCCTCTTACTCTCACTACCCTGTCTTAAAAATTCATGTTTTATTAGATTCATGAAACAGCTATAGCTCATAATGAGATAAGTCAGCTGATACTGTCGGTGGGGTGTTTTGTACCAAACATTAACACTAATTACATAAACTTTCCACTGCACTTTGTTTGCTGAACCCACACACTTTAACTGCTTGCCGAGTTACTGCAAACAGTTCATTAGCAGTAAGTTTACAGGCCTGGGCAGCATTAACCTTTCCTCAAAATTGTCCCAAGCCCCAAGCGGAGAATGTGGACCTTGTGCTGTTAATTACAGAAGGCACTGCCAGACTCCCAGGTGCTGACATCATGCTGGGGTAGCACCTCCACCAAGAGCTGGGAGAACCTTGCATCCCCAACACCATCTCTGAGCCCCAGTAGGGACTGGGACAGGCAGGCTCCTCCATCCTGTATATGGTTCATACATTTTGTCCCTGACTTGAAAGAGGAAGGCATCAAACCAAGCTATCTGTATTTTAAATGCCGTCCTAACTTTTGTGACTGCACACAGTTAGGGAGAGCATCATGCTGGGTCTCCTGACTGGGAGAGTTTATGTTTCTACGCAGGAGAAACGGAGCCAGCATCTCTTCAAAATGGTTTGTTCAAATGCGGCATTCCTGGATCAATCACAAATTAATCAGTGATGCAAAATATGCACAGTCCTTGTTTTCAATAAGCTACACACATGAGTTCTGCAGTTTGGGAATAAACTTACACCATGGGAAGTGAATGTCAAAATAATTTTAAAAGTGACAATAGGTCTGTATTTTATCTTCAAATCGCTTTGCACGTATAAAAAAGAGGTGGCAGATGAGAAATAACTATGTGATAAAACCCAGTCACCTACTGTCCCCAAAACACACAAGAAAGAGCTTCTTCAGACAACCAAAAGACAGACCCAAATTTGAAATAGTAAGTATTCCTGACCAGAGTTTTGTACAAAGACTAGATAGAAGAAATGCATTAACAACAGCAGCAACAACAAAGCAAACAAACAAAAAAGACCAAAAAATTCAAACATGTAAACTGCATTTCAGAACATAGTTTCACTGATATGCTCTGTAGCTTTAACTAATGTGAAGAATGCTCAAAAAACATTCATAAATACAGAAGCAGAATTCTTCTTAAGCTCTCCATACAATTACAGTGAGTCTAGAATAAGTGAGAAATTTGCAAATTTAAACCCACCACGAAGATACTGAATTTGAGCAGATTTTGCCACATATACACCAGTCCGAACAGGAATAAGCACGTGGGGAACAGAAGGGAAGCCCAAGGCAGAGCAGAGCTGGGCCAGGCACGCTTTGTTAGCAACGGGCAGCAGGGGAATTCACTTTGCTGATAATAAAAGAGAAGTATTTTAATCTCTTTCACAAGCGTAATCACGAATACAACTGAAAACCATGACGGACCAATTGACGGTTCGTTACAGGGAACAATGCTTTTTGTTTTCTAAAGCCTGCTTTTCTCAGATCTTCCAAGTAAAGGCAGACACATCACAGATTTGAAAGGCAAGGGAGCTGTTTAAAATTAATTTCAGTTCCAGTTGCTGCAGTAAGGGAAGAAAACCCATCTTCTATTCGGCCATTTGCTTCAAGTACTGCCTTGCAGAACGATGTTCATCCCTGAGCCACCTCAGCTCCTCACGAGTTTGTTCACAGACTCTGCCTTGCCCAGGTCAAAAGCAGTTTTGTTATCATATGCTTTAACCTCAGGAAATACTTCAGGAAGAGAGATACACCACCCTCTAAGCACACATTTCAAGAAACCATATTCAGCTATTTTACTGTGTGCAAACACTTTTTTGTCTCTCAAGATCAAAACACAAGCAAACAAATAAACAGAGGGCGATCCAACTAGAAAAATATTTTTGATGGGAGGAAAAGACTTTGCTAATCAACGATTAGAGAATGCCAAACTGTCTAGCACTCAATTCTAGTACAATACAATAACATCGTAAGTTAAAACTAATATACATGCACTTTATTCACTGATTTTAAGTAGCTCAGCACATCTGTTCTGCAAAGGTTTACCCAATACCACGCCAACAACATTCATTCTCCGGGCAGCGCTGTCAAAAGCGTGTATTTCCTCAAGGGATGCTATCCATAATCAAAAATGTGGGTGAGAGATGTGTGTTTGTTCAACAAACGCCAGCCTCACTGGGCATCAATGCACAAACACTCACAGGTCAAACAATTCCCACAGTCCCGTCCCACAACACATGGGCCAACTCTGCAGCCCCACCGAGTGCAAGGAGCAATCTTGAGGACTACAGACTCCTTACTAAAAAGGTAGCACACCCACGACAGCTTGCAGCAGCTAATGCTATGCTAACCAAACCTGCACCTCTGCAGAATAAATCAGCAGAGCGCAAACGCTCTCAGTCACGCTTCCAGTGCACCACAGATCACCCATTTCAACTTTGGCTGCAAGGCGATCAATACGAACCTACTAAAAAATTCCTTCTGGAATGCATCGGTGCCTTTGAGTTTCCCTATTTAGTGCTTTGCATTCCTTTACAAAAGATTTGTTCATGGTTTTCTTGACAAATAACAACATAATCGTAAATTGCAGCATTATAACACGGTTTATGGACTGAGACTTTCAAGGATATTTATTCTGCTGATGCATGGGGGAGGTAGTTTCCTTTTTTCACGTGCCCTTGCAGGAATGAAGTCAAAAGCAGACTCCAACGCTAAGGACAGCCCATCCACTGGAAAGCACTAGGAATGAAGCAAAGGCACTGCCAAAAAGGTGTAAGCTCATTCTGCCAGGTTAGGGTG
The DNA here is from genome assembly GCF_052056855.1 of Sturnus vulgaris. Taxonomy (NCBI): domain Eukaryota; kingdom Metazoa; phylum Chordata; class Aves; order Passeriformes; family Sturnidae; genus Sturnus; species Sturnus vulgaris. The sequence continues at coordinate 68,229,142 of NC_142243.1, read as the reverse complement.
CCACGAACCACCCTCACTGATGCCAACAGCTGTGGTTGCTGCCTCACTCACACTAACAAGGAATTTGCTAGCTTGTGACTAAACACTAATCTTTTTCAGAGCATTTCAAGGTGCCTCGATGAGTCTGACAATGCTCAGAAGTTTGCAGGGCTCAAAACCTACAAGGTACATTCCAGACTCAGGACAGTGGAGAGGTATCCCTTCAAGGAATTCAAGACAAAGGCGTGAAACAAGAGAAACAAAACAAAACTGACAGGAATTACTGCAGGAATGCCTATTGACTAATTCTAATTTTTTTTTTTATTTTTTTTTTTAATTTCTTTTTAAAACATTTTTAATATATAAATGCTCTAGGTACACTTTCCTAGTAGCCCCTTATAAACCCAAATCCACCGCTTTTTGCTTGCCTTTTTAATTCCTCCAAGTCTCTGAGAAATTTTAAAATATTGCATATATAGATGAGAAATCTGTGTATTTCGTTTCCAGTTTATTTCTTCCCTCAGTAAGTTTTGCAAAGTGTATTTCCAAAAACTTGAGGAACTAGGAGCATGACCAGCAGCCTTTTGACCTGAGGCACCCTTCATTCCAGACAAGACTTGAAAAACCCAGACTGAAAGATTTACTTACAGGGTATTTAGCTCAGTTTAGCTCATGTGGTATAGCAGGAGTTTTCACAGAAGCTTTTGTACAGTGCTCTTTATGGCTGACTCTTTCAGAAATCATCCCACCAAAGTGAAAAAGTCAAGAATCTGAATGATGTGGCTCTACCAAAAGTGGCATTTATGCCAAAATACAAATTAAAACCTCTAAGGATCACAGAGGCCTTATATATTTTAGCATATAAAAAAGAGACAATAATGGTTTGCTGGCTACCTTCTTTTTTGCTGTCATCCCCATTATTAAACCATGGAACAGAGGAGGGCCTAATGATCACTAAATATACCTTTAGTCTTTAATTTAAGCAAAAACTCTGATTAAGTGCATAGAATTAGCTGAAAATAGCAATACAGCTGGCCACCTTTGGCAGACTCACAACCAATATGCTTCATCTATTTGTAGCCACTTCCTTTTGACTGCACCACCTTCATTTAGCTGCCAAGTTGGAAAGAAGAGCAAATGTTGTACTTCTTTTTAGAGACTGAGGAATTCTTTGTATTTTAAGACTAACAGGCCGCAGTTCAAAAGCATATAGAGTTTTAATCACTTAAATCTACCCATTATTTGCTTAAGAAACTCTCTAGACTGAATTTATAGGATGCGACACTATGAAAAATTTTCCCCAACACAGGTTGGCTTGCACCCAACCTTAGTCCATGTTTCAAAGCATAGGGAGAAACAAAATGTAAATGAACAATGTAAAATAGTTTTTTTTTCCCATATCCAGCTGTTACAATGAAGCGTGCTTTCCCTTTAACATTTTGGTTTTAAATCGAAGTAATCAAAGGTGTTAGCAAAGCCTGATTTTACAAATGCAACATACATGAACTGTCACGCTCTGAGATCTTTAGGTACAAGCCTGGCAGAGATGGAACCCAGTGTCCTGTCAGCAAGGAGCAGGTACTCACCAGTGCTGGGTGCCAATAGGAAAAGTTTTGTTAAGGTACGGTCTCACAGAAAGAAACACCCCAAATAACGCTCAATTTCATCCACAGAAAGCCAACCAAAACAGTTAAATGCACACAGCAAATGTCAATAGAACTTCTTTCACAACTCCAGTTGACTAGTTCTGGCAATTTTTTGTGCTATTTTGTCTCTGCTCTCCCTTTCAACACTTAGAGAAATAAAAAGATAAGATATTCAGCAAAAATTAATAAGCTGTCTTTACCCTATACCAGCTCATGATGCACATGGTCGAAAGCAAAACCACTCCCAAAGGAATCTGCAATCAACTTTAAGACATTGAACAGGTCCATCAAGTGAAGCATGTAAGCAATGCTTCCTCCCCATTCATAAATACAAGGTGAGACAGAACATAATAAATACTCCACGAAATATCATTATAAGAGAAACACCACAGCTGACAGCCCAGCCCAGTTAGGTGCAGTCCATCGCCCAAGAAGCCTTGTGGTCACTGAGAGAAGAGGTAAAGTTAACTGTAGTTCAGGTATCGGTGTCACTGCATCTTCTTGGGAAAGCCAAGACAGACAACACTTGCTACAGCCTGGCAGAGCAAGGAAGTGGGTTAGAGGGGCAGCTCCAGTGCTGGAGTGCTACACAAGTAATTTCTGGCAGTCACTCAAGGGAAATTAAAGGCGCAGTCACACTTTCCTGCAAGACTCGGAAAGGACAAACAGATCAAATGCTGTTCCAAAGTCACAGAAAACAAAATCATGCTGCCTTTACATGTCACAAAACCAAAGTAAACAATTTTTGCCAGCCCATGACACTTGTCACACCTCATTGTACAGCACATGGTGGAAGTATTTTTAAAACCTCTTTTTCTACCCATTGCAGAGCCAGGCACCAGTAGCTGTTTGGAAATATCCACAGTTGTTATTTTTCTGAGACAGAGGCTTATACCTTAGACACAGTCAGGACCAACCTTAACTCCATCTGGCTGTTGTAAGCAACATGAATTTTGGCATCCTTACCACAGGAAATCACACATAATAGAACATATGCTCTCAAATCCTCTATTTAATCATACATTAATTGGTAACATACTAGCACCTACATATATGTCATTTCTGACAGGTTGTACAAACAACACAGTCAAATCACATTCTGCCTCAACGATTCATATTTTTTCCAGAAAAACAGGCTAGTCCTTGGCCCTACCACACCCCTCAGCCTCAAGATATACAATCTATAATTTATAAAATTTGAAGTGATATTTCCTGCTGTAGTGGACCTGTGTGAAGTCACGGCTATGAAAAAACAATTTTTCCATCACCACCAGAAGACCACAATCACCAGGTAGGGAAACTAACACTTTCAAAGTAAAATTTCTACCGCAATTATGGGAGAGGGTAGGGAGAGAAAGAAAGAAAGAAATGGAAAAAAAAAAATCTGTTTGCAGTTAAAGTATTGCTGAATTGTTTTAAGAAGCAAAATAGAAAGAAAAAGTATAAAAGACACTAGAACAACTTTTCTCCTCTTCTGTCCTAAAAGCGAATCTGAGAAAGTAAATTACATAAAAGGAAAGAAAACACACTTAATTTTTTTTTAAAGCAACTCATTCAGTGTCTTCCTTATGGCACAATTTTCTGGCCATAATCATGTCCAGCTTCACTCCACACATGATCCAACATTCCCTAAAACTGCTTCTGGTGCAGGAACGCACTGATTATAAAGTTGCATGTGACCTGCAGCACATATTACAGAGGCATCTCTTCCAGGCTACACAGCTCCTCTGACACACTGCCCAACAGGAGAATTGCTGCAGACCAAGAATCACAGAGTTCTGGTCCTTGGATCACTACATTTGGGAATTATCTGCAGCTGTAAGAAGCAAAGGGAAGGAAACTAGAAAACCAGACTTTAGGCTAAAAAGCTGGGCAACAGGATAGGATTTAACATATCACACAGCTGAAGAAAGCCTTTCACTCAAGTCTTTGATACCCACCTACCAATCTATCTATGGAGGAAGAAACGCAGCCGAGCAACAAGGCTATGCAAACATTTCCAGGTTCTAAAAAGATCGAGCCAGTCAAGCTTCCCCCTTGTGGTTTGCATGTCGTCATCAGCATTGCTCCGTGTTTGTATAGCCTTATAGCTCAAATATGTTTTATATGTCTTCGGAGGATGAGTGCACATATTTATGAGTTACAGTGATTGCTTCTTCGTGAGCAGTGCACAGACATGTGCAAAACAGAGGTTCCCAAGACTGTAATCCTGTCTCCAACTAGAACACTGTAGAGAGAAAGAGAGAGGCAGGAAACCAAACCAACATACAATGGTACTGACACATTTTATTAGGAAGGAGCATATGAAAATTAAACAATACCACAATAGCACAGCCCCAACAAATCCTCTCTGCTACAACAAAATCTTAAACAGCAACATTCTATGATGCTAAGGTAAGTGATCTAATTTTCTATATTTACTTAGTATCCTTCAACTTAAATATCCCACAATATAAGAGGTATTTTTAATGCACATGCCTCTCTCAGCTGCCCCTTCATTCTTAATTCTTCTCCTCCTTCCCGTCACAAAATGATGTTGCAACATTGGGTATATAAGCTAGTACAGGGAACTAAAAGCAAAGACTCCAATGAGGAGCAATGTACTCAGCAGAGATCCATTAAAATTCAATTGCCAGTTTCTATCAGGTGAAGATCTCACCTGCCAATTAACTGAAGTTTGAGTGAGATTAAGACAGAAAGGTGCACCAAAACTACAATGGAGCAGGAGTACAACACTTGTAGTTCTTGCAACTTTCCTATGCTTACACAGTAGGAAATCACAGCCATCATTTTCAAACATGGATGCAAAATCAAAGGAATCTTTGGAATTTCTGTTGGCATTTTATTTCTAGGCAGGACTGGGTCAAGCCCAATGCAATATCTATGGGTCCACCCTTAAAAGGCCTTCTACAATTTTTGTTTGTTTCTAATCAGATGCTTGGGCTTGTAACTGGTTGATTTCCAAGATGTCTTTTGGTTGCTAAGCACAAATAAATAAAGGCAACCAGAGTATTTGCTAGGACAATCACAATATTTAACCCCAAACCAAACAGTCTCACATTTGCCTTCATACCTGATAGCCTCTTGAGGAAAGTTTCTCCATCCAACTACACCCTCCCCTACTTAATACCTATGACGTAAGAAAAATGGCATTAAGCATTTTTTAAGACTAGCCCAGACTTCCTTGGCCACCAGCTAAAAGGAACTGAAAAGCAACAGCAAACCTCCAGCCCAGTGAGGGTAAAACCATCACCACAGCCACAAACAGTGAAAATATCTTTCCACAGTCTGAAGTCAGCCCTTTATTACAGACATTTCTCTCCGTCCAATCCCAAAAGAGACTAAATAGCTAGGATTTTAAGTCACATCTATATGTGTTTCAAATTTAGAATTCTAAAAGTGATGCTTTCCCCATGTATTTCAGAAGCTGCCTATAAACAACTCCTCTATTCATACAGGGCTAAAAGCAGAAGAGTATCTTAGCTCTAAGACCAGATGTAAGCTGAACTCATGCCCATGAACTCAGAATGAAAGCCAGAGCGAGATACCAGAGTATGAGACACCCATGCCCAGCTGCATTCTTCACACCATATATTTTTAAAATTATTTTACCGTGCTACTATTAAGCTTCACATTTAAATGCAAAATCATACCTGGTCAGATACCACTTATTCCTTTCAGTGTCATGCACAGCATCTACCCTGTTGCTGCTGCTGAGCCCTGACCTGACCCACTCAGCTCTGCTAAGACCATGGGAGGAATGGAAAGGACAGGAAAACAGCAGATCTGGAGCACCCTGGAAGCAGCAGAGCCAGTACTACTTATAAACTAATTTCTCAGCTTGGCCCCACTCTCATTTAACTCAAATGGATTGAGAAAAAAAGCTACATTACCACAGTTGCTTCTGAGCCAACATTTATTCTGGCAGGCTATCATCAGAGCTATTGAAGTTTTTCTCTCTCTTTTTATCCTACTGAAGTGTTATAATAGAAGCAATAATACATTTACATTCACTTTATTCTTCCTTAGCATACAGTTCAAAATTCTATAAATGACACTGATGTAGGTAGCAGAGGCATTTGGGCTGTACTGCTCACATCCTCCAGGCACTCAACCTCTCCACTGTAGGGGCTATAGCAAGGACTAATCCTGCCTCTTCATACCAGCTACTGAGATTCTGATGAAACAAAGCTGCCTACAGAATGGATTCTCCACCAAATATTGACATCACCCTGGTCCACACAGATGGTTTCGGGATCAGTGAGATCCACTCACACACACTCTATCAGTAACAGAAATAGGGAAAAGGAGAGGCTGATCAGAGAAGATGCATCCTTTCCATAACAGCTAAGCCCAGATTTATTCTACTCAACCTAAAGATGCTAAGTAATCATCTTACATAACCCATGGCAATTACAAAAGTTGCTGATGCCTGGTGCTAAACAAGCATTTGACTGCGTGCTGGCAAGCCAGTCCACAATCGCATCCACCACATGTAAGCCACCAGCTTGCATACAAAGGAATCTCAGATTAAAACCAACATGGAAATGGTCACTGAGATGTGAGTCTGTTTACCACAATAAACAAGCTATTTTCTTGTGTTCCTAAAATGCTGCCTGTATCACTTCCCAACATTTACTTTTTGTAGCCAAAATGAAGACAGATGTTTCAAGAGTTGACATTCTCTTGCCCTTACTGTTGGGAGAGACTCATAACAGAACCAGCCCCCACCTTTCTGCGCACAACTGCATGAATAGTTTTGTAAAAGGCTGCAACTTGCTGCCTGACTAACCGTCACTCAAAATACAATATGGCTATCAAGTGTTTCACACCCTTCTGCAGGCACTAGTGCTCATATCAGGGACAAATCTTGCCAATTCTTCCTGCAAAATGTCACAGAGACACAAATCTTCCTCAGTGCCAAAATGCTTTGTGAAAGACTCTCACTCTTTTCTTTCCCCATTACTGCAATATTCTTTTACTCCGCAATGATGAATCCCATCAGAATATTTCATAGAAATCATTTTTATAACTACTGTGTTGGCTCGGTCACTTCTATCTTTGCATTTCTCAACTAATTCCCTTTTCTCTGCTGTTTCACACTTTAAAGCCCTCTACAGTCTATCTATCTCCATCTTCCCTGTCGTCTTTGCATGAACAGTCCAGATGTTGAATCACACCTCTGATTAATCTACTGCCTATTTTTCAAGCCATAAAACAAGCAAATAGGCCCAATTTGCTTTATTTCTTTTTTAAGCTACATCAACTCTACTCCTGAATTTTAATCTCTACTAGAAGGAGAATAGGGTTAATGCAGTACATCTTCTTAAGATATGTTTATACTCAGAAGGAAGCTTTGGCAGCAATGCGGAGTCCATGTTTGACAGCTCTCCATGGCTCCTTATATCTAAACATACCAGTGCAAAAACAGTAAAATGCAGTAAAATGATTTTTCTGCAGCTCTGCAGACTGCAAATACAACTGGTTTTCCTGTAACAACTCTAAGATGCACACTTATTCGATGCTTAAGTAAGTACTAGTCAAAAAAGAATACTACTCATTTCTGTCTCATCTCTATGGGAAAATACTCTACTGGCACAATTTAATAAAATAGAAAAGGAAATGCATCCAAAACTAGGAACAGAATATACCTGAGCTTTCTAACGTTGCACATTTTCTTGATACAGCTATGCCCTTACTCATACATGTACCAAAGCAGTAGCTACATGTAGTTTCTGCAGGAGGTGGAAGTTACGTGATGTTAAGAATAGAATAGCTAATAAAATTAGCTCTGTCAATGCAGTTAATAGACTTGACACACAGAAATTTCGTTAAATGACATATTCCACACAAGGTTTAACTGTTGAGTTCTATAGGGCTATTTTTACATCTGCACTCTTTTGACTAAGGTTACTTTCTTGATGAAATTGAGAATTGAGGCCTACATGTGCAAAGCTCTATTCTCATTACAATTAAACCACAATAGGACCACCACAGTAAAAATTTTCAAATTCAAAACATGATACCTAATTCTGGGCTGGGCACTTTGCACTTCCTCACACCCACCCTGGCAACAAAGCCCAGCTCCAGGGCAGCTGCTAAAAAAGCCTTTTTGGAAAACAGTGTTTAAAATGTGCTTATAGGGCAGGAATACCACACACGAATGGCAATCCAGAAGTAAAGCAATTTTCTATGATGTTTGTGAATAAAGCATTCAGAGGAGAAAGTTTTAATCTGGCCACATGTGTTTTTTTCAAATGCTGAAAACTGGTTTTTCCCTATCAGAAAAAAAAAAAAAAAGATTAGGGGGGAAGGAAAAAAAAGAAAGAAAGAAAAAAGGAAATCTTAATTAAAACTATGACAGAGATACCAACCAAACTGAAAAACTGTAAGTACCAGGAATTGAATAAAATTGAAAATCTGTATCACTCATTTTCCACTGTGTTAACTACAGTCAGTCCCAGTTCTAATGGGGAGATGGGGGGGGGGGGGGGGGGGGGGAGGGAGTGGAGGGGCCGCAGAGAGAAGTTTCTGTCCCCTTAGGTCCTGTTTCCTAATGCTCTAATATTGCATTTTGTTTTAAATCAACTTCCTGGTTTTTCAGAATGGTGCTTCCCTTCTGCAGAATCCTCTTACTCACAAAAGGAAAAATGATACTTGACTTCAGACTTTATCAGAAAGACAGTTTCTTCTGCAAAACCTAAAACCTCGTACCGTAATGCACATTAGTGCATTAGCTTTCACGAAGGATGGGATGAAAAACTGGATAAATACTAAGGAAAGAAGGGAATTTATTTTAGCCTCTAACATAATTGCCAGAACTCCTAACTACGCTCAGTTCCTGATGAATTTTTTCTGCATGATCTCATCCTTATAAGCATCTGGATTTGGAAGACGTTCATTCAAAAAAATTCAGCTCTGTCAGTCTACAGACAAACTCTAGTTACTACTTTATTTATTTTTTTAAACTCCTGACCTGAGACACTTTTCTCCTTGCCTGTGTGTGCAACACAGACTGAGAGCTAACAAGACAAGCATCCACACCTGTAGGAAGCCGAGAATTTAACCTAAAAATTCTGACTGACATTTAACTTCACACCGTAATACTTCTCTGGGGGAGGGGAGTTTCCTATAGCTGCATTAATTCAGGCTAAAAATACCCATGCTGACATGCTGTCATGTGAGAATCTCTTTGATTCCAAGAGTTTATTCAGAGCCTTCGTGTTACTTTGAACTTTTTTGTTGTTTAATATGATCATCGCTCCATTTGTCATCGTATGACAAGAGCAGACAATTACACAAGCTGAAGATATGTCTGCCAGTCATAGCATGCCATCTTGCTGCTGTCAAGCAAAGAGATGTGCCTCTACACACCTCTAGATTGAGTTCATTAAACCAGCCTGCAGGATATCCTTCGGTAATGACAGAGATGAAAGACCAAATTAAAATTGCTTAATTCAGATACACAATCTCTAGCATTTTCCACCTTGCAGTCTAACTGGTTAAGCTGCATGTTTGAATAAGCCATTCCTAACACAGAAGCAGCTCTAATTCTCCATTTCCACCACTTTTAATTAAAGCATCTGAAATATTTTCAGAGTTTGTTTTGCACGTCGCTCAGCCTTGAACGACAGCGAAGCTATTTGAAAGAAAAGCAGACAGGGCGGCCACATATTAACATGCCTTCTGCCAAGCGAAGCACGAAAGCAGCTCGAAAGCAGCTCGAAAGCAGCTCTCCCCTGCACTACAATCGCCACAGGAAGAGCTCAGCTCGCCAGCGAGGCTGGGTATCAAGGCAGAGAGAAGCGGTGTCTCCTCAGGGCTTTTGGTGCTCGCCACTGCTTTCCCAAGGTAAATGTGCTGCCTCCAAAGCCTTGGTGCTTTGTTACTAACAGCAAACTACCTCCACATTCCTCATCCGAAATCCAACTTCCCCGCAGAACGTTCTGAAATATTGCTTTTAACCATGTGCTCCTTGAGGGTTTTTCTTTTTCATTTCCTAATACAAAATAAGATGTTCTTACTGAGCAACTGTCTTTTTCTCATACAAACAGTGTAAAAGAATCATGCCTAAAAAGCAAGTATCCTGGAATTTTGCATTAACACTGTGGAAAAATCCATGGCCAAGTAGCACCTACCTCAGTTAGTAAATTGAGCCATGTTTTCCAACAAAGCCTAATTAAAATAAGCTCTTCTGAATCTCCACCAAGAGCCAATTCACCACCAAGGAGACAATTGCTTAACACAGCCTCCTATCATGAAATACATTCCTGACACCGGCAGAGCAAACATTCCCATTAGCACTGCAAGACTATTTCCAAAGCCAACGCATTTACGAGTCAAAATAAAAAACTGGAATCCCAGTTTCTATTACTTCCTCATTAGTGGCTTAACACATAAGAGTAGGGGTAGCAAACTTAGTAAGAATAATAAAAATGTCTATTACACCTAAAACATTACTACTGCATTTTTCAGGACAGCTAAATGTATCCAAGTTTTTATGCAACTACTAAAGTGTTTTCTTTACCAACATGACTTGGCATGTTACCAGCAACCCAAAGGGCAACAGGAAACCACAAAGGCGATTTGGCTCAAAATTTGCGTTTTCCCAAAGCCTGGTTCTACAACAATGCCTGTTTAAAAAAAAAAAAAAAAAAAAAAAGGAAAAAAAAGTGGAGAAAAGGAAAGAAGAATTATACTGTACAGAATTTGATTTAACTTTTAAAATATTCCCATGAAGCAGCTCTATCTGTAAGCTTGAACTCAAGGGTCAGATGGGACTCACAGCTGAAGCAAGGATGCTGTGGTGGACAGAGATACAACAGCAGACGCTCCTGGAACAAGCAGTGCAGGCTGCTAACAAGCCTGCCCTGTGAAAAGGGGAAAAAAGTCACATTCCCTTTCTGCTCCTTCCCACTTTTGAATTTAGTAATAATTTCCTTCTTTCTGCCACATGACCTATAGAACACCAGAGAGTCAGAGGAAAATGGGAGGAAGATCTTAGGAGACAAATATGCAGGACTCCCATCTCCTCACAGAGTACTTGCAGATTTCAGGATAGAATCTGGCCTCTGACCAGGGTCACCCACAGCACAGAATTTGCATCCCTGCTCAGTGCAAGGATGGGGCACGGGAGCAGCCACATCATGGGTACAAACCGAACCTCCTGGTGCTGCAACACCATTTTCTGCCTGTCTCTCACAAAAGCATGTTTCCACTGCGGGGGGTAAGCGTAGCTGCCCATCCACCACACCATGCCCACAGCAAAAACAGCAGCTTCCCAGCTCAGCCTTTCCTGTGCAGGCATCACCAAAGGCTGCTCGTAAATGCACCATGCCCCCAAAATACAAATACCCCATGATGTGTTCACTGTATTTCCGTCCACATTCCACAGCCAAACTACTGCACCGTGAGGCCAAGCGAGGCCTAAGGGCCAACACATTAAACAAAGGACAGTTTTGCTTTTGCATAAAACTGCCTCCTTAAAAACCATTCAGTGCATTTCCACCACAGTTGGGGGAACGCACTATGCTGAGGATCCTCTAGCTGCAGTCAAAGCCCACCGCCTTTTTTCCCTTGGTTTGTGGGCCATACGGATGCGGGCACAGCTCCTCCGGGTCCTGCCTAAGCGCTTGCTGCCGCTACACCCCAGCTCAGCGCCCCCAGTGCCGCTGCCGGTCCCTAAACCAGCTGCAAATAATAAAATACAGACTCCAAGGGAAAGAAATGGCAGCGCTTACGGCGACTGTAAATGAGGTGCGGAGAAGGGAGGGACCGGCTGCCAGGTAGGGATTTCTTTCTGCTGCTGGTGCTTTTCTAGCTACAAAGTGCTGACAGAGGGAAAGCTGCAAGCAACCTGCTCCCTTGGAACAGCATGAGAAGGCTGGTCGCCTTTTGAGCCTGAGCCGAGAGATAATAGAGGCCATGAGAGCAGCAACAAGCGTGGGGAGGAGGCGACTCTTTCTCTCACGTCTGCTGGGGTTACAGCAACTCATGTGCCTCAGTGAAGCAGCAAATCTGGAAAAGAAGCTGAACTCCCTGCCTTCCCACTTCACCTGGCAGGACTCAAGAGTATCCTTGTCACACATCACACCTGGAGAAGTGCTGCTTTAGCCACAGGCCAACAATTTAGCCAACAAACATGGATACCACTGGCCCTGCACTGAACTAAACACCATTTGCTCCAGCAGAGAAATGTGCCTGCATCATGGCAGAAGAGTTTAAGAAAGAACACAGCTTTGACTCGCCATGTGGACCAGCCAGAACAAACCTCATAATCTAACTTGTATATATGACTGTGCCTAAGGTATCCTACACTCATGTTGTTCAGCTCACCCATACATGGCCAGCATGCACCAGCAGCAAGCGTGCTTTCAGCACCACCCCTCCCTACAAACCAAACCTGGCCTCTGGGGTGACAATATCGCACCCCCAAACAGGAAAGCAAAGGCTGCCTGAACATTTCAGCAGCAGTCTGCACTGACACTATTTGCCTCATTTCATTTCCAAATGCACAAGACGGGTCTCCAACATACAGACAACAAATCCCCACTAGCCCATTCTTACATTCAATTTGCATAACAGATCACTGTACAGCATTAGCAAAATTCCACGCTGCAAGCACATTTAATAAAATCATAGCGACAACGGCTTAAACAGTGCGTTAGTTAAAATTCCTGCAATGCCTATTATCAGTGGAGTTACATGATATGGGAAGGGTGGCGTGCCCTAATGAAATCTCACGCATGCAGCCAACAGACTGCAACAAAGACTGAACGATCACATGAGTGCTCCCACAGAAAAACAATTTAAGACCCGAACCACGTCACCCTTGCCTCCCAAAAGCCAGTCTGGCGTCATGTAAGTAAAAGCCCTACTTCATGTTACATTCCTGGAGCCGCAAGCAAAGGAAAGGAGAATTGGTAGAGGAACTGTGTGCTCGGCCCCAGCACAGAGGCATGCTTTGCATTCTTAAGCAGCCCTCTCTGAAACCAATCATCGTTACTTGCTAATTGGCTGGAAGGAACCTCGCTCCAGCCTTGACAGCCAAAAGAAGTACTCTGACTTCTGGTGACCATAGGAGACAGCACAGCTCCCGCGGCTGACAGCTAAGGGAGGGGTAAAAATCTGCATTAAAGCTGTGCAGTTATTTAATTGTGACTCCTTAGGATAATCAAAGTACTAGCAAAAAAGATGCACAAGACAGGAGAACTGAATTACTTGTGACCAAGGCAGGTACAGTGCAGTAATTCAGATGCACATTTACACATGTCAGGGCAAACGCTGTTAGAAATGGGGACTAAATTGCAGAGGACACTTAACCCATCTTACTCCTAAAATATTTTGCTCTAAGGTAAAACACGCACCATGTATTTTAAAGCATTAAGACACTAATTCTATAAACAATAATGCCTCCAGCATGCACACCGCGCACGCTGGAATGGATTCCTCAACTTGGCCTCATCATTTATGCATCTGATGAAACAAACACTGACAGCTTTTTTGCATTTGTAAAGGCCCCACAGCAGCTGTGGTGATCCCACCATAGAGCAATGAATTAAGCCTGAAACCCAGCTGGGTCTGCACAGAAGCCTTTTTTGCACAATACAGCAAGACTATCATTGTTAACCTAGGCATTATTGCAAAATATTCTGCATTACATTAAGAACGGAGATAGAGATGCCCTGGAAAATTAGCTTTAATAGGCAATTTATAACATTTAAAAATATGGATACCACATTGATTGCTAATTGACAACAAATTTCATAGTTTCATTTACACACAACCAGAGTGAATCAGGTAATTACAGAATACCACTTAAGCAGGAAACAAGGCAAAATTAAGAAATAACCCACATTAAAGTTATAAAATATACTACAAACTTTTATAAAATAAATGCATAAACATATGTATGAATTTAAAATAACTATGAAAATCATGAGCCTTCAAAGGAGAAGGAATTTGAGACAAAATCTTAGCGGAAATGGACATATGCATGTTTTCATCTAACAGAAATCTTAAGTTTTTTTCAGGACTAAAGCAAGCAGCTTAATACACTGCATAGTAATACTTAGGTAGTATTTTTCCACTTTAAAAGGACATAAATGTGTACTGAAAAAAATTTTACACCTGTCCTCACAACTGCTCAGTGTGAGGAAACCCTTTCTCTGGGTCCTGCAACAGGAACACACTTTCTGATTTCAAGCAGTACATAGGCAGATATTACACCTGGTTTGTCTTACCCCCCGTTTCTCCTTCATCTAGAGGATTACTCAGCTGAGTGCATAGACTCCCCAGTGCCAACTTCATACAGGCTTATCAAGAAAAGGTACGCAAAGAGAGGAGAGCGCTGATGAAGCAGGACGAGGAAAACAAAGTCACAGGGAACAATTTGGAAATAAGCAGCCAACTTAGAGGTAAGACTATGGTTAGCAAAAATAGCAAGATGAAAAATATCTTCCATTTACCATTTTTGAAATGCATGCATTTCTCCACAATGCAGAACTATCTAACCAGAGGAACTAAAGTCTTATTAAGAGAAACCAAAATTACAGGCAGCAACAACAAAAACCCTAATTCCTTTTATTTGTGGCATTGCCTCTGTTCCCAGATCATTTTTATTTTCAGTAGGAGGAACTGAGGGAAAAGGAAGAGAAAGTAAAAGGTAGAAAAGTTATGGGGGTTATAAAAAAAGAAAAAAAAAAGGGGGGGTGATAGTAGGGATGAAATGCACTTCAGACTCTGTGCCACATTTGGCTAAAATGAAACAAGATCCAATTGGCAGCTTTTGAACATATGACCCTCCAAAGGCAAGCTGTCAGCCCGATAACAGTCAAAGGAAATAAATGAACAACTCTGCAGTGTTCTGAAACTCTTGCGTAATGAAGTTAGTTTCATCCTGGAAGATGGCCAAAAAGCACAAATCAATGAGCAACCAACCTCCTATCATTTTTATCACAACAATAATACTCATCCAAAGGTAGGCTGTTATTAAGCCCTGGTAATATTTGCATTGGTCTTCCACACCAGAAAGTCAAAAACTGACAATAACAAGGAGACTCACTGTAGTGAGAAAACATGGGCAGAACTACTTTTCAGAAGTGACAATAAAGCAGCTCTACAACCTAGTCCAGGAAGAGACAGACACATGAATCTTCTACAGAAAGAGCTGTGAGATTACCAACCTTGCCAACACAGTAACTGTGCAAGTATACTTCAATAGGCATTAGACATGCCAGGCATTGGAAAAATGTATGAAATGAGGCTGTATAGCATTACACTTTGCTCCAGAAAACTTTCTCATGCTGTGGCATGAACCAAATATGAAATCAACGTAAGAAGACAGTGATGGGTAACTCTGAGAGCAGACACCTACAAGAACCTGAAGGCCATGTCATTGTGGAAATTCTCTTGGTTTCTCTGTAGGGAAACCTGCATGAAAACAGTCGACTCATGAAAACTAGTTTCCTGTATGAAAACAGTCAAATCAATTTACAAAAAGGAAAAAAAATTAAAAAGCCATGCAAGCTACAGCAACCTGGGAGATGCAGATTTAAAACCCTGTTTTTGACAGTTTTATATTCTCTTATCTATGACAGGATTAGGGGCCCTGATAAGAAGTCCACTATAACTGAGATTTCCCTTACTAAATATTGTCCTACTTTCTAAGCTGAATAGTAGATCAGTCAGCCAGTATTAGCATTGTTCTTACAGTCTTTGTCTCAAATAATGACAGCTATTCAATCTTCCTTCTTACATACTTAAAAATTTATAAGATATTACTTCTTGTTTCAAAGGATTGCCACAAGAGATCACCTATTATTTTGCTCTCCTTAACTAGACTAGTTTATGCACAGGCTTAACGTTATTCACATATGTTGAAATTAAACTATGTATTAAATCCCCCAGATCACCTGCAGATCCTTGCTTTTATTGAAGATGATCTAACCACTGAGAAAGTCAATAGATTGGAAATTTGGAAACTCAGCTGAACTCTCTTAATGGCATTCTTTGACAGAGAAGTGATCTTTTAAAGCAGAAGTGTTACACTGTGTTGCTTCAGCTCTGTAACACACGGGTTCCTGATTAAAACACTGGGTCTTCTCTTGTGAGGAAAAAAATACCTGGATATTTGGAGAGCATGAAATTAAGGAGGAAGCAGTACAGCACCATGAAACTTTTAAGAGAAGATAGCCTTTCAGCCAAGATGCGATTTACTGCTCCATGAGAACAGAAGAATGATGATAAATCACCTATAGAGAGGATGGTTGGGAGCAATTTCAGAACACCTTCAAAAGCATGACTGAACAGACACCTTCAAAGTCTTATTCCAAAGGCGACAGCATAGTGTGCTCATATATATTCTTCCATTGTAAGAGATGAAGAAACATGTCCCTCCTACATTATCATGTCCATCAGACAAGCTGTAGCTGACTTTCTGAAGACATGACCACAACACAATCCTGAGGGAGAACACACAAGTAAAAGCAACAAAAATACCACCAAGATGGCTAAAGACAGGGACAGTGGCAGGACCTAACAAAGAACTCAGGGCAAGCCATCCTTCACATGAGCAGGACTCCAACCACGGATAAATATCTTGGCCGTTTTTCTCACATTATACTAACCTTGGTTTCACAAACTGTGCTGGAGGGCAGGTTAGCTCTCCACAGCTGAACACACTCCTGCTCTAAACAAAAAATGAAGCTGCAGTCATGCTTGCAGAGTACAAGGAATAAACTTGAAAAATATTTGAAACACCTCTGAAATGGCTTCAAGTGAAGGAGGTGGATTCTGAGACTGCTGATAACCAAGCAGTCCTTCAGTCAGTCAGTACCATCTACTTGTGGTTATGCAAGGTGAACACGGACACAAAAAGGAGGAAAAAAAAAAAAAAAGTAAGAGACACAGACATATCCAGAAAAAAATGTTCCAAAATGCAAAAAATATCTCTAACCACTTTGCCAAGTAATCCCTGTGGTCAGCTTGATGCTACTGCAGAGAGGAAAGGAGGACACGTACAGACAGGCATGCGTGCAGGAATGCTGTTTCTGGTCCCATTTGGGCCAGGAGGCAGAGCCTAGCAGGAATGGCCTGAGTCATCAGGCATGAGGACAGCAGTGGTTATAATGCCTTAGGAGATGCACAGTCTGCAGGGGGAAAAAATGACAGGCTCACCAATGACAGAATCTGAGCAAAGCTAGCGTAAAGAAAAAGAAGTAACAGTTTACCCCTTCACTTTCCTCCCTCCAAATTAGAGAACCAGTAATTTCCAAAATGCCTACAGGGAATTAATATCACTGCATCCCTGACTGAAAGAGTACCATGCATAAAATTACACCAAGAAAGGAAAAGGAATCAACAAGTATATAAGAAAATATGCTTGGAGGGTGGTATGGGGACAGACGTAATTATGTACATGATAAACACATTTCCTTCTTTTGCACGATAGATAACTAGCTTTCACAGGAGCCAGCTCAAGTAGTATGATAATGAAATACTAAGTACGAAATCAAGAAATTATATTATTACCTGGAAAACTTTAAGAGAAACATACTTTTCATAACATATTTCTGCTGAAAATCATATTCCCGCTTTCCAAACAGGCCTCAGAAATCATTATACCTGGTCTGTCACCTAGACTGGAAGAAATCTGACCATCGTTAGTTATTTTGGAAGATCATACTCAAATGAAGACTGCAGAGCCCCTTTTAATAATGGAAGCTATGTGGTGGTTTTTATGATTGGTCAGTCGTGTCACAAACTGCTGCCCTTGACTGAAAGAATATGAATATTAATGGCTTATAAATAAAAACCTTTAATGTACATGAAATATGAAATTAGCTTTTCCTGAATGCTCACATCAGCAGGATTTGATTTCCCAAAAGTTCATAAAAGGACTGTAAAAAGAAATGAGCAGGGCCACATTCTACTTTCCTCCACAGTATTTGCGCATTAACAGTTTGTTGAGCCTTGCAAAACAAACACACAGCCAGTATTTTCTATAAAAAACACTCAAATCTACACACAGGCTTGAGAGACAAGTACCAACAGTATAATCCTCCCTCACCCCCTCTGAAGTGTTTCCTATGGAGCTGGTCCCCCAAATGAGCTGCATGAACCTTGCCTCATCTCTCTCTCTGGCCCTCAGGAAAAGAAAATAATACTGCAACGATAGCTCCTTTTGCTTTCTTGCAAAGAGATGGCAGAAACTTTGCAAGAGCTAATTTCCTTAGACAGGGACAAAGAGGACAGAGGAGCTCAGTCAGAAATACACAGAAATAAGAGAGAAAAGCACAGCAGTGGAAGACAAGAACAGAGGGGAAGAGTGAACTGTAAAAATATGCTGTGCACATATGCACACTATAATAAAGAGTAAAAAAGAAAAATAACAGTAATTACCTTTAAATAAAATATTAAGAAGCTGAAAAAGAAAAAAAAACTGAAACATTTCAGAAAAAAAGAAATCAACAGCCAGTATTACATTTAGTAAAGCCATTAAAACCATTAAATGACTGTCACCCTTTTAGAAAACTAACATTCCTGCCTGCAAATACTTGCACACACTCTTACACAGGAACAGCAAAATCTCAAGCCCTGAAAAGCACTTCGGCATGTGCTTAACTCATAAGCTCCCAAGTACTTCAACTGACGTCAGTAAGAGTATTCATACATTTGAGACAGGCACGTGCTTCAGTGCCTTGCTGGATCGAAACTGAGGGTGCCAATTCCACATCTGTTTAATCCACAGCAAAGCCAGAGGTCCTTATGCCTCGCTGCTCCCTTAACTGTGCCACTAAAAAGTCCTGCAGGCTTGCAATGAAACCAGACCATTTAAAGATAAGAAGGTGGAAGAAAAAAGAGCCTGGGCATAACTACTCTTTAAGTATCATAATTTCAGTGACCCTATTTCACATGCAGCTCTTTGGCTGTATTGATATGGCCAAAGCACCATACCATGAAGGAATGATTCATAGGGTCACCACTGCTGGCTTCAATGGTGAGAAAAAAGCATGTGATGCCACATCCTGCTGTTCCTATAATTAAAGGAAGCCTTGGTTTTTGTAGCTTTTTGATTTGACATGGTTTGGCCTTCTCACACTACTTGGGAACCCGGGGCAAAAATACATCAGCACTTCAGTAAGTGCGCACATTCAATAGACCACGAGTAGTTTTAACATGAGAAGCTATCTGAACGTATTGTTCAGCGGTACAAAATAAAACAAATAAAACCATGGGAAATTTCTGGATGAATTCCCCTATGTAAGCAGGTCCTTACCCTAAGATATAGAAAATAGAACAGTACACTGGCTTCACTTCACTCCCACAGTGGAGCTCTTGCATATAGGATGGGCGTGTGTAGCTGTTGAACGAAAAAAGAGTAGCAATTCTTCTACCACATTTAGCAGTGGAACTTAGCCTCCAGTAGCACAGCTAACTTAATTTTCTTTTCTTCCTCTTTTTATTTCTCTTGTGAAGTATAAAATTGTTCAAACCCTACCTAAGCAAGCATAACATGTAACAGTAGTACATTTTAAATTATATTTGAAGTGATTTTAGCACTTTGGAAATTATTACGGCACTGCCACGACCACGGGCACAAACACCTTCAGCTTCGTTTTCACCTGTGAGGCCTAACTTCATTTCAACATTATTTAATATTCACCGTGCTTCCAGCAGTAAGGTAGTACAGCAAAATCTAAATCCGAACAATCCTTAAAACAGACAAGGACAGCTAATTTTTCTTGCTATGAAATAAAACATGTATCTTGACTCCTATTTAGTCATAATTTCACAGCCCATTTAAATTCTATTGCTAAAAGACGCAATCCTACCCCTCCCTTGCCACTTCACTGGGTGTCCCTTTCCCAAGCCAAGTATTTTTCCAGCTACATCACAAACTGCAATATTAAATGAATCCACATTAAAAACCAACCACATTTTGTCAGTTCAGTTTTTACCTGCAAAGTCCCCAATCTCAGGTGGGAGTCACCTATCACCTGGCACACGTCAGCCTGCAGAAGAGAAGGAGAACAAGCAGCCAGAGGGAAGGCTGAACCACTTCTTCCAGTGCAGCGCAGACTTAGAATAATCACAGAATCACAGAACTAACTAGGCACCTCACTCATCTCCACATTCAAAACACTGTTATTAAAGGCAAAAAGCATAAGCTATACATAGGACATTCAACCATAGATTAGAAAAAAGAGAGTAGAACAGGACAGAACAGCTTCTCTTGACAGTTACTTCTTATTTTGTTGGTTTTAGTAGTTCAAGGCATCACAGACTTGAGAAAAAAAAAGCTGCTTCAAAATTATTTGCCATTAGGAAAACCATTATTTCTTCCACATTATAAATAATTAACAAGTTACAGTTACTATAACATGTGCTAAGTCCAGCTGTTAAGTAGTTGCTTGTCTTACAAAGTGATATTACTATGTCCCCATTATAAGCTGGGTAACTACAACAAAAAAATTAACATTGGCTTTCTGAGACCAGAGAATGTCCCTTTCAGTTGTGGCTGTAAAGCAGAAGTTGGTTGGAGTAGTACTTCTTCCAATAATTTATTAAAAGCTCTACTATGCCCGAATAAGATTATAACAAGAAAGCAGTCTTTCTGCTACTACTGCCTTACTCTCAAGTTTGAAAAGCTTTTACCAGTCTGCAAGTGGCAACAGGCCATAAGAATTATCATCACTATCACAACACTTCAAGAGGGGGTAAAAAAAGTGACTATCAATCAGAAAACCACATCTCAGGTGTCCATCTAGGTCATCCATATGTAAAATACACTCACATTAAGGCTGGTCACCTGGAGCACCACCCAAAAAGGAACCAGGAACAACACCAGTTTAGTTGCCAGTCAACTTAAAAAACAGTAACAGAAAGCCTTCTTTTCACTTGGCTTTGAGTTTTATGAACTCAAAAGTCCGAACCAAGTTTTCTAGGGCTCAAATCAAAACAAAAGTAGGTTTTTTCAGCTCAAGTTAAGAAGCTAATTCATCTGGCATATGTGCAGGGTTGCAAATTTGTGTTTTGGGGGTTTTAACATGCATGCTGCAGCTGAGAGAATTGGCTTACAACTTTGATGTACCAAAAAGAACTGTAGGACAAAGTGACCGACAGTAATATCCATAAAATAAAAAGCAAGAGAAAGAAGGAAACATATCCCTTCTCTAAGTCACCCACAGTCTATCTAATGGGTACCTTATCAAAAGAAAAAAAAGCAGTAAACATAAGGTGGTAGCCTGCAGCACCTTAAAAATCTAAATGCCATTTCTAGGCTACGTACTTTGTGAACATAAAGACTCTCCGTTTTAGAACGGCACAGGAAACTATATGCTAAATATAACAATTAATACAAATAATGATAAGCATCTCAAAGAATGAGAGACTGAACAGACTCTTGTCCAAGACTCATGGTTTCTGTCCACTTCAATAGTAGCAACCTGAAAAAATATTTGTACATTGCTATTGACTTGATTCACAGGCTTTATATCACCAGGTTCCTCTTTTCAATTCTTAAACATGCACGCCATTCAAAAATGTGTCTAGAAAATTGTTATTTAACTGTTTAAATTGAGTTGTCAAGGTCAGGGCAAACTGAATTCCTGCCACCTTGCAGCCTCAAAAGCTTACTCTCTTGGCTGGATGCAAGAGAAGTGTTTACCCAAAGCAGTAATAGTTTTTCTTTTTTTATCCAGAAAAAGAATGATGTACAATCCTCACAAAGAAACTAAAGTCCTTCCCATAACATACAAATGTGGGAAAGGGCAGAGTAGGAAAAAAATAACCTCATCAAAATTCCAGTACACAACAAATCCAGAAATATTGTGGAGCATGTATCTCTACCCACTCACATAAAACTGTTTCAAAAATAGGCACGGAATAAGCATATAGTTGAAAGAGCTGATAATTTCTCCAAATTCACTCCCATCATTTTTAATTGAAAAACATGCACTGCCTCAACACTCATCTGCAAGCAAAGCTAAAAATGAATTGCTTGCAATATATAGTTATCCTAACTTGGCTCAGACAACACAGTATCAAAGTGCAAAACTAAGATTAGTAGATTATGTCAGAATGAGCTCCCATGGTTTATTTTTGAATGCTGTAAATATCGTTAGCCAGTCATCATAGCATGTGTGTGCCAAAATACGCTAATCTTCTGCAACTATCACGTCATCCAAAAGATGTCAGACCAGCAAGGCAAGCTTAAAGAACTGAAAGCAGAGCACCAGGGACTCAAATACCACAAACGCTCCTGAAGTACAGCAGCAGGCCACAGTTCCTCAACCTGCCTATTATTTGCATTTCTTCTCAGTCATAGATCCAAGGCTGCCTTTTTTGCACAGCAAATCAAGGAAGAACCTGGCAAAAAAGATGGCAAGAAGCCAGGCAGAAAAGACAGAGCAGATTACAGGAGAGACATTTAGAAAGGATTAAATCATGCCCCTCAAGTGATGCAATTATGAATTCTTCTGGGGGCATCATCACATTTCTGCTGAACTGATTTTAGCAATGTCAAAATGTCCAATTCCGCCTGTAGCAATTCTACAGGCACTAAACTGAACCTGACCAGAAACTACTCCACAGGCCTGACCTAGATGCAGAAAGTATAGAGAGAGCTTAGTTTAGCTTTCTCATTTTGTTTTCTGTGTCTATTTTTAATCACCCAATCCCATTTTTATGCCCAATAAAAGGAGGTTTTTGTCCCTCAGATAAAAATAGGGGATATTGTTTGTGACGCATCAGTCCAGGATGAGACATCTGCTGCAGAAATGCTGAAGCAGCTTTACATCTTCCCGATGTGTACCAGCGGAACGATGATTTCCACCTGGGCCTCTTTCCCTGCTTCCGTGCTCAGCCAGGCTGGTCACTCCGAATGGCTTCCTGCAGAAGCATAAATTTAGCCAATAAACTTGGCACGGGAGCAGATGGGGTGCAACTCCCAGCATCCGTCTGCTCACAGACCAAGGAGCTGTGATCCCGAGCCTGGAGACACGGCGTTCAGAATGGCAATGCTCCCAGCCGCTGCTCAGCTCTGCCACTCACCACGGCCACCCTTGCACAGCAACTTCAACAGCAGCATTTTACAGCTTCAGATCCCTTATATGCACAGGGAAGAATCGGCCAAAAGACAGGACATACAGAGGGGAGGAAAGCTAGCATATTTTCAAACGAGACCTCACTGCTATAATTAAAGGGTTTATTCCTTTCCCACAGCCCACACTGGAAATACCAGGCCTCTGTCAGATTACTGAAGGAACAACTTCAGAACAGGATGTCATTACACAAGGGAAAGTGTGAAACTCGAGCAAGTGAAACAGCAAATGGTTTTAAACCTTCTACCTACTGCTTCATTGAGGAAACGTTTTTGTGACTGACTGAAATAAACTCACCCCTCCAAATGAAAACCAAGAGCTCCCAAATAAAACCTGCCTGTTAAAAACCATGAAGGATTGCATCCAATAATCCCAGAAGTAATGAGCCAGCAAAACAAGCAGCCCATCAAATATCTAAGAGAATACCAAATACATTTTGGCAATCATATTATTTCCTGTATCTGAATTTCAGTGCCAAGTAATCCTCACATACTAGACCTGAATTTTACAAACCATTTGCAGTTTCCTGGTGGCTTCCTACCACTTTAAAATGCTTTAAATAAAATATGGTGGTTAAATATAAAAAGTCTATGTGCACCATGTCCCATCATTCATTTGGACATTAAACTCCAGGTACATTTTACTCTTTTCTCTAAAGTCCTAACAACAGGTTAAAAACTGAGAGCTGAACTTTTGGCCTGTGGGGTAGGGACATTTAGGACCATCAGCACTAGGAAACACTTAAGGGAAGTTCAGGTTTGGCAACACTGAAATTTGCATTAATAGACTTGAATTTTAATGTCCCGTTAATCTTACACAGAGGCAGTCAAATCCATCAGCACTATTGTTTTCAGACTGTCTGCCCACTAAGGCAAACAATGCATCATTTACACTTGGTTTACATTTATAGTTGGGAAGCAAGCCATGCAAAGGACTAAGGGGAGAAACCAGAATATTTTAAACGCAAATTTGGATTTCGAAGAAGCCTGTATTCCTCTGCAAATTCCACATCTGCTAGATCACACAAAAGCTGGGTGTTCGTAATAAAAAAAATAATAAACGTGTCTCTGCTTTTCCTTTCCCTACCTTAAAATTGCCTTCAAACCCTTCCTTTCACTAGACTGCTGCAAACTGGAAACTTTAGAAATGAAAGCAGCTGGTCTTTCCCCTCCATCAAGCTGACTGAATTCAGTAGTCACTATACAATAAAAATGGACAAAACAAACCCCAAATCAACCCCCAAAAACATTTCCCGTCTCCTCAAGAGCTTTCACTTACGTTCAAACCAGGAAATAACAGTAATGTGTATAAACAAAACATAAATTTTAACGTGGATTCCCTTTAGCTTCAGACTAGGAGTTTTAAAAATTGACCTACTTTTATGCAATACTCCCACAGCTGAGTCATCACAGTATCAACTGGTCTCTATCAGCTGCAGGGTATGATCATCTCTTAAAAAAAAAAAGTATCCATACTGAAATGCCTCTTTCATTATGTTAAAAATACAGCGTTAATCTAATAGTCCAAACCATAAATGGGGAGGGGGGAATTTCTGAAGAAAGTTGGAACTATGTAAAGTAGTCCCTTATAATGCAGATGCCATGCCTTGCAGCAACAGCCTGTAAGCTACAGGATAGAATATTGGAGAAGGCAGAAGAAACACAGATTAGTTCCAACTCTGCCGCTGTTACAGCATGTAGCTTCAGGCAAGTAATTTAGACTCCTTTCTTTTTCATCAAACAATAAAATGGAGGGAATGCTACTGCCTTACAGAATCAGCTGACGTTTATACCACACTTTAGCATATGCATAACATTAGCTATTACTACAGAAAAGGAAGGGGTAATATGTTTTTAATGCTGGCTTAGAAGGCCTAGCAGGAGAAGGTGGAAGTGCTTAATGAACATTAGAAACTCTTCACAGGGCCTTGATTCACTCTAATTCACTCTGGGCAGCATCTTACTGCCCCTGGCTTGCAGACCATCAGAATGAGCAGGAGACCATTAGTATCTCAGAGCAAAGCATCTGTTGATAGCAAAGTATTCGTTAAAAAAAAAAAAAGTATTTTAATTACTACTTTCTACTTATGTACTATCCTATAGCCACTTACAACATAATGTTGTAGTCTCAAGAGAGCAGAAGGAGGCTAAGAGGAACCCAAAAGTAGCTCTCAAGTGAAGCTAGCATCCTTAAGCTTTTCATACAGGGAAAAGAAAGACTTGAGCAGCTATACTGCTGGAATTGTTACTGCAAGTGTGAAAGAGACCCAACAGAAAAAAAGCCCCAAAAGATGATGCGAAATAAGATGCAACTTACACTGAATACTACCTCTGCTGCCAGCAGCCTATTTACATTATTTCTTGTAGGAAGTGGTAGTGTAGAGCCTGTCATCAGTTGTGGGGATGGGGGAGAGAAATGGCAACCGCTCACAGGAAAGGAAGCAAGAGCAGGAGGCTCCAGCTGAAGCCCTGGAGTGCCCAGGGTCAGGCTCCTGCACAAATGCCCCTGATGCAGAAGAATGGAAGGATGCTGCGGAGTTACCAAATCTTCCCCAAAACTCCCTGAGCCCACATCGAGCACACCCAAATAGAGAGCATTGTTTCAAAGGCTGCAGCAGGCACAGGAGCTCTCAGATGTCTGCAGCACGCTAATCCTGCCCAGGCCTTGCTGGCCCTCTGTCTGAGGGGCTTACGAGGCCATCCGTAGGTGAAGCGTGTCACCTCATGGCAGACTACAGCACTTTTACTTCTGCAAGGACAAGGAAACAAATCACACGAGGTGACAGTAGTGACATTATTCCTTAATTATACTTCACCATCTGCTACTGTGGCAGAACTGTGCAGGTATTTTAAGGCGGTAATCCAGGTCTGATACTCTGAGACCTAAGCCAGCAAGAACAGAACATTTGCTATTTAAGCGTCACAAAAACAGTCCAAAAAATGCACCTATGAAATTACATTCAAGACATCAAAGCGTTTGAGTCAAGAACTATTAATTCCAAGCGCATACTGAACGCAGTCTGGCTTCTTGGTGGATGCTTTACAAAGCTGTCAGTTTTGTGAGGCTGGAGCCAAAAGGCAATATTTGATATGTAAAGATGTTTGAGAAGGAGGAGGGTAAAGTGAGAAGAAAGAGTTGTATGAGTCAGCCATAGATCTTTTAAAAATTAAGTGAGAGCGTTTTTAAACAAGAGGAAAAAAAGATGCATACACGGATTTCCTCATTCCTGGGTTACCAATGGCAAAAGATAACGCTCCCTAAGTTTAAGAGAACTTTCAATCGTGAGCACTTACAGAGCAGGGAGCCAAGCCCTGTGACAGCAGCCCACAACACGGAGGCTTTACTCCATTGTTCTCAGCACCTTCTTGTTTTCAGAATTTATTTCTCAAATGCTGAAAAATAAAAAAGCAGCAGCAGCAGCAGCCTGAACAGGCTCCACTCCTGGTACAAGGCCAGTTTAAGCCGAGGTTGGATGGGGCACTGAGCAACCTGATCTAGCAGAGGGTGTCCCTGCCCACGGCAGGCGGGCTGGAACTAGGGGATCTTCAAGGTCCCCTTCCAACCCAAACCGTGATTCTGTCATTCTGTGACAGCTCGCAGCGACATGAGAGGAGCGGGGCCACCAAGCACCACTTGGTGCCCGTGTGGCGGCTGTGCCCTCGCTCCTCACGGCGGAGTATCACCTCCGGCCTAGGGGCATCAGGGACCTGGCGTGGGCAGCAGGGCCCGACACCAGGACCAGCGTTCCAGGTGCGGGCGAGGCTTGTGCTGGCACCGGAGAGAGGAGGAGGCGGCGCGCTCCGCCGGGCTGCCGTAGCGCCCGAAGGTCACGGGCAGGAGACGTGCCACCACGCGTGTCGCCACAGGACGACGTGACCGACGCTCTCCTCCCATCCCGGAGGCGGCAGGGCGGCCCCGCACCTGCTCACCTGGCCCGGGCCACCCCCTCCCTCTCTCCCTCCGTCCCTGGCTCCCTCCCCCGCGGTGCCGCCGAGCGCTGCCCCGGGGGCTCCTCCCGCCCCCGCCCCGCCTCGGCTCTGACGTCACGGAGGGGCGGGGGGGCGCAGTGCTGGGGGGCGCCGAAGGTTCCGCGACGCGCAGGCCCGTCCCTTTGTGACGTCACGGGGAGCGGGGCGAACCTGGCCGGGCGGCGGCGTGGCCGGCGGCCCGCGGGCTCCGTCGCAGCCCCGGCAACCTGTTGCTGCCGCCGCCAGCGCGCCCCGCCGGCACCGCCGCCTCCTGCAAAAAAAAAAAAAAAAAAAAAAACAAGCCGAAAATGGAGAGGGGGTGGGGAGGAAAGAGGAGGGGGAGAAAGGTTTAATAAAAGCGCCGCCGCGAAGTTGTGAGCGGTGGAGCACCCTTGCACGTTGTCCGCCCTCGTCCCTGCTGCCTTCCTCCTTCCCCCGGGAGCCGCGCTCTCGGCCCCTGCCCGGCGGTGCGAGAGGGCGCCGCATTGTTCGCCCCGGCGAGCCCGGGGGGAGCCGGCCTTTGGGGTGATCTCTCCCCCTTTTCCTCTCGCCTCCCTCACCCCCCCTTAATTATTAACACCGCGGTTTCCTTCCCCCCCGCCCCGCTTTTGTCTGCCTGCCTAGGAAACGTGGACGCCTCGCGTGTTTCGCCAGACTTTCCATCCGCCGTTCCCGTTTCGATGCCATACTTTAAACTCGCCGGCCCCGGGCTCCCCTCGCCTCTGCAATGCGGATGTATTTTAATTCGGAAATTTAGGAGAGTGCGGGGGGGGTGGAAAGGAGGAAGGGGACAGCTCCGAAATAGCGCGGAGTCTTCCCCCTCCACCCCCATCCCCAAAACCACACACACATCGTTCCACCACCACCTCCCCCGGGCAGCGTTGCAGCGGGGCGGGCAATCGATAGCGGTAGTCAGCTGTGGAGTCAACTGCAGTTTTACCAAATCTATAGAATACCGAGGCAAAGTGTCCCGAAGGTCACCCTCCCTGCCAAGGGACACCCCTCCGCTGAAAGGGATCGGCGCAGACGACAAGACGCGATATAAACTACAACTTTTGAAGCCTCGCATCAAACACGCCCCAAAGCGAGGATTTCTATATATCGCCCCCCACACCCGCCCCCCAAAATATTTTTTTTTTTCAACAGGGAGATAAAAATCATTATTCCCTCTAATGCATACACGGATAATCCCCTCCGCTTTTCCAAACGTAAGGAAAAACTGCCCTGTGCCAATCAAAACGTAACTGGAGCACGAACAAAAATCCAACTACCCATCCACATTTATATGTTTAAAGGATTAGACAATTACAAGGGATTGGTTAAGCGGCTGAATAAAGCGAGGCAGAAATACAGCCCAGGCTGCGCTGGATTAGCCCAAATTTTCGAGCCATCATAATGAATTATTTTTAAAACAGCACCGAGCCATTTTCCTCATTATTCCAGTCAATCCCGAGGAACGCGCTGGCCGTAAGGCGATCCCCGGCTGCTCCGGTGTCTATCGCAAGGCAGAGCAGCCGAGGATCGCACACAGGAGAGGGGATGTGGTACTGCGAGAAACCAGCTCGCCATAACCAGACACTCGGTTTCAACTTAAAGGGCTTCCAACAACCACCGCCGCCGCTTCACCAGACGGGGATAGACACACGTAGATCATTAAAAATAAAAAATTAAAAAAAAAAAAACAAAACCAAAACCAACCCAACCAAAAAACATCAACCCCAAAAAACAACAACAAACCTCTTTTAGCATGCAAAAGCACAGAATTAAGAAAACCGCTTGAAAATGCAGTTCGGTGACATTATCGCGGCCGCCCCCCGAGCTCCTCGCGTTTCATCTAAAACTAGATTATGATTGTGTCATTTGAGGTCAATACATTTATGCACTGGAGGAATCGCTACACAAATCTGGTTTTATAACCGAACTGGATAGCAGGCTTCCCCGTTAAAAGGGGCCTCTGAAACTCCCCCACCACACTACAGAAAAATCAAATTCAGCATCACATTTGTTCCCAAAGCCTCAGAGCTGCAAGATTAGCTATAAACTTGACATTCACTGCCATTTCCTAAAACTGGGAGTCAAACGATACATGTTATGACCACTTACGTATTTCTTTTGAATTATATTCCTCTTGGGTCTTTCTTTGCTCATTCTGGTATCCAAATTCTGATTGCAAAAGGGGACAATTGCTTCATGAATTAAAGCCGAGACAATTAAAAAAAAAATTTAAAAATACCGAAAAAATCCAGGGGGGAGGGGGTTGTTTGTAGTGGTATCTTGTAATCCGACTTTCTTTCCTCACAATGTGATTCTCCTAGCAATAAATCCGAGAAATGGGGGACGGAAGAAAAAAAAAAAAAAAAAAGACGAATGCGAAGGAAACGAAAAAAAAAAAATTCACTTTAGTGAAGCATTATAATGGAAAATTTTCCCCTAAACACAAAAAACGACGCCCTTGATATCCCCTTTTCTCTTTCTCGAGCCGCCTAAGCGATCTGCAGGTCCTTAGTGTCAGAGCTGTAGTTACATCTTGGAGGAGGAAAGGGGCCGGGAGGAGAAGATAAATAATCGGGACGTTGGAAGTCACGTTTGTGCCGCTGCAGCAGGGAAAGCGGCAGGGACAACTCCAGCAGCGGCGGCGGCTCCGGCGGCAGCAGCGGCGGCGGCGGCGGCGGCAGCGAGGGCTGCACGCACCGTGTGTGTCTCCGCTCCTCCAGCTCCCCCCTAACCAATGAGAACAGCTCTCCGCCAGCAACTTTAAATGGACCTGGCTCCCTTTTTTTTTTTTTTTTCCTTCTCCTTCTTTTCCTCCTCTGTTGTTAATATATATGTCTGCGTGCGTGTGCGCGCGCGCGCGTGTGTATGTATATATATATATATCTATGTATGCGTGTGTATATATATACACACACGGACACACGGCACACACACATACATGCATACACCTCCTAGGGCTCGCCTTTAATTCCCAACCGCGACAGCAGCCGCAGCGCGCGGCCCCTCGCCGGGCTCAGCGCATGCAACAGGCCTCGCTAAACACTCCACGTGGGTCAAGCGTCATGCGCTTCCCTCTCCCACCCCCCACCCCTCTTCCCACCTCCCTTCTTTTGGCATTTAAGCGTGGCCACCCGGCAGCCAAGGTCGCCTGGAGCCCTACGCCGAAACCCGAGCGGGGAGTTTGAAGACGATCCCTCAAGAGCGCAGCACGCTCTGTCGCCGTGCCCTGCCCCCCTCCCCGCCCCGCTGCTGCCTCCTCTCTCCTCCTGCCTGCCAGGGGCTGTCCTTCCGCTCCGTCCTTGCGCCCGCCGTGCCTCCCCCGGCTTCGCTACGCACGGGGGACCCGCCGCGCTGGCAGCACCTAAAAGTCACGTTTGGCCGCGCAGGGCCCAAGAATTGTCCTTGTTCGTGGGGAAAGTTGTAGTTCCCTCGCCACAAAATGGCGAACGACGGAGAACTACACCTCCCGGCGTGCGCCGCGCGCCCGGCCGCCGATTGGCTGCTGGGCAAGGAACCCCCTTCGCCACGCTCGTTCCCCAACACCACCACCACCCACCCCCCTCTACGTTGGTTTCCCCCTCCCGCTTGTCTCCCCCAGCTTCCCCCCCTCCGCGGCGCTCGGTGGTAGAGGCTGAGGGAAGGGGGCAGAGGGCCGGGGAGAGGTGCGGCCGGAGAGGGAGGGAGGGAGGGAGGGAGGGAGGAAGAGAAGGAGGAGGAGGAGGAGGAGAAGGAGGAGAAGGGCGAGGGGGAAGTTTATTGGGAATCGCTGAAGGGGAGTGAGGAGGCAGGCAGGCGCCGCGGGAGGCTGCAGGGAGAGCGCGGGGATTAATGTGTCTGGCTTAGGCTGGGAAGTGGCGGCACGAAAACTTCGTGTCTGTGGGCTGCGCCCGCCGAGGAGGCGGCGGTCTGGGTCTGCCGGACAGACAGACGGACAGACAGACTGCCTGCCGGCGGGCGGGCGGTGTCAGCTCGGGACACGCTGCGGGCTGAGCTGCGTCCTGCAGGGCCCGCTCGGTGTCTCCAAGGTGTCCCGAGGTCGCGCCGGGGCTGCCCCGCTGGACCCGGGCCGGTGGCCCGGCGCGCCCGGGAATAACCTTTTTGTGCGGATGGATGTGGGCTTTTAAATCCCGCCGAGAGCCCGGCGGCTTCCCAGGAGCGGCGGCCTGTCCTCGCCCAGGGCTGGTGCCGAGGCTGACCAGCGCCTGCTGCCTCAGCCCCGCCGGGCTCTGCCGCTGGACCCGCCGGCGGCTCCTGGAAACCGGCTGTCGGTGGGAAATCCCGAAGTTCCAATTTTCGAATAATTTCAAATGTATTTTTTCTGTAATTAAAAAAAAAAAAGAAAAAAAGATTAAAAAAAAGTAAACTATTTTGGAAGTGGAAGGTCCGTCTTCAGCAAAAGCCCAACAGTTCCTTAATGGTGGATTGAGGTGTTGGAGCAAGCGGAGAGGAGGGTCACAAAGTTCATAAGGGAACTGAAGCACTTCCCTCCGAAGACTGGCTGGGAATGTTTGTGGGGCTGATAAATAAAAGGTTCTGTGGAGGCTCCATGTTGTTCAGAGCCAGTTTGGATAAGGCCTTTAAGCATCCTGATGTATTGGGAGTTGTCCTTTCCCAGGACAGCGGGAGTTGTAACTAGATGATCTTTAAAGTTTCTTCCAAGTCCTAACATTCTATAATTACATCTTCTCTAGGGACAGGGAGGAAAGAGTGTCATTAATGATGTCCCTTGGTGTGAGGTATCACCGTACCCAGTGTGTGTTTGTGCTTTTCTGTAGGACTCACCACGAACTATGAGAACTGATGGATGTACTTTTACACTAATGACTACACTTGGGTGATGCTTTGGGAGCTTTACAGTGTCTTCCACATGCAGTTTTTATGTTCAGTTCCCTTCTGGAGTGTATCACAGCTGCCCTGTAAGGATGAAAATTTTTGTGCAAAGCTCTTGAGTGGCAGTGTTCAAAATCAGGAGAGCAGAGGACAGAAGTTGCCAGAACTTCACTCACTAGTACCTAGCCTTGAGTCTTCCCCATGAGACCATCCTACCCCACTTCTGTGAATAAGTGACCATCTTGTTGTCCCTTTACCTTAGAAACAGAATGCAAATAATGTTTAAGATGCTGAGTGGAAAAAGTAAAGTTATGTCATAATTTATTAGTTTCCCCTAACTTCTTCTTCACGTTTATTTTTAATTATTTCAGGACTCTTTTCCTAATCTTGTTTAATAAAAATTGAGGTACAAATGGCCTGTGCTTGGCCTCATCCAATATCAAATGTTTTACTTGTGATGAGGTTAGTGTTTTGAAGCCTTTTCTGTAAGTCTCTCATAGGAAAATACAGATTACTTCTTAAGTCTAAAGTGAGGTTTTCGTTCCTTGAAATTGGAAATATGAACATTTCTCATAGGACTGTTTACCTTCCTGCCCTCACTTATTTTTATTAAGGTGTTTATGCAGCATGAAGGTCTAGGACATCCTTGGAAGAAAATGCTTTTGTCTTGGCTTTTCTTCAATTAGTAACAATGCGTCTGTGCTCCTCCAGAAGACATTCTGGAAAGCCAGAAGAGACAAAGATAGCCATTCATGTATTTCTGAGTCAATAATTGAGCAAAAGGTTTTCATAGAAAAACCTACCTGGCTTTTCTCAAATGACATAAGGTAGCAAACCCAACTATTCCCCCGCCCCTTACTTTGGAGATTGCTTCCTGAGTGGTCTTAAAAGTCTCGGTGTTGCTATGTTTGCTACTGGCTTTTGTGCCATGTGTTGAACAAGAGCTTACTGTCAGTGCAAACTAATGAATTTTCTTCTGGAGGCTGGGTGGCAGAAACCTTTCCCATAGATCCGTGGCTCTATTTACATTTGTGTTCTGTTACACAGAGCATTGTATTGTGCACATGCTGGGTATCATGTATCCGCTGTGGGTCTTGCCTTTCAGTTCTAGCTTGTGTACATTTTGGAGACCGACCTTTTAAATGCTGAAGCTGGACTGGTTTGCAAAATTAATTAAATGCTGGTACAATAGCACTTAGTATCATAGGTTAACTGCTACTGATGTCAGTGTTTGCAATTACAGTTGACTGCTTTTTTTCCTAGTTGTGACTTTCCTCACAGTCACTTCCAACTATAACTCTGCTTGAAGATGTTTGAGAAATGACTACTGTTAGCATGATAGAAATTCCTTCTTCCTCTTTTTCCTTGTTTCTTTCTCATTCATTTCTTCATTGTAAAGAATCCTTTACAGGAATTACACACATTTGTAAAGGAGCCCTCCAAACTAGATATATGTGTTCTACAACTAGTTTTTAGTCACTGTCCGGTGTCAACCTTTCCAATAATCCCAGTGGTCTGAGTATAATACTATTTGTAAAAAAAAACTTTGGGGATTTTTTGTTTGTTTGGGTTTGTTGGGGGGTTTTTTGGGTGGGAAGGGGGATTTCTTGGTTTGCACGGGTCACTTTCTAGCATGTAACATAACCTTACAGCACACAACTCAGTGAAAAGTGAGAGGAAACTTCATTCAAAAGGAACCTTGGTGATACCTCTCCAGCTACTAGAGTTTTCATAATATTTGCCTGGTTCACATCTCAGTGAAGATAAAATCCCTTTGAGGTTATAGGAAAAGAACATTGATCACGGCAGACTTACCTATGGCTGCACTTCTTTTTTTTTTTTTTTTTAATTTTAATTAGGGACTACTGCTTTTGGCCCTTTTGGACTTGGAAGGCAGATATATGTGCTGATTGGTTTCCTCTGAATTCTGGGGCAAAAGTTTTAGTAAGCTAATGTGGAAAGTCCTGCTATGGGTGCTGACCAAACCAGGTCAAAACAAATAAAAAAGAATATGTCATTCAGAAGGAAGACTATTTAATTTTTAAAGTTTTTTGGTTGTTATTTCTTCTCATTGGTCAAACAGATAAAACAATAGGCACGAGAAGTACGGGGAAGGCAGAAAGAACATGGGGTAAATTTGTGAGCTGCAATTCACCAGTCGGCAAACAAAGGGCATGATGCCAGACAAGTTTGGCCATAAAATAGTATTAGGGGCTGGCTGTGATTGTTTGTGGACAGATGGCTGGTTACCAGTTCATAAAAATAACTTCTGATACCTTTTCTTCAACTGTCTTGTATTTACCTGAATTATTTCACAGAAAAGACAAGATTAATTCTCTAGCGTTCAACAGGTTTTCTACAATTGAAAGTGATGCAGCTTTCAATTCTGGACCTTATATCTTGTGTGGATAAAAGCAAAATGTTTTTTACATTGAGAAGGATGAGAGTGAGAGAGGCTTGGTAGTTTTGTGCGGCTAGATACAGAATTTGCTTCTTGCCCTAGAATCTGGTTGGCCATCTGCAGAGATGTGTGGGGAATTCTCGTGGTTTTTTTGAGGTTTGAATCACTTCTTGGAAGCTTCATGGAGTAGGTAGAGACTTTAAAAGAGGACCCCTAGCTTTGTAAAATCAATACACATTCCTACAGAGTAGCTTTTTTTGCAAGAAGCAGTAACAGCATTTATGTATAGCATATTTTGTTCATGTTTGAGGAGATGGAACTCTACCACAGGCAGACAACTCTTCCTCCTAGCAACTAAGAAGGATGTGGAGACCATCAGAGAGAGGTCTCTCTCTATAGATCCCTTGCCACTGACTTGAGTTGATGCCGAGACCCAACATTCTGGTTTCCACGTTTCCTAATTGGGGTTCCTCTCCACTTTCTGTCATGCTTTACATCCTATCTGTCCTGTATTCATATTCTGCCTTATTGTTTTGCTTTGGTCTTTAAGGCTCCGTAACACATTACGGTAATATTGGAGTAGTAAAAATAGCGTTGCAATACTTATTTAAGAGAAAACCATCCACCGCTGTGAATTAATCCCCTGGGGAAGAGGGAAGTAGAACTTCCTTTTATTTGTTCCCATGGGGAAATAGAGATACAAGCAGCCAGTTACTGGTAATCAGTTTGGCCACTTCCCCCCAACCTTTTTTTGCTTGTTAAATACATATGTATAAATGTACGCATTTGTTAAATATTTACGTAAAATGCAAATGTAATGATCAAGCAACACAGAAAGCTGGGGAATATGCAAGGTGTTGCCTCTGCATCTAAGGGTTTCCCAACAGGCAGCTTCCAGCACGCACTTGAGCTCTACATGTGTAGTGGATTCTGTATCGCATGCACAGAGGGTGGATTCATGCACTGTGGATTTATGCACGTGATTTAAAGTCCTCTGAGTAATTGAGACACAGTGCCTGGCATCTCCAGGAACCTTAGAGAAGCCATGCATGCACGTGCAGGCAGACACTACACAGATGGTCAGAGTGAAAGGATACTAAAGTGGCTAAGTTAAGCACTCAAAAGTTACAAAATGCCAGAATTGGGAAAATGCTTAGGCAATATTAATTCCATCTATACATCTATATATTGCTTTGTAATAATCTTAAAATAGATTACCTTTCCCCCCACCTCCATAGGATGATTGGGTTTTATTTGGTGCATTAAGTGAGTCTGCTCTAGGGATGAATTAGAGTACATGCTGAAGGAGAGAGAGAGTGTTGTCTGTTGAACTCTTACCCTCCTGTGTTCCTGGGAGCATAAGAAGGGAAGACATAATCTCATTGTTAAGGCAGCTGAATGTTGCTTTGGAGAAGTTGATCCTCTGCCAAGGAGTGTGATGCTGGGTAAGCCATTTACATCAATCTTTTAATAGTGGCCAGGTCAGCACTACCAATTTGTACATAAATAGCTACAGTTGTCAGGTGGGTGATGAGTTGTGACTTGTGACTGTCATAGCTCTTTGATCCAAATCTCCTAGTGTGCAGGATACTTTGTTCTCCCACTTGAAAACGTAGAAGAGGAGATGGGGAAATAAATATGTCTGTGGTTGCTAGAGTGTTCCTATTGTAGCTCTTGCATTGTTCCTCATTTTATGGGTTCTCTTAGGACTACACATGTGCATCTGCACCAAAGGCTGCTGGAAGCTGTATCCTTTGAACACAGAATATGCAGTGCTTAATACTAGCAAGACCTGTATTTTAGGTATTTTGAGACACTTCAGATCTTAATTTCTGACTGCCTCAGCTTACAGACTGTAAAAAAAAAATAGAATTAATGCATTCCTTTAGCACACAGAACCGATGGAAACATATCACTTGTGGACTGTCATGATGTTCTCAGTGCAAGCACCACAGAAAAAGCACCACAAATCTCTTTGTCTCTTTGTCTGCCTTTTCTCTATTGAATTTAGTACTTTAGTACTTTGTCAGCTTTTCTTTTCTTTGAATTTTATTTCACTCCTTTTTACAGCTAGCAATGTAAGGTTGCTTGTCCTTTCCACATTGTTCAGCATTTACTGCAGTTTGCTCAGTTGCCCTGCATCTGTTGAGATGTAGGATTGTGGGACAGTAACCCCTGAGGCACAGAAGCTTGAACAAAATCCTCAAAAGTACTCAAGCTTGAACAAAAACTGTCAAATTAATATGAACTTCTGATTTTGTTTCAGTGCAAGTTGCTGCATAAACTCTAATCTTACATGAATGTGAACTGTTTTAGTTGAGTTAGTAATTTAAACCATTTCATTAAATGGAAGTAAGAAGCTTTTACATGGAGATAAGAGCTCTATGAGGAGGAAGGGGAACAGGAGTGTCTTAGTGAAAGGAAGAGGGGATGGAGAAAAGCACTCAATCCTTCTTCCTCCTCTTCTTCTTATTTCTCTGTGCTCATTTGAAAGTCTTTTTTTCTCCCTTCTCTCCCTCAGCCTTATGAAGAGTGTGATGCTTACTTTGAGCCATGGGGAAGATCGGACATGTGAGACTAACAAAGTTAGTGATCAGAGGACAGTGTTGATGGGCAAGGGGAGATCCTCTCTGTGGCCAAAAGACACATGGAACAGTGCTGGAGCAGGGAAGGAAAAGATGACTGCCTTGCCAGTATTTCACTGGTGAAAAGTGGCATGGGAATGGGGGAAGATTTGAGAGGACAAAGTGCAGGGTGGACTGGAATGACTTCAGAAGCAGGCAGGTTGTGAGGAGGGAGGAGGACTGGGGAATAGGGCAGGGAGTAGGTAGATGGAAAGGGGCAAAGGCTGGTTTTGCTGTAGAAGTTGAGTCTGGTGGTTTTGTGGGAGGAAGGGAAGAGGCAGCACAGGTTTTGGTGCTCCAGGGTGGACCGGAGGCTCTAGAGACTCCAGGTTCAGCCAGCACCATTCCATAAATCTGTTATTTGCATGTCTTCTTTTCCTGCCTGCATGTCAGCTGTCTGGGCAGAGCCTGTCTTCCAGGGCTTAATTTGCAGAGAGAGAGAGAGCACATAGGGCACTGAGATGAGACGTTGCATGCTGAAGCCTATCTTCATAGGCAGTATTGATGGTCCTCCCAAGCACAGGACACACTCTGTTTTACTGTTGGGAAAAACATCCAGCTCAGTTGCCCAGAGCTGCTTCCAGCTGATGAATAGCATGGAAAAGTGGTGAATCAGGCATTGAGTATGGCTCCAGTGCTGGCCGGGTCTGTGCTGCTGGCGTCTAATTTACTAGCCAAAAATCAGCCATCATTTTGCATCTTGTAACTGACTGTAAATTTCAGATGTTTGAAACATGATTTGTATTATAGCCAAGTAGAATTAATTTTGAGCATGGTGGAAGTTGTGGTTTTAATAAAAGGCCATGTTTATAACTAATCAAATAACACACACAGTGATGGCTCCTACTGAAAAGGCAGAAGCAGCAAGTTGTTGTAGTCATAAAGAAGGTTATCAGATGATTCAGTGTTTAGTAACAGTATAGAAAAGGCCTGATCCTATGAAGTTCTGGGTGCTCTCAATGGCTTTTGATTGTTGACCAGTTTTTGAGGTACCCACACAATGCACAGGGTCAGCACCATGAAATCATTAAGTAAAGAGCAGAATGTAGGAAATAAAATATGAGAACAGCTTGCTTGTTCTTAGGAACAGCTTTTATTGCCCAAAAACTGGCGTATATTTACTTCTTGTTTGTGATAGACAGTTAAAGTAATAACTCCAGTGGTGGTCTCTGTTTTTATTGAATTTGTAATATGTGCTGGCTTTGGATGTGCGGTTTCAGTCTTCTGCTGATGTGAGATGGAATTTGTGCTCTGTTTAGTTCATGCCATGTCTTTTGTCAGTTCAGTGCCTGAATAAGCAGGGTTGATGGCATGTAGTAACTTGGTGTGAGAGGCTAAGATAAAACCCCAGCTGTTTCTCAAGATATCGCCTGCTGTTATCAAGAGGCTCAGGTTAGCAATTTTAAGTGTTACAAGGACCTATGTTTTTGAACTGCTTTCCTGAAGAGAAGGTAGAAATGTACATGCCTGGCTATTTTAGGAATCATTCTTTCTTGAGTGTGCTTATAGTTCATGAAATGTGGGCTCAGGGAATATGGGTAATAAAGCTGAATTATCATCCTTGAGTGTTTGTAGATTAAGGATATTGTATACGAGTGAGTCGTGGTAAAAGCTGACTTAGGTTTAAAATACCAGCAACAACAACAACAATAGAGAATGGATAGCCCAACCAAGTGTTGGTCACGTCACTAATTCTTAAGGGATTCGGGTACAGCTGAAGACTTGCCTTCTTCACTGACGTGGTGGATGCAACACACCAGCAGCCAGCCAGCTTCCACGATCCCTCCTGCTGACCAGTCCATGAAGAAATAGTTATCTGCCAAACAAGCTGTTTGTTTTATTTCAAAGCCCCAGTGGGCCCAGCCCTTCCTGCCTAGCAGCTGCAGCAGGCTCGGTTCCTGCTCAGTGCCTGGCCTGGGAAGAGATTGCTCATTGGCCCAGGAGAGTGGTTCTCCATAATTGCCTTCTGAGGAATGCTGTGTGAGAGGATTTGGACTTTCTTTTAAATTGTTTGTTTTATTAAAGTTTGTTTATTAAAGTGAATATCTGGTCACAATAGAAACATGTTTTTTTGAAGCCTGTGTATTGCCAAGAGAGCAGGAGAGAGCACTATCAGGTTATTGCTTCCCCAGGATCAGAAGTACACAGGCAGCTCTGCAGCATCCTGGCACCTTCTTTCTTCCCTCTTCCACTTGGACCCTGACAGATCTGCTGTAGTCATCACTCCCTGCATCTCTACAGGGGGGACAGGGATGTGGGAGTTGCTCCACCTGTGGCATTTCTGATAAACAGAGGTTAGATCTGTACTGCAGATTGAAGGGGTACCAAAGCTAGCTTTGAACAAGCTAATCCGAGTGCCTCTGCCAGTCTAGCTGATGAAGTAGAGGGGTCTGGATATGTTAATTTATACCACTAAAAGGTATGCTTGTTTACCCTTGGAAGGTAAATTAATCAGAGATGGCAAATTCATGCAGAAAGCCAAGTCTGCCTCTAGTACCCAATATAGTTTAGTCAGCTTTGCACCATGCATGTACTCAGTTATGTTCATTAATTAAAAGTTTTGAAACTGCCAGTAAATTAAAAATATGTTTGTCATATTGAGTTGCTATACCATTCTCTCATCAGCTGAGCGGAGAATATGACACCTGCAGCTGTCACAAAAAGTGTGAGCCACAGCCCCAGTAACCCTTTCTAGTAAGTGTGTGCCGTACATATGGGTTACATAAACTGTAATATGTCAACTTGCCCACCTGGGCCATGAGATGGCTCATCTTGTGAGCCCAGAAAGATTAATTTTAAGCCCAAGAGAACCTTGCTTAGAATTTATGGCTTTTGGAACTAAAGCATCTCATCACTATGTGATTCTATCTTTGTATGTTGTAGTTTCTCTGCATGGAATATAACACAAATAATCTCACACTTTCTTAGCAAACCATTCAGGATGAGGAAATTGTCTGGATGAGGGAATGGCGTGGGAACACTCTTATGGACCAGTGAGTCAAAGACTGGAATTCCCTCTATAAACCAGTAATCTGTCTGGTGAGTTAACATGCTCAGAGCTGCAGTGGTTTGGGTTTGTTGACACACTTCTCAGTGAGACTGGTGTTATTCAGTTTTCTGGCTAGGACCGACTTTGGACAGCCGAGTGAAACAAATGTTCCTAGGGAGAAGCATGAACTGAAGGCTTGACTTTAAAACAAAATATCCCTTGCTGGCCTTGGAAGAGAATAAGCAAGAGTGGTGATTTTTTAAATCCTGCCTGTGAGATCAGTGTTAAAAGCCTTGAGGAGTGTGGTTAGGTCAGTGTCTACAGTGTGTGTAGGAGCTGTGTCCTCGTAGTCACAGCAGGGATTTCTGCTTGGTTTTGACTTGGCTCAGTCTTTAAATGGACACTCTCTGAACTGCTTTCTTCTGTAGCTACTTGTACTCTGCTCTTGTTGAACACCCAGAAGTGGCACCCCACTGTAATCCAGCAGCTCAGCTGGATAAATTGAAATTTTATGAGAGGGGGGGTTAGGATGGGCTTCTCTACTGAGGAGAATTCGTCAGTGCCCCATTGCTCATTGTCAGAAGCCCTATTCCTGCAGGGGTCTTCCACTGGCAATCCTCAGACCACAGGTGGAGGTCCCCACCAGCAGCCAGGGGCTTCCACTGCCCGAGTGTTTCCTCCTCAGTTGCTGGTGGGGAGAGAATTTCTCACCTCTTCTGTGGCAGACCCTTTTTTGAGACAGTAAGGATTTGTGAGATAAACAGGATGGGTTGCTGTGGGATTCTGAGTTGGCTGATTGTCACCACACCAACTGGTCCAGAATGGCTGTGGCTGAAGCCTGCTGGATGTCACCACCTGCTCTTTGACACCCATTTTTTTCTGGCTTGCCTTCTCCTATCTTGCTTCCAGTCTGCCTGCTTCAAAAGGAAAAAAGCTAGCTGAAGAGACCTGCACTACTGGTTATTTGATGTAGATTTTGCTAAAATGGACTGACACATACATACAGTTCTGGCTGGTGGTAGCTGTGCATGAATAAACATAATTACCCGTGGCTCTGATGTGGTATCTAGCTACTGTAGATGCAAAGCATGAATTTAATAACTGTGTATGGTGAAATGGTTATGAATGCACGACTGTGCAGTGTAGACAGGGCCTGATATATCACTCATTTGTACATTTGTAATTAATTGTAGGAACAAGATTGTTCTTTGCATGTGTTCTTTCTTTGCTGCCAAGCACGACAGAGAGCTATAATGATCTTATACCTTAAGCTTGTAATAAAATATTGTTGGTTACCTAGCAAAGAAATTTCTTAATTAAGTTTTCTACACAAAATCCCATCATGCTTTTTAAGACTTTTTTTTTTCTGCTAGAACTCCTTAATGACTTTTACCTCTGAGTATAATCAATAACAAAATTTCTGATATTTAAGAAACATTTTCTGCATATTTTTTCCATCTGGATATAATGGAGCATAATTTAAGACTATGGGCAGAAGAGGGGGTAAATGATGCATGTAATGATTGTTTTAACATTTACAAGAAAATAATTTATTTAAATTGGATTAAGCCTTAATATTATCACACTTTTCTACCTGATTTAACATGGGGGGAACGGTGGGGGAAAGGGAAGAAAACGATTTCATGGTGAAGTGTTTTAAGTATTTAGTATTTTCTTTGCTTTTTGATCATCCAGCCATCCTGCCCCACAGCCATGTAAATTTTCTTACATACAAATGTTCATTTCCATCTTTTACATTCCTCTGCTGACAGTGAAGAGGTCATGCTAAATCAAACTGATGGAGAAACTGGACATCATCTTTACCCTGAATGCCCAGATTAATTCTACCAGAACAGAGGTGGGGTAACAGCAAAGAATAATTTGCTTTTATGTATTACTGCTTTTAAGAACTCTATTCATCATATTGCTAACTCTGGTATATATATTCAGAATGAGACAAAGAAATAAATACCTGCTTAGGTTGGACGTGAGACCTTAGGGTTTGGTGGCTTTTTTCTGTCCCCAGCAGTTTTCCTGCCAGCCTAATTATTTCTGCTGAGAATGGGTCTCCAAGTCCAATTCCAAACTTTATCATCTTCATCTAATTCTTTTCCCCGCTCCAGGAGAGAGGAATCAAGTGGGATAAATTCTGTATCTGTATGCTATCCAGCTTTGAGACTACTGATTGAAGTGTTTTGTTTATAATAGATGCTGTTTTGACGAGGAAGAAAAAATCTCCTACAGTCAAAGGAGCTCCATTAGTGGCAGAACCAGCAAAGCCTGGTTTTCTGTATGTTGATGCCTCATGGTTTCATAGTGAATTACAATTGTCTCTTTTTTCCTACAGAGGGGTCATTTGTTAGGTCTATCTCCCATGTGGATTCTTTAATGCTTCTTAAGGTTTAAATTCATGTTACAGCTCTTTTTTTTTTCTTCCAGCTATGGTACTTTTAGAATTGCTTTCTTCCCCTAACTATTTATTTTTTACAAAGAATGGGGAAATTTGAGTGTTCTGTGTATCTATTGCATTTTGTTAAAATAGAAAAAAGAAAAAAGCCTGGAAACTCAGTGTGTGACTTTCCAAACTTCAGTGTCATAGCAAGCCAAGCAATAATGGTAGTATCTTGCTAAGTACATTGCCCACTTTGGGTCTGTATTTAAGTTCATGTCTTCTGGGAGACATAAGTTTGGCTTTCTAGTTAGTCTTGCTCATCCAGTAGAGCTACTGTCATCAATGTCATCAATGGAAGATGTTCT
Source organism: Sturnus vulgaris (assembly GCF_052056855.1). Classification (NCBI taxonomy): domain Eukaryota; kingdom Metazoa; phylum Chordata; class Aves; order Passeriformes; family Sturnidae; genus Sturnus; species Sturnus vulgaris. The sequence continues at coordinate 68,186,850 of NC_142243.1, read as the reverse complement.
GGCTTTATGAAGCATCAAATAATTATTATGCAAATTCCCATTAAAATGACAGATTTTCTTCCAGTCTCATTTTTATTAGAGTCAAATGTAAGTTCCTTATCACTTTCAAGAGGAATTTGATTTCTTTTACAACTGTAAAAGAATTCAGAGGTTGGGGCAGTTTTATTGTCACCAGTGTACTATTAATCACTTATATGTAAACCAGAAAATATTTCTTCTCAAATCCAGCTTCAGTACACAAAGCTGGGTATTATGCTCTGTAAAATCTCACATTTGTAAATTGAACAATAATGTGGTATAATACACATGGAATTCTATGATATCTTTTTTTTTTTCCTGAAAGAGATTCATTTTTAAAACTTAAAAGTACACTTCATATAAATGGAAGGTTAAATTCTATTGATGAACACATTCTTTGTATGTGCATAAGCTCCTGTTTACTTGGGAAGTATGATATCAGTAGAGTACTTCTCAGTTAAAAGTTTATTAATTTTTTTTTTCTCTGTTCTTTGAGGTGTCAGTACTGAGAAAGATGAATCGTTTATTAGTGGGAGGCCTGACACATGATGAAATCACTATCTGACACTTCAGTGACTTCCAGTGTTGTTCTGTGAAAATTCAGCAAAGTGCAGATGATGTGGTGTTGCAGTTCCGTGGGCAGCGTTTCCTCCTTTTTTTTCTGCAAATGGATGAAATGCTTTATCATCGCATAGTGTGTGAGATCTTCCCCATTTGGGATGAGTAGTCTTTCCTTATTGTTCAGAGTGATTCATAATCTGATGTAGGAAAAAAATAGAACACATCTGCAACTGGCAGAGAAGATCTTTGTATTTCTCCTGAGAATCAGTTAAAAAGCAGAACTCGATCCATGGGGGTTTTTTTGGAGGGGAAGGGTATGGGAGAGGACACAGATAACATTCTTGGCTGAGTGTTGCTACAGTTTGGAGTCGTCCTCCTAAGACACAGCATGCAAATCTCCATTGTGTTACAAATGAACTGCATCTAAGGGACAGTTCTCTGCTGGCCACAGGATTATCTCCGGAACAGGGCAGTGATCTCAGCCCAAAGACATTTAGGGTGTAAATTGGCATCTGACAATCAAGCAATGGGCAATAAACAAGCGAGTGTTTGACAATAAGCTGAATAGTTTTACATACTTAGAAAGTAAGTAAATTTTAATTCTAGTGTCTTCAGACCAGTAAACCGTTCTGCAACCATATTGGTTAGGATATTTGCCTGACTGAATTTACTTTCTTTCCCTTCTCTGTATGTTTTCTATTCACTCTCCTCCCCATCCCCCCCAGAAAGTGTTGCAGTAGTTTCAGACTATTAAGATATTTTCCTGCATCATGCAATTTGAAGTCTGAGCAGTGTTACTCCTACTCCTTTCCCGAGCTACATCACTCAGCCATTCAGATGCCCTACTGTAAATAAAATGTCACAGGCTGGGAAGTTGTAGGTATAGACGTGCTTCCCAGTACCAAGTCTGGCACCTAAAAGGTGGCTTCAGGGTTTTCTTCTAACTTAACTGGTGCCTCTCTTTGCTTCCTCAGAAGCTCATGGTCTTTTCCCAGTCCATCCTCTCTCATTTCTGGAAGTTAGGGGTTTTTTCTCTCTTTATGACTTTGAATAATCCTCATCGCTCTGCTGTCTGAGCATCTTCAGTTCCTATTGTCTCTCACTACGATACTTTACAGAATGTACTCTTCACAGATCTATGTGGGTACAGCAGAATTAAATATTCATCAAACTAAGGTGGTAAGGGAAGACCATGAAAGAGTTGGCAATTAAACTCACCTTTCAAGTAAAGACACAATATATCTTGTGGGATATTCTCCCTCTCTAGTGGCTAATTTTTGTATCCTTGATTTTGCCCTCCAGGGTTTTGGCTCTAAACTGTTCTACAGCTACTACTGTAAAGAAGGGGGTGACCTTTGGAGACAGTAAAACTGTCTTAATTACGTGTTTGTTGTTTGCTATTGCATGTTCCTCCACAGGAACCTTCCTCCTCTTCCAGTAGGCACACATCAGATGTAATTATGTGTGCAAAAAGTCAGGAGTTTGAAACCACTTGCCTTACTTCTCAGGATCTGATTTAAATAGGGTAAATTTCAGAAAGGGAAGGAATTATATCAATTTCCAATCCAGAGAGACTTTGATGTGTCTCTGCCATCTTTCCTTGGCATCTCTACGTTCAATCATCTGTCATATTAGGGGTGGATTCTGGTGGTTCATCACAGCTGCCCAGAGTGCCCTGGCTGGAGGCATCTTGGGAGGCTGGCTTTGCCACTGATGTGAGCTGCTCCTGACTTAACACCGAGGACTGTTCATCAGTGCCTGTCCTGCCACAGGAATGTGGGAACTCCCTGTGGGCTTCGCAGATCACACAAAACCCTTTGTGCAGGTGTGTCTGAGAAAAGGGCTGCTGATAGCGAGGGGAGGCTGCCCACCCCTTCTCATCTGATGAGGACGCTCTTTTTAGGACCGCTCACACACTTGGGGTAGGCAGAAAGAACTAGATCACCGCCAGCAGTTTAAATAGCAGGCATTGGGTGGCTCCTCCTGAAATGAGGTTCCAAGATGGTCCATGCTGCTCCAAACCAGAGCAGTTGCTGCCTGGCTTTGAATCATCTATATCCCCACCCTAAATATTGCACCAGAGTTGGTGCTTGTTTGGCTCCACAGGGAGCTGAACTAACAGGGCAGTGTTAAGAGTTTTTTGAAGTTAATTCTGTCTTCTCTGAACCAGTTCAGTGTGAGACCGGACAAGCATCCTTGCTGGCACAGAAAAAGGCAGCAGCTGGAGAAGGAGGGACTGTGGCAACCGCAGTTTACATCGGATTAGACTGTCATGGAACCGCGGCTACATTTGGAGAAGGCACATGAGCATCTCTGGGTGATTTGAGGGGACAATACCCCCAGGCAGGAGGAGGGGCATTGCGAGCGTAATCTCTCCCAGTAGGACAGCTGATCCAGAGAGAATATTTGTCTACAGTATAAAATAAATTGTAGAAGAACTCTCCAAACACGGTGAAAAGACCAAGGAGTTTGCTGTCAGTGTTCTGTAAAACAAGTTAATTCAACATAGGCTTAAAAGATGTTTGTTTTGCTCCCATCCCTCTCCCTGGCAGCCCGCCCCATCCCCTTTTTGCAAGGCATGAGATATCCTCCTGCCCTGGCCCTCTTAGGTCATGGTATGACGGGCACCCTGCCAAACGAGGCTGATCTTATAAGCTGCTACTGCCCTGGTTGTTGCTGGGACTGCTAGCATGATTTTTAATTCACTTCTGTGCTGCCCTCATTTTTTTCTCCAGCCGGAGAAAAAGCCGGAGCTTGAAGTGGGAGTGTGCTTAGTTAGCTGTGAACTACACTGCTGCAAATTCATGGTCTATTAGCACCTTTTCAAAGCTCCCCTTTCTGTTCTCTGAAGAATTAGAACACAGCTATTTAAAAAAAGCAAAACAAAACAACGAACCAACCCCAAACCAAAAAAAAACCCACTCAAGGCTATTGCACAGTGTCATTGTTTAAGGCTTTGTTTTTAAAGTGATTGCTAAGATAGGTTTGTTTGTGTTCTTCCTTGCTATCTCCATAATGTATTTAGAGTTGAAAACAACAGCATCCGTAATAAGATGCTGATGAACCTAAGGTAGATGTGACAGCATAATGCGACTAGTGCGCCTAGAATTTGTCAAAGCAGGCGAAATAACCCCACCTTGGGCAATTTCCAGAAGAAATACACTACAGTACTTGTCAGGTCTGGGTAACTGCTACATAAACATACTACCTCCTGGCATACGAATATCACTTTGTATAAGGCAGTCACACCATAAGAGAAAAGGGAGAGGCAGGGCAAAGAGCCTGATCTTGAGGAGTCTTACAACAAGCCGAGATCTCAGAAAAGTGCTAAAACAGAAATCAGCCTTCTTTAGGAATTACTCTTTATCTCTGAACTATCCGCATGTTTCATTTGCACTTATATTCTGATAAAATAAACAATGCTGTAATATTTATCAGTGTATTTTGGAGAATATACTGTTACCAGCAGGAATACAAAATTAGGCTACAAATAGATTCTTTCTCATCAACAGTTTACTAAAAATTTCATAATTACCGCCACAGTTGGGATACACGTTTGGCAGAAATATCTTGCAGTATGAAATAACTAGAGAACTTCAGAATCAAAATCTCCAGTTACCATGCAGTATCACCGTAGGTATAATTTTTGTGTTAAATATTTATATTCTTTTTTTATCAAAATACATACAAGGATCTCATAATTTATCTTTCATTGAAACAAGTAACAAAGGAGTGGTAGAGAGCAGTTGAATTGTGCTAAGATGTTGACCCATATATGTATGTATATTTTTTCTTTGCTAAGATGTGAAAAATAAAACAACTACTTTCATAATATACTCTTATAAAAACAGTATGACATCTTTCACCATAACCTCTAAGTGTTTGTAATACCTATTTACATACACATTTGTATACAGAGACATGAAAATCACATATTGGAAATCAAAGGGAGCTGATGGAATCAAAAGTATTGAAATTATAGTCCAAGCATGCAGTAAACTGTAAACCACAGTTTGTTTACCTCTGCAGTCTTAGTTTTCTTTCTTTGCTATTTCACTGATAGATTCCAGGTACATGGGCACATGGATGTGCTTAGATCATGAGTGCACCACCTCTGTAAATTACACTGTTGGAGTCTGGGTTTTTTACTACATAAGGCAGAATCATTTACTGAAATGTGGGAATAATCTAAGAACACTTCGTGTTTCCCTAGATTTTGTATATTAATTCTAAGAATATGTTGATTTAGCTTGATTGAGGCCTCCTTGGAAGAGTAGGCACCCATACAGCCAACCCTCCCAAGGAAATGATGACTTAAGATAAGGCATTCATTTGTTACCTTAGAGTTGTTAGCACAATGGCAATACTTGGCCATGAGCACCTTGCCTTTGTCTCCCCGTGAATCTTTGGGACTCCCTTAGCTAGAGGGATAAAAGCCCAGGAAGTCACAAAGACAATGGAATTTGGCAGGATTGGAAAAGTTTCCTTTCACAGCACGAAATTACTGGTGTAATTTCCAAATGTTGCAGTCAATGGAACTTTTCTTTTGAGAAGACTGTGCATCAGCATATGCTGTAATGACTAAGAAAAAGGAAAAGTTGACTTTGGGAAAGGTTTTCGACTTGAGCTGGGGAAAGCACACTCAGTACTCACTTTTTTCAAAGTTATTCAACTTGTCTATTGTTACATTCTGTAAGGCAGCAACTGCTAAAACTGGAACCATTTACACACCTAGCATGCCTCATAATTTTAATACATGAAATGCAGCCTCCAGTTTCCTACCTGGCAAGATAATGTAAAGCCAGAAAACCAGGAAGCCTGTCATCCTTAGTCTCTGTCCAGAATGTTTTGATGGGAAATCATTCTATTAGAAAATTTCTGTCAGTGCTCCTGGTTGCAGAATGCAGAAACAGGACTGTAAGTTGACCAGTCAAATTTTCTTCTTTCTCCTTCCTTTCATGGATATACCTGCTTGTGAAAAGTTGTATACTTTTTTCCTTGCTTCTAATCAATTTCTAGGGTTGTAATACCATTATAATACCATAATGTGGTGTGCATGTGGAGAATCTTAGTAAGAGAAATTCACATCACTTTCTTCTAACTTCCGAAGAAGCTCTTTTTTCCCTTAATAGCTTCTTCAGTTTGTAATCTGAAAGTCATGGTACAGAGGCTCATGTTACAAACAGGAAATCTCCAATGTGTTTCCGTCTTCCCACATAGAGTCTCTGTCTTCTTTGCCATCAGGTAGAAACTCCTAACAGGTCAATAATCCCTGAAAGAGTGCATCCATTAAAATGAGGCTCAGTGCCATGAAATACTGGCTTTTCTCTGTAAAACAAAAGCAAATAGGGATCTTTCTAAACAAAGTAACTTCCAATTGCCAAAAAGGAGTACTTCTATCTCTACCACAATGTGGAAACATGCCATTAAAACAAAGAGACGTGGTTGATATCCCCAGAAAATATTTATACTGACAGAAAAAGGTAGGAGTCAGTCTTTCAGTTTGGGTTCTGCAAACTGTTGTTTATAAGTAAGTTGTTTATTATAAGTTTATTATAAGTTGTTTATTATAAGTACACTGTTTACTCCAGAAGGGTACAGAGAAAATCTGCCCTCTGACACTTCCTCTATGTGGGCAAAAATAATTTCTGAGAATCCTTTAGAAAGCTTAGGATCAATAGTACATAGCATAAGGCAACAAGGAAGATCAACGTGATAAATAAGTTTCTTCACTAGGCAAAGTTCAGCAAAGTTGTCCAGATAGCCATAGACAGCAGATTGTTCTGTATCACAGAGGAAGGAACATGGGGTTGTGGGTTGTGCCAGTCTAAAGCAAGGGCTAATTCACTGGTGATCCCAAGAGGATATGAACACTGTCTTAAACAAGTTCTCTGTCTGTGTCTGTGTCTGTGTCTGTGTGTGTGTGTCTGCATTTTCATTGGCCAAGAAGATCATATAGTAGTTTGGGTTAGAAGGGGCCTTCAAGGGTCATATAGTCCAATCCCCCTGCAATAAGCTGTGACATCTTCAACTGGATCAGGTTGCTCAGCACCCCATCCAGCCTGGCTTCCCATGTTTCCAGAGATGGGGCATCCACCACCTTCTCTGGGCAACTTGTCTCAGTTTTTCACTGCACTCTTTGTTAAAACAAACAAACAAACAAATCACAACAAAACAAAACCAAAGCAAAAAAAAAAAAAAAACCCTCTTATTTCTAATCTAAATCTTTCAGTTTAAAAACATCACCCTGAGCTTGACCTGTTGTAACAGGCTGTGCTAAAAAGTTTTTTCTAATTCTTTTCTATAGGCCTCCTTTGGGTACTGAAAGACCATAATATAGTCTCCCTGGAGCCTTTTCTTCTGCCTGAACAATCCCAACTCTCTCAGCCTTTCCTCATAGGAAGTGTTCCAACTGTCTCATCATCTCTTTGGCCCTCCTCAATGTTGCACCCCTTTTTTGGTGGGGGCAGTGGAATGGATAAATTTATTGAAAAAGATGATCTGTGGTCAGATTTACTGATGCCGATGTCTATGTGAGGATGGCAGTTCAGTCATTAGCAACAGTTGAGGAAAATGAGGAGATACCTGAGAGATTCTTGTTCTAAGCAGCAAAGTCTTACACACCGGGAGAAAATAAATGACTGGATGCAAAGCCTACACACAAAGCCACTCTTGTTGCATTAAAATAAGTGGATTTTCATTTAATGTTTTCGATCTAGCTATTGCAGGGCTCCATACAGAATCTGGGCAGGATGTGGAATGTTGATCAAGTCGAGGATAAAGTCGAAGACAAAGGAAATGGGCACCAGTTTAAGTGCCATAGTTCAAACAATTGTCAAAGAAATGTGCTTTGTCTAAAACCTTCTGTCATGGTGATTAGCAACTGTCTGTCCTTTGCTATTTGAAATGTTTTGTCAGGACAAATAGTTGTTTGTGGTCACATGATGATTATAGCCATGATTCACCAGCATTGTGTTGGTATCAAGAAAAAGTGCGAAGTAACTTGACATCTCTTGAATCAAGGTACTCTGGAAAACTGGGATGCTTTTTAAGTTTCTAAGATACTATTTCATTTTAATGTATGACAACAGCATTTCTAACACAAGGTACTTCCATAAGGCATCAACGTTGGCACAGAGTTATTGACAGAAATGAATTTGCCTCACAAACAATAAAATAGCTCAACCCAGTACCTGGCTAACATAAGTCTATTTAGCAATTTACAGTCCGTTGAATATTGGGCTGTAAATCTACTAAGAACCCGGAAGTGATTGGCTTGTAAACCTTAATAAAACAATAAAGCCTGGCTTTCTATTAATGCAAATTTAAAATTCTGCCCAGCTAAGCTTAGAACATATCTAAATGGTGAAACTAATTGACACAGCTATTATGGGAGAAACTATTTTTCAAAATAGAGTCTTGTACGGATGTTTTATTTCAGAATAGAGATTATGTTTAAATCCTGTAACAGATACTGTTTTATGAAGTGAGCGATGATTCGAGAATAAATGTACTTTCAAAGAAACTGTAGAAGAATTTGGTAATGCCAGTCAGAGAACAAATTATATTCTGTGAGAAAGCTTAAACGGAGTCCAGGCTATCTTTCAATAATGCATAATGTAAATCAGGTTAAAAACAAAGCCTCAGAACAACACCAAAACCGACATAGTAAAAAGTTGTCTTTATCTCGCACAATTTTTAGCAAGAGAAGCCTTTGTACACTTCCTATTATTGTTTCATGGGAGTTTCCTATGTGAATCAATGAGAGTATCAAGTTGATAAAAAAATCACTTTACAAAACTGCATTAAGATAATGCTAAAGGTTTGCAAAAATCCTGTAAAGGAAAGCTTTCTCACATTCCATACCGACTGTTGAAAGTGAATGGAGCTCCACAAACATTGCAGCATCATCTTAAAAAAAAAAAAAGCTACGCACTCCTTTCCTGTTAACTTCTCAGTGACATAGCTGAGTAAGTGTTCATAGATTTTTTTTTTCCCTTTTAGTTTTGTGATTGGAAGATTGAGGCTGGAAGTGGTCTCTGATAGTCATCTTGTCTAAACTACCTGTTCCAGCGGGGTCACGTAGAGCAGATTGCCCAGGATTATGTCCAGATGGTTTTTAATCTTCTTTGCCCCGGAGATAGATACACGTAACTTGGCACTGATCTGCTAGCAAGAAAACTTTAACACATCAATATTGGAAGCTTATGTCCACCACTCCGATTTTAATAGAAGAATGTTTGAGCATTGCACAGATTTCTGGAGTGTGGTTTTTCTTAACACTCCTCTGTCCTCCCAATTTATGGCTCCTACAGGTCCTGGCAGATGTTATCACGGCTGAATACAGCTTTGGGGCTGTACATTCACATTGATAACAGCTTCTCATTTTGTTTACTGATTGTCTCACAGACTGCAGAAGAAAACGAATTGGGGAGTTAACTTGGATGCATTTTGCCACTTAACCAAAATGTCCTTGGGGATTCATTTGAATAGTGAAGGCCTTAAGCGGCGTATTCCTGTTAGTATTGTGTGACTTTTGGAGAGATAAACACTTTTCTGCAGACTAAACACTTCTAAAGAATAAGACATCATTTATATAATACTAAGATTTTCCAGATGAACTGGTTATATGTTATATAAGTTTTATGTGTGAAATTTGTATGCAGAGAGTTAAAAAGAATTTATCCTTTTATAGCCAGATAAATGTATTTTTATAATTTATTTAAGCTCTCTAGAAATAGAAAAAGATAAAATACTGCTAACCTCTCTAGGAAACTTAACTCTGCTGCTTCACTTAAACCACTCTAGTCTTGGACAGTGGTCTAAATGACACATGAATGACTGTCTCCTCGGACCTTTAGCAAGGCTCACTGCTTGTATTTGAGTTACAAGAAGCTTTTAATGACTTCTATGAAGTCACAGGATAGAGCCAAAGATGTATAGTTATACATTCAGAAGACTCTATTAAAGGCCTTTTCAGCTTTGCTATGAATTTACAATTTGAGAATTTCCAAGAGAGTATGTTTTCTGAGACAAATTTCATTGCCTTAGGATAATTTTCTTTTTTTTTCTTTAAAGTGATTTGTCATGGTAGAATCTAGACATTTTCCGTGTGGGTTTACTCTGTGCATTCTGTGGCCTGCAAGGAATTAGTTTTAATTAATATGACTGGCAAATGCATTGTTGAAATAGTTGTTGTGGCAGGCACGCCTTTGTGTTAACAGTTGGGTTAAACAGCCCCTTTATCAGAGCTATTAGCACCTAATATTACTGTCTGATTAAAGATCATTCATTGGATTAGCCGGCCCCAAAGCTTCACAGCCCACCAGACAGGTGCTGAAATAAGAAACTACGTTAAGTAAATTAGCACTCCTATTGCATCGTTCATGTCTTAGTCTTGGCTGTAGGAAAAGAAAAAGTTATTGGGCTTTTCTGTTGTGTTTTTTTGGGGTGTTGTGGGAGTTTTTTTGGTTGTTTTTTTGGTTGTTTTGTTTTGGTTTTTTTGCTTGTTAGGTTTTTTTTTTGGGGGGGGTGTCTGTCTTAAGCATCAGGTTAACTGGTACAATCCTGAGATTGACTTTGCAAAAAGCACTAAGGCATTTGTCCTGTAGCTGACCTTACCTTCCCATCTCATGTAGGAATTCTCCACCTTTCCTGCACACACGTTTTTTAGGAGGATAGGTATGCTTTTACACCACATACATTATATTTTTGTGGATTTTTGTTGGGGTTTTTTTGTTTGTTTTTGTTTTCTTTTCTTTTTTTTTTTTTTTTTTTTTTTTTTTTTTTTTTTTACATTGGAAACATCATGTAATGCAGACAGACTATTCTGTGTCCCTAAAATTGCATTTATTTTAAATCTATACATTTAACGGGACTCCGAGCAACTGGAAATGCGTAACTTAAGAAGGCAGGAAATCCCGCAAGAGTTCACAGAGCATAGCTTAGATGACAGTTCACTTTTAATGGGTGAAATGAAGCCTTGACATTAATAAGCACAGGCCCCCAGACTTCAGTGGAATTTTGCATCCTTATACAAGTCAGATTTCAGGCTCAATTGTGTCGAATAGCAGTTTATAGTACCTTTCATGTCCCCCTAAAAAGCTATGTGTCCTGCGTCACCTGGGGACTGTTTCTGGCAGCAAGGCTGCAGAGCAGAAAATAGTGGGCTGATGACAGACAAGACCCCAAAGTTTTTGTGGGCCTTGAAACATGAGCAGTGTGTCTTGTCCCTGTTGATTTCTGTTAATTTTGAAAGGGCCAAGAGTTTAATATAAGTAGCTGGAATGTGAACTAGCCCATAGCTAGGGCTAACATTACTGTAAGAACTATCTGAGCGGTGCTCTTAGTAGGATAAGGAATTTTCTTGAGCTTCTGTAAAAGAAACAAAATAAAATAAGCATTATTTATTGTTGTGGTGGGGTTTTTTTTTGCTGTTCTCTTTGGAGAGGGTGTCAAAAGGATTCTAGTGTCAAGTGGATTTGAACCTGTGCTGCTGCACATTGCTTAAAAATGTGAGCTAAAAAAAAAATCTCAGACCGTCTGCTTAGATGGAGGCAACTGTCTAAGATGGCTAGGGACTCTGATAAAAAAGGAGGTAGTTCAGTCTCGCTTGAAATAGACTGCCTCTTAGGTTAGGTGGTGACATGTAAAGGGAGCTTTAGAGATGCAGCGAAACATTATGAGACAAAGCCCTTCTCTCCCCCCACCGACAAACCCCTGAAGCATCACACTCTGTAAAAGATGCATTAGATTTATCAATAGACCTTTCTTTACTCAACTGTGCTGCGATTCCTTTTGGGAAAAATTGCGTTTTCATCAAAGACACAGAAGACTATGAAATTGGAAGCAGATGTGAAGTTGGATTGGATAGCTATATAGCTGTTTCTTTTGCGGAAGCACTTTTGTACAAACCTAGCCCTATGTGCTCCTTGCTGTCTTGCCCCATGTAACTCACTTGCCTGCTTTTTATGTTTTCCAGGGAATCCAGAGATGCAGTGTAACTAACTGATCTACGTGTAAAATTCTTCCCTATCACATAATTTATCTCTTGATTTTCCAGTGGTTCCCATATTCTTTGGAAGATATGTTTAAATAAAAACATCAATATTTTGCATTGTTAACAAAGTACAAAAAATACAGGCTGTGCTCCCCACATAGAGGCTGAATTTACTCCTGGTTACTAGCACTTTTGCTGGCCTGGATGAAGTTTATAGCTGGCCCCAATAGGATACCTTAATTTATTGGCATGCTTTAGTTTGTTGAAAACAGACGTAGAGCTCATCGACTTCAAGAAAGCTCTCTCTGCTGGCATATTGAGTGTGTTATTAATGTAATTAATGAACAGAAAGGAGTACAATTTTAAAGATTATTACCCTTTTTTTGAGTACATTTTTATTCAGTGACAGGGGAACCACATGCATTGTGCTGCAATGAAAAGAGGAGCCAAACAACAGGATTTATGATGTTGTTTATCCATTAGTGATGCTTCCCCATTTTTGATTTATAGTAGAACTGAGCCCAGACCCAGTGAAGTATGGTTTCAAATCCACAGCTTGCCCAGAATTCACGACGGTTTACCCAGCTTGATCCAAAACTTTATAAAGCTTAGCTGTACATTTTCTATCTGCCCTATGTGGACATGCATTCTCTTAGGAGTTAATTTTTTCCCATGGCAGGGATAGCACCTGATGAAGAGCCCCAGGTGATGTTGCATTTGCTCCCAAGGGCAGCCTGGCAGCTGTTCTTGGCTGCACTGATAATTGGATGCTGAAATGTTCTGCTTTTGCAGCACAGAGGGAAAAGCCTGGGGCCTGGAGGACTGGTCTGTGTTACTCAAGTTAGCACAGGGCAGGTTCTCCACTTCAGAGGTCCAAGAATGGACGTTTTGGCTCATCCTTCACCTACTTTGGCCTCCCACTACACAGCTATGCATGCTTTCACTTCTTTGCTCCTCACCCCTTACTGGCCTCTACATGTTCCCTGCCAGCTCTCCTCCACTCACCAAAGCCCTGCTCAACTCCCTCCTCAATCCACCTATCCCTATGGATTGAGGGATATGCTGTGCCTATCCCTTCTGTCTTTTGTGAGGTCCACTTCTTCCACAGGGTCAGCCTTCACTTTGGCTCGCTTCTGGTGCTGAGCAGAGGTGATGAGACAGGAAGAAAGAAAGTAGCAGGCACTGCTGAATCTGAACATCTCTCCTGCTAAGCTTGGAGCAGCACTGCAATGATTTTAAACAAGACAAGTAATTAACATGCCTTCCTGTTGAAGATCAAAGTGAGGATTCAGACTCTGAGATTTAGCTATGGAAAATCACAGGCAGGAGAGTGAAATGGCAAGTTTTTGATAAAAAAAGTTACTTAAAATATTCCTTATGTAAAGACAAATCATTATTATCCTGGAGTAGGCACAAGTGAAGTGTGTATGTTTTGTGAAAAGTAATTGTGTCAAACTAGGAGATTAGAATTCAGCCATTACAAGAGATCCTTCTCAACCCATGAATGAAGCTGCTTGTGCAAGGCTGAGCCCATCACTGAAAAGTGCACAGTTCATACCAATCTCCCAACTGTGAGGTCACTCCTTGAATCTGCACAGCTCACCACGTGTAATACACTCCCCAAAATTCTGTAAAACAGATCAGGATTCAGATTCTCAACCCCACCTGCAGTTTCTGTTCTCATAAAACTGATAAAAAATTGGGGTGTAGTTGTACTGTTCCAGAAATACAGGGTTACCATGAATCTCTGGCTGTTTTCTGAACGATTAACAATGAATCACTGTTTTTTTTACGAGTCTCAATGCATTCACCATATGCCAGGTGTCGCAAGAACATGAGAACATCTACCAATTTGAAACTGGCTAAACAGCTTCACACTGGCATCTCTAGTTTGTAGTAGGAGTCTCGAGAAGGAACTACTTGAGTTTAGCATTCCTAGTATGGATCAGATACTCTCATCTTCTTGAGCATAATAACCCACCCCCGCCATCTCATCCTTTCTGTATTTCCCAGTAGGAGGATCAAAAGAATGTTAGTTAACTGCAGCATTCATCAGATAATCCAAAGGAGGCATTAATCAGGAGGACAGTATTTCCAAATAATTAAATCAGGGGGTAATTCCATACTTATTTATCTGATTTTTCTGTGATTGTGAGAGTGGCATTTCTCAGCTTAAATCCTAGTAAAAAAGACTCCCTACTTGAGGAGATTGGTTCTTGAAGGGAAAAAAGAGAAAGGAAGGAAATGTACATCTTCTTGAGGACACTTGCTGCCTACTGATAAGTTTTAATGGAAATTATTATTCTTGGCATTAAGATAATACTTAGTGAGTTACTGAAAAAACAGTAAGCAGAAAAGTATCTTAATTTTGCATGTACATATATTGTTACATAAGAAAGACACTTAGGCCTACTTCCTTACTGTATTATTATTAAATTTGTTTTCTATTCCTCATGTTATCTCTATCTTTCTTTTGTCCCAGGTGACCACCAATAGGTCATTAGGAAACAGTCTGTCTTTTCATCAGGGCATTTCCACCTGTTCTGCTCTGACAGTATCAGTGCTATCAATGGGTATGTACAAAATGCAATCACTGATTTGGATTGGCCAACAGCTCAGAAAGTTTCCTGTGAGGGAGGGGGAGGGAGTGGGAAGAGGTAAACAGATGGAAAGAGGCAGATAACACAATGATTTAAGTTTCATTATGTACAAAACTAAGCTGAAGATGACTGCTGGTAATTACCATTAATGAAAGTTTATCCAGCATGCATCAATGAGATGTCAAAGGTGCAGTGACAATAGTGATGCATTCAGGATCTGTGATAGTGGCCTCTTCCTCCCACTTCCCTGCTCTAATCATAATTCTAGTACCTTTCAGGATCTAGTTGTTAAAAATTGTAATTGCTGACCAAGCTACACTCACCATTCAAAGTCCATTGAATTCCTTGCAGGAGGCTGAGGTTGATGTGTGCTGAATCCTGGCTTTCTTTCTGCATCTTTACAAATGTGGGCATCCTATGGAATCATGGAAATGCTTCTTTCTCACAGACTTTCACAGGCTATTCATTCTGCTCTGGGAGATAGTTATAGTAAAAATAAATTATGCCTTATTATAAGGCATAATAGTTGTACTCTGTTAGCCAGCTTCTGGACATCTTGCAGCTGACAGTTTTACTTTCATAAATACACTATCTTTTTTTAGTAGAAATGGTAAGGATATGTCTTATTTTGTATGTGATATCTAGATGCTCTAGATAGGCTGGAGATACACACGTCTGAGTCTATAGCCATTCAAGGAGAGGTATGCTGAAAAAGTTGTGGTAAGGATTAATGTCTAGAAAAGAAATGGTGCCTCCTTACCCCTGAGTACCTTGGCCCAGAACTACGTTTTATTTGCAATTTGTTGTGATTTTTGTTGAAATCTAAGTTGTGATATACTGTACAGTACAATGGAAGATAGTGAGTAAATAGGGAGAAATTTAATTCTGAAAGAGGGCAACATTTTAAAATTAGACCAAGAAATCATATTCTTCTGGGCAACTGAGCACCTGACAGTCACTTCAAGTAAATTGGACCTGCAGATGCTGCTTCCAAAGGAAAGCTGGCCAATGGAAGTTACTGGTGTGAAAATAACCTAAGGCATCTAAGTTTGGAAATGTTTATTAACATTTTTATCATTTAGCTGGATATTGTTTTCCAAAATATTGATCACAGATTCAGGAGTTTTGCAAAGGTGTTTCAAGAAGCTTAACTGAACATTTATTTAAGGTCTAGGAAGCAGATTCTGGATGGTGTGGCAGAGATGTGTAGAGGCATGCCAAATGAAATACTGTATGTTTGCAAGTGTCAGTCAAACCCCCAGTGCCCTTTAGCTCACATAATAAAGTTGCTATCCAAGTGTCTCTGCTTAACTCAGCATTTAAACGTCCATTTAAAAATTGATTTGGTTGAATAATGCTGTTCATCTTGTCTGGGGCCCAACATGTCCTAGAGGAGAGTATAAGGAGTGTTTCCCTTCTAAATGTTGTCAAACCAGAAAGAATGATTGTTCCTCAGTTTTGCATATGTCAGCATAATAGAAGCTTAGTCATGCAAATCCTTATTACTTGGCAGTTCTGCAGCAGGGAAAAACAGAGCATTACCATATTTTATCAGTGTTTGTAGTTAAAAGCCCTTCATTGTGCTTTTTAAGAACAGATGTCAAGACAATCTTGAAAACATAAATACGTGCTGAAAAAATATTTTTCTGATTTTAAAAAGGGGGAAACCACCCCCTAGTTAGTTGAATGTGTTAGTTTTCACTTCCATAAAAAGACTTGAACTGTTTATATGCTTCCTTCGACTTCCACGGGGGGAATAAAACAATTATTTAGTTAATGACAGATTTTATTTTACTATTACTTAGTGATTCGGCTAAGTGGAGTGGTATACTACAGAGTTTCAAATCATCAAGGATTTCTTAGCCCTTTATGGGGCTACAATATAGTTGTTGTAGTATGTTGAGTAAATGAGCTATGATAGAGCAATGATTTACTCATGTAGTCCATAGACACCCATAAAACCCGAGCTTGAGAAAAGCTGGCTCTAGAAACACTAGCAGAGTACGGCAGAGGGGAATGCCGATGTCAGTCACATTTTAAGGTGCTCTTTACAATGACACAGAGCCAAGTTCATTAGGGACAAGGCCTTTTCCATTCTTGTCTTTTCCTTTATGGCATGGTGTTGACCATGAGAAGACACGTCGGGTAATGACTGCTGGCTATATCAGGACAGACACAGCCGTGACTCACCAGGGTAAGAACTGGCTGGGTCAAGTAACTTATTTCGTCCAAGCTAGCTAGAAGTGGCTTATTTGCAAGTGAAGTTTTCCTTTCTGGCTTCCTTATGCGGTAATAAATTCACAACCAGCTTACTGGTTCCTATGTAGGAATGTCAAGACGGGAGTTTATATACTCACTGGTGCTTCAGATGCTCATTTGTGCCTCTATGCTGTATTCAGGTACTCTGCTGAGGCTGTGCACAGAGATTGTATGATAAAAATAATTAGATGCCTGTTTTTTTCAGGTCATCAGAGGAATGAATGGGACCTCTTAGCAGAGCCTCAGTCTTTTGTGTAGGTATGCACAGAACTGTTGTGCTGCCAGCCTCATCTGGATTACCAGAAGGCTCGTTTCAGGAGATAGCAATTATAGATGAAGCTGTGAATGCCACCTATAGTTAAGCTTGCTTGACACTTTTCATCACAAGACCCTGTTTTCAGTTACTTATAGATTTGTCAAATATATATTATTTGGACTGAAAAAATGTACGGACTGGAGACTGCATCTGGAGGAATATCTAAAGCTTTCAAAAAATGTGGTGGTGTTTTTTTTTTCCTGAGAACAAGTTTAACAGAAATGCGTTGCTTTTTTGCTTGTCTTAAAAATAAAAGTATAACCAATGATTTGGAGAAAGAATTCAGTACTTGGAAGGTAGAAGCAATGTGTCCCAATGTTGTCAGGGTCCCAGTTTTCCAAATGTCCTAGCGCACACGCTTGAAGAATTTGAGACCTGTTAAAACATAGAAGGGATGTGGTGGAAAGTTATTCAGTTGTGGAGATTTAAGGGAAACTACTTAATAACTATATGTTTTTCAGGCTGTCATGGTATGATCTTTTCACCTATGAAAATGAAGGGGAGCTCATCCCATATACAGAATGATATATGGGTGACTTCTTGCTTGCAAAACACTCGAGTAGTACAAGAATGGCATGACAAAAAAGTCAACAGACATTCAGAAGTCTGCCTTTGTAGCAAGCCTTGAGTACAGCTCAGTAAATATCTGTATTTCTGGTGTTTCATGGAGAACAATAAGAATAAATCCCCCCCCCCCCCGAACATCTAGTTAGCATCTAGTCTGTTCACTGAATGCGGAAATGGTTTTGGGAAAAAATAGTCATGTCATCCACAGTCCTGCATGCAATGTGTATGCCAAGGGGCCTGAAATGCAATTGTCTGGGAAATCTTGTAAGGTTGTAAGTTTTGAGTGATTGACTTTGTAGCTGTAATGTTCTTTTAATATGGTTATTGGCATACTTGCTACTTGGTATTATCTCAAGCAGAAGAGGAGGTAGACAAATGCATGAAAATAAAGTAATTCTACACTGAAGGAAAGAATCAGAAAATTCTTTTTTAAAAGCCTTGGAAAACTTCTGTTTTGTCTGCAAAATAATTTTTTTTCTTGGAAAAGGGTGTTAGACATAGCAATTTCACTTGGATATGGACACCATCACATAAATAGCGTGCTGTGAATGATACTTTCTGCAGCTTAGTCAATATCCTGCCAGGAATAAAAACTAGAAAAAAATCCTTCAAAAACAGTTGTAAATTCAATGCATGACTTAATTAGTAGATGTTGGAATTTACTCATAGATACATATTACTTTTAAAAGAGTGAGAAAATGAACCTTGCTTTATACTAACATCATAACTATTTGCATACCAATATTAATTATCTGTTGATGAAATTCTTGAATGATGCATTTTCTTTTTTAATCTAGCTGAGGAATAGTGGATCTATATTCTTAACAACAGTTATCATGCATAAACACATAGCACTTTTCACTCATATTTCAAAGAACACAGCAAAAGTTTCACTCTTTAGTAGGTGAGAAAATAGTGGAGAAAGGTGAGGCGCTTGTCTAGAGCATCTTAGCATGTCTAACATATTGTATTCTGCCCATAGCCTGGTGTGTCCCAATATCACGGCATCAGAGCTGCATTTTGTGTATCCTGAGATGGTGTATCCTTACATGTGTCAAACAGGTCTGCAGGATGCCCTTGCACAGTGAAACAACGCGGATTTTGATTGTTGTTTCGAAGAGCACAGACTTGCAAAAAGTGATTTGAAAGCTAATGAAAGCAGAAGGATAGAGGAGAAACAGAGCTGTAGCTGGCTAGCACGTTTAACGCAACTGTCAGTGTTTAATTAGGAGGCACTTGAGGTTAAATATACAAGCATGGCATTGGGGATTTGATCTCTGGTGCTAACAAAAAGGTGAGAAAAGCTTCTGCCCTGACTAGAAGTTGTGAGAACTTGCAGTCCTATGAACACTGGAAGTTTAAAGGTAAAGTCAGGCACGAACTCTTTCAGCAATCCTGCTAGTTAGCTTAAACTGTCTAAATAGCAGTGCCACTCACTTTAACTTCAAGTGGCTCCGGGAGTGTTTCTGTAAGCAAGCCCTGCCAACAAATGTGAGGGGGCAGTAACCTCTGCAAAGAAGTGATGATCAACAGCTGGGGCTCTAACCTTTCCCTAGCATTCCTGTATACAGCAGGGAACATCTGTCCAAAGCCTAACTTCCAATATTTACAGAACAAAGGTATAGTTTGTTCAACAGAATTGTTTGTATTAGCTAAATAATGGGATGTGCTTTGATTCTGCTGGTGCTAGAACCACCCAACTTTTACTTTCCTTACTTAATTAGCATTAATTTATTCAGAAAGATCAAGATTTGGATTTTCAGTTTCTTTATTTAAGGAAAGAAAATAGAGCTTAGGTCATGCAAGATTCTCTTAGCTTAGGGAAAAAAAAACCTTTTATGTTACTCGTTTGAGCTTTTTTTCATCAAACTGTGTAAGGATCAAGACTGTGTGTGCATAATATTTAGTGATAAAATTCTCCCAAAACATGTCACGATTTATTTGGTATCATTTCGCTATGCCAAGCAGATGAGAGTATTCACTGCTCCCATTAAGTGTCTGAGGTTTAAACACATGCTCTTGAAAAATGAGCAGTAGAGAAAGTTGCTTCCTACACTTCAAGTCTTACTGGGTACTGATATCCATTAATTTCTTTACTCACAAAATGGCATCATGAACTTCAGCTAGACAGATTGCTCTTTTGCAAAACAGCCTCCAGAACATGCACAGTGCCATAAGAAACTTCAGTGTGTCATGGTTCTTTATGTCACTAATTTGAATTTAAATGCTGTGTTATACTTATTTTCATAAATAAATAGGAAATGAGTTTGAAAAGTTAGGGTAAATGATCCATGAAAATAATTTCCTTCTCCCTTTTTTCCCCCTTTCCCTGAGAGTTGTTCTAGCTGCATTTGTGTGTGAAAGTACAGCACCTGCCAAAGGAGGATAAGGTCAAGCTGAGTGTTGATTCCTACACTTACTCCTGGGCATTCCTTGGTTAAATCATGCATTTGTTAGCCATAGAAAAAGTCTTCGCTGAACAATCCTTGAAATAACCTGAATCTTGAGTAAGAGCATTTTATTATACAAAAGGAGACAGGCAGAAGAGCTCTTGTAAATATGTAGTCTACTGCCAGAATACAAATATGTAATTTGTCAGTATGTTTTTGTGAACAAGAGGAACAAAAGTTATTTTAAACATCTCTCTTTTTTTCGTTCTCCCTTTGAGGTTATGGCTGTAATGAAATACCCCAAATGTCATTTATTCCTCTCGGCTCTGCTTTCAGTATGAGTCTCCAAAGCAACAAGCAACATCTTTTGTGGAAAAAGGGTATCTGAAAACTATTCTTAGTACTGCAAATGGTGTTATAAGAATGACAGTAAAAGAAATAGGACAAATGGTGTCTACCGAGAAAGCTCCCATGGAACTGCTGAGTGAGGATTGCTGATGCTTGCTCACATAATTACAAAACTTAGTGAAGATGAGCTGTCAGGAGATCTCTAATTAGATAGTGCAGCCAACTCCAACAGATAATGTTTCCTACATGCACTACCAAGAGGTGTTACCTTAGAGAAGTTGGTGTGTTGTCCTCCCAGTGAAATAGCCAAGAAAATACATGGATAGGTAAAAATACACATGGAAAGCTTTTGGGATGAGTCTGTTTGTGTTGTATTCAATTCTAGGTTATTCAGCACAGTTATAAAGAACAAAGGTTTTGTGCTATCTGGAAAGCTGAGAGGTGGAAAAAACCCAGTAGATGGGCTTTTCATCACAGTTTCCATTTGCCTTGATTATGCCTTTTGGAAGATGATAATATTAAAACCTTGTCCTTACTGCTCTGCTTTGCATGCATCACAGAAATGAGAATGAAAAATACCCCTCCCTCTTTATAACTTACAGTTTTAAACATATTTTGCACTTGGGGCAGCAAGTTATGTTGTTGTGTAGAAGAATTCTCTATTTACTTTGCATGTAGCTGTTCTTTTAGAAGATTATTTTTTCATACAGGAAAGTGTTAGTGGCTGCCATCAGATGGTTCTTACATCTATGGAAAGTCTGGGTTCTGGGTAGAGATGTTAAATGTGCTAAACAGTTTTCCTTCAGGCTAAATGAGAGGAATATTTAAACATGTCTTTAGCTGCTTGTAGGAAGACAATAATCAAGCAAAACGAAAGCTGAGCAGAATTCAGCTGCTTAGTCTGAGAGACCTGTTCCAAACGCAGCAGAAAAAAAGTCAGGTAAGAAGCTGTGAGAATCGCTTAGGAGCAGGGGAGGACTCAAGGCCCTTTGGCTCTTATGACTCACTGGCCAAGGAGGCTTGGGCAGGCTGAGCAACAAAAAAGGCTGCTGTTGTCTGGGTTTTTTTTGTTTACTTTGTGTGGTTATATACTTTGCAAACAACATTTCACAAAATACAGCTGCAATGAACACCTGTTCATGTCATCATCTGCTTCCTTCTCAGGGATGTAGCTCGTGGCTAGAGCTGCACAAACAGCCTGGCAGGATACAGGTCTGTCACCAGGTCATGGCAAATCATTTAGAGTGACAAAATATTCTGCTTCTTAAAGATTTGAGATGCAATGGCCAGAGAAACAACACGAATAACTTTATTGTCCTTGGCACAGGAATGAAAATTACAGAGGCCTGTCTTCTCTCTTTAAAGAAGCAGTTGAGAAGCTTTGATGAAAGTGCATTTGTTACTTGGGAAAAGGACCAGATGTCATGGAGGTCAGATATATGGAGAATGGAGCAGAGTTTACACTTGTAAAGACTGCCCAACTAGACAAGACACCCCTTTGCATTGCTACAATTCTTTCCATGTATTTACTTGATAAGTAGTTTGTGCAGTACTAAAGTACAATGACTGCAAACAGGATCTGTTGAAAATGTGTGATCCAGCAAAATTCAGGGTGGGTGCACCCAAAAGAGGATAGCTGCTTGTAAGATTGGACCAGTAATTACTCATGAGGAAGTTAAGAAGGAAAAAACGAGCAGAGCATGGATGCCAGTAATCTTATTGAAACACACCTAGAAAAAATTGTACTCTTTTATAATTATTTTATCAAGAATAACATTTATTATTATTATTATTATTATTATTATTATTATTATTATTATTATTATTATTATTATTATTATTATTATATCTGGGATAATAGCTGGGGTTTCCAGAGATGTCAGTGGGAGCTGTGCATGATTCTGAGGTGTGATGCTAATATCTTAAATTTAAAATGCACTAGATTGCAACAACAGTGCACATTGTGAATATGGAAATAAAACCCAGTGGCAAGCTGTAACCTGTCTGCACCAAAGTCAGTGAGGAAAAGGCATGTTGTGCTCTGTATTATTTATAAAGTAGAACACGATTGAACAATTAAAGCTTTGTGTCATAGTGGATACACGTAGGGAAAGCACTGCAACCTTGATAGTCTCTTCACACACTAGGAAAAATGAGCTACTTTTTTGTGTGTCTTGTTGTGCTAGCAGCCTCGCTGAAATTATGGTATAAAATGGAGATGCATGGTACGATCCGTTTTTTAGTAATTGCAAAACACTCTAGGATCTTCAGAAGAAGGATGCCCAAGAACTGTGAAATAGCTTTTATTAGGCCAGGGGGTGGGGTGGTGAGGGGATGGAGAATGATACCATGGGCCCTGGTTCAGACAGTGCTTGTTTAAATCTGTCACATCTGAGTGGGGCGCTTAGAGGTGTGTTAATGTCAAGTGTGTGAAACCTTGTTGAGTAAGTTAAGCATCAGCTGAGTCAGGTGTATGCTTGTGTGCAGCTTGCCCTCTCCACAGCTCTATTACTCTACAGCCTGGGAGACAACTGCAAAAGGAGAAAACTTGGCTGTGGAGCTGGTTTCTTACCCTGATAAGTTGTAACAGACACATGGGTGATAGTGCCTGTTAATTTAGAAGGCATTTAACACTTAATCATGGTTGTCTAGTACTAGCCAGGAAGGACACTGCTTTCTGCAGCCTCTAATTGGGTGCCATCAGTAATATAAGCCTAAAATTGTCCCAGTCAGCAACTGTATTGCCTAATCAGCATGAGCGTGTGCCCATTGGGGATCAGACATAGATAAGCGGGAGAGAGGAAGAGAGAGATCTGAACATATCTACAAGATGAGTGGCATGTCAGGAGCATAGAGGATGTCTAGATTTATGTGCTTTTTGGCAGCACTAGTGAGCTATTAATCATTTCTCATGAATAGGGCTCTTGTAAATCAGAGGTAGGAAACACTTTTCGTGGATAATCATGGCAAAAATGTCAGCTTTGCTAGTTGGTCATATGCTGATAGGATGCTTAGCACTGGAGCAGACTCAATCTCACACATAAAATCAAAATAGTGCTCCCTTTACATGATGAGTCGAAAGGAGGGAGACAGTAGAGAGGTGAACTTCCATCAGTATTTGAAAAGCAGAAAGCTAATGTGTAGTAACAGAAATGGAGACCTATAGTTTTTTTAAGGTGAAGCTTTACTGAGGGAGCCAGGACTGAGTTCTAGTCAGTGTCTGGGTGTAGCATAACACATTTAATAAGGCACACTTTGCATCATTTTAACAGCTGGCTGATCAGTTCATGGTTTTCCTTTGCTTTTATTGCTTTGCAATTTACTGTATATGGCCCTTACGTGCAAATACCTCATTAGTCACAGGGTTGCATATTTCATGAAGCACACTGAATGTGCTGTCAGAATTAAATATTGTCAGGATAATAAGCAAGGGTGGAGTTTTTTAGCTTTATCACTGAAGGCAATGTTCAGGGTGAATGGAAAAGCTGGAAAGCAAAACACGGAAGGTTTCCCTTCAAATTGTGCAAGGCAACAGGCTCTGGTGTATGAAACCCATTGCTCAAGGACTGACATTTAAATATCTCTTGGAAGTGAGTCCTGTGTGAGGAGGATGGGTGAGAAAACCTCACCCAGGGCTTTCCAGTGCATTATTTACTATAACCAGTTGGAGCTGAAAATCTCAGTGGCTAAATTGGGATTAATGCAAAATAGTTCTTAGGTTAAAAAGAATGGTGTCCTTAAAGTGCTTTTGGCTTAAGAAATTTCCTGAGGTTCATTTCCCTAAGTGAGCATCCCTCCTGCCCTTTCCCAGTTTGTTCCACTAGCCTCCAGTCCTATCCTGTTTCTCTATAAATTAGCCACATGCAGAAGTGGAAATGACATGTGAAACTGTTGTCCAAGTTCATGCTGGTCTCAACTACACTGGGGAAGTTTTGGGCACAGCCTTGGATAGCATCTCTAAGGGTTCTGCCCCACGCAGGTGTTGGGATGGAGGCTGCCAGATGATTGCTCCTTGGGATAGAGGCTGCCAGGTGATTGTCCCACACTACCAGTCCAAACATGCTGAACGAACAACCTATGGGAGACTTTTAACGGCGTTTCTTGGGAGTAGTGAGAAGAAAGTCCAGGCTTTTGAAACTCCCTGGGAAACATCCATAAATCCCCATGAATCATAACCATTTAAAAATCCCCTTTCAAATTAGAAGTCATGCGTTTTGTTCAGAAAAAAAATAAATTAGTGTCTTGAAAAGCACTCATGAATTAGCTTGTAAACAAAAATATCCTAACAGTCACTGACAGGTGCCAGTGTCTTTCTGTATTTGGGCCAGCCCAAGACAAATTGGGTCAGAGCTGAGCTTGAGATGGGGATGTGTTGGATCTACGGGCATCTCTGCATTTGGTATTGTTGGTGTGTTTAATGCTGCAGACTCATCCTGAGATTTCCCGTCTTTTCCCTCAAACATCAGTTGAATCATACTGGACTATTTCCTTCCACATGGCTAGAATATTGGCTTGTGTTTTTGGGGGGATTTTATTATTAGTTTAATTCTTGCAATTTTCCAGGTTATGAAGCTTAGGGTAAGCCCATTATAGCTATGGGGATGAATTTGCCCTCAGATAACGTATCCACCAGAAGAGGAGATTTCAGCACGCTTGGTTTCTCAGGCAGTCCTAATTTGCTATTGCTTGGCAGTGGGGACTCAGGACAGAGTGAATGAATCCCGTCTCCTTCTCTCTCTTACTCAAAATTCAACGTGTCCTGTCCACAATTCTTCAGATTTACAGTGTTCCTGTGGAATATGCAGCTCAGGACAATTGAAAAAAAACATAAACTAGAGAACATACTTCTTTCAAACAGGTATTGTTTTTCAGCATAGTTTTTCCTTTCTAGGTTTTGGGTCGTTCCTCTCCTTCCCACTTTCTGCCACCTCTAAAACTTTCCTAATAAGTGTTACTTAATTCATTGTTGTGAAATGGGTTGTCTGTTTAATATTCCCAGACCTCAGTAGCCATCTTTGAAGTTCTGTAGTTTCTGTTACTGTTATCACTGTGTCAGAAGTGAGAATTAAGTACCAATGAATTTTGGGAGATGTTGAGAAAGGAGTGGGGTGAGAGCCAAGCTGCTATATATATAAAATATATATAATACACTATACATAGTACCTTATGTATATAAAAATATAATATGTTGACCTCTTTTCTTTTTTTTTTTCTTAGATGCAGGCTAACGTATTTCAGCTACCCTTTTCTCTTACTAATTTAACAAACTTGATGCCTTTCAGATGTGGGTCCGTGAAACAGATTGTTGCCACAATTCATTCCTGCTCCTCCTTTCTCCACTCCTGGCTTCACAGTCCTACTTTCCTTGTACTGTCATTCCTCTTGCTTGTTGTATGAGGCTCCGTTGAAGTGTTTGCTCTTGCTGAGTTGAAGGAGTGCTGGGCTGTCACAGAGGGAGCAGCATGAGGAGGTAGGGAGAAGGGGCTAGGGGAAGGAGAGGAGGAGGAGGAGGGATGACAGAAACAGAGCTGGCTGTTTAATTGTAATAGTCTGAACTGCTCTTGCCAGTGGGTCTGTACAAAGCTGCCTGAAAGGATTTGCCACAGGCATATGGGGAGGAGGCAAAGTCCGTGTGTCAGTGCCCTGACCCAGCTACCATGGTGGTGCAGAGGCCATTGTCAGACAGGGGTGCCCTACTGCCCTGGGCCCCTTCTGTGGGCAGTGTTGCCCCACCATGATAAAGGTGATAGATCTGTACGGGAATCAACCACCAAGCCCTTACATTTTGGAGCAGTGCTTGGCACGGTCCTGCTTAGCCGTGAAAGCAAAAGCCACTGCTGCCTTGCCTTGGGAACACGTCTTCCTTCTCAGAGCCATTACCTTTGGAAATATCACTCCACGGCACTTTTAAAACTCATTCAGATACTTCTAATGACTTGTAACTTGGGTGCCAAATAGAATAGGTAGAGCAGGATATTTTTCATCAAGTTCTTGTTAAAAAGAATGTAGAAAACATTAATTGATACAAAGTCATAAAGATCTGGGCCTCCAGTTATTCATAGAGCCCTTAGGGTGAAATTAACCCTCAAGTAGAGGCTCTTTTAAGGCTTTTACAGCATGCCAGTCCCATGGGGGATCAGAATAAAGATATATTATGGAACAATTTTGCTGTATAATTTTCAAGTTCAGTATCTGCCTGTATCTTTTCAGTGTTTAGCTGACTTATGATCCTGCAGTACATATATTGATCCCTAATCTTAGACAGATTGAGAGTTCTAATATAAAGCCACATTAATAAATTTGTCAACTTGATAAAAAATTGACCCACAATAAAGCAATACTTAATGCTGAGTATATATAGTCTATAAATGTTTATTATCTACTTATTATAGAGGAACTTGAGATTAGTCTGGTAGGTATATGCGATAAAGTATAATTATACATATATATACACATTAAATTATGTGTATATATGTGAATATATATAATTCTTAGCCATTGTTAGGAAAAGTCAGAGGGGAGAATAGGGTCAGGAATTCCACCAGTTTTTCTTAATCACACACTGAATAAAGCTCCATGTCCAGACTAAAGAAAATATTGCCATGAATTAACATGACATTTCTTACTGAAGAAAGTAACTTCAGAACAAGAGTAGCAGCTTGCTTGTTCTTTCTTATAATGCTCCCTGATTTGATGCAACTTTTCCTCTGTATGT
Source organism: Sturnus vulgaris (assembly GCF_052056855.1). Classification (NCBI taxonomy): domain Eukaryota; kingdom Metazoa; phylum Chordata; class Aves; order Passeriformes; family Sturnidae; genus Sturnus; species Sturnus vulgaris. The sequence continues at coordinate 68,160,077 of NC_142243.1, read as the reverse complement.
TTTCTTTAATTTTTATGTTTTATGTGAAAGCTGAACACACTGAATTTGTTTGTAATTTGGAATTTAAAGCAAGGCTCTTTGTTAAAAGCCCAGAGGAAGTTTCCATATGACTTATGGGCCATTTGGGCTCAATTGAATTTAATGGGTTTCAGCTGCACCTCCACAATGGCTTTGAAGGAAGTGAAGGGAGATCTATAGGTCTTAATTGCTCAAGACTGGCTTGTTTCTCTTGAAAAGGCTGTTTGCAAGAAGCAGGTTAGGAGTATTAAAGTATATATCCTCAAAGGGATAAAGGAACTGCCATTTGAGGAAGGGGGTAGGATGAAAATAGCTTTAAGAGTTACTCAGAGGCTGAACTAGGCAATCTGAACTGGTCCATGATAAGTTCTTGTTTGCTTGCTTAAAAATAATCAAATAATTGGAGGGCACAGCTAAGCCAAACTTCCTTTATAGTCCTTTCAAGAAAGGAATGGAGATCTTGGAACTGACAAGATAAATTAGGCTGAGAGCAAAAGAGAAACCCAAACAGATAGTCCCCTTGGCCTCTCTCATGCTGGTTGACAGACATGAGTGTTTGAGTCAGCAGGTGAACCATGACTTCTAAGAGCAGTGGTTTGTTTATGCTTCCACTGTACAAAGCTTTTCAGTGGAACAGAGCAAACCTAACTGGGCAGGTTTCCATTTCAATGTCACATTTCCTTCTGCATGTGCAGCGCTAACTGGCCTTATAGATTGTTGTTACTAAGTTTGTTAGGATTACCCCTGGCTTCGCATTAGGAGGTGTCTGACCCATAGGAATCTCCTATGACCCTGTTTTCCAGGCAGGCAGGAGAGCATGTGAAATACAAAGTTAGGAATATAAAGGAACTACTGTCTTACTCAAGATAAGCCAAGAGACCGCATTACAGGAAGTTAACCTTTGGTATACTCTGTCATTTTGTCCAGCATCATACAGGCAAGTAGGAAGGGGACATTCTCCTGAGGTACCCGGCAGATGAATGCCAGATGGTACTGTCATAATACACAAAAAATAGCTAAATACCTACCGGTTGTGTTCAATACAAAAGGAACATTTTTCTTTTTCTGAATCCTGCAGGGCAGAACTCAGACAAGCATCTTAATGCAAACATCGCAGTAACTGAAATGTGAAGCTGGAAATCTAGAGAATTCTCCAAAAGCTTTAAGTAGCTTTTTAGGCTTCATTCATGTTGAGCCTAATGGATCCTCAAAGGGGAGAATGGTTTATCAAAGACAAGTACCTCGCGTTTATGTGGTAGGTAAATGGGCGTTTGTTACATTTGAATTGTTTCTGAATATGCAGAGAAAAATATCAGGCCGCCATCAGCAGCAGCACAGTGATGCAGCAGTGCCTAGCTGGGGGGAAAAGTGTTTTCTTTTCCCATGTTAAAATATGTTCATTTTAATTTCCATGCAAAATTATAAGAATAAAAATATGCTGCCCTTTAGGGGAATGGCATTTTGCTAAATACCATGCATTGCTACAGACCTTAGATGTGAAGGGCCACATGCAAACATTTACATAGAAGAACTTTATGGATGTGTAGCTGGATCTCAGTCTTGCAGGAAAAAGTATTTCTGACAGCCGGACTCTTTCAAGCTGTGACATTTATTGCCTACAGATAGAGGCCGAGTAGGTAGGTGTGATGTTGTGACAGAAACTGAATGGTTAGCTCTGCCTTTCGTTTCTTGTCCTGAAATCCTCTTCACCTGGCTTTATATAGCCTGTTTTCCTAATACGTGAATTTGCTATTAGCAATGGCCTTACATATGCACACCTCAGTCATTATTGCCCAGCATTCTGGCCTTTTCAAGATTAGAGAAGTCTTCCTCTAAGATTCCCAGAAATGCTGCTAAAGTTGGTCTGTTTGATTTCTTTGGTGGTTGCATCTTCTTTCATTAACTAGGGTAGCTGGTGTTGAAAACCAAACAGAAGGTAATGACAGACCACAGCAAGCTGTCTGTTGCTGCAGATGGAGGATACCTCTAGGATTTGGGTCAGAAAACACTTGGCAAGCATCCCTCTGAATTCTTCTTGTCACACGTTGAAGAAGCCTGCTTAGTGGTAGGGGTGAAGAAGGAAGCAGGAATCTTAAAATGGCTGCAATATGGGGTTTTTTTTGTTTTAATTTTATTCAGCATCAGAGCTATTTACAGTGTATCTTGCCAATTTATTCATACTGTCACTGTCATAGATTTTCCCTGATTCTCTGCTTTCAGGACCTCCCCCCGCCCCATGATCCCATTTAAGTTTGCAGTGGCAGGAAAAACAAGAGTTACCTGTGCCTCTTTTTAGAATGGGCCCTTGCAGAGGTACTCTGAGAAGCCATTTGCTTTCTCTGAACATAGTTCAGCTTCGCACAGGCGCTCACACACATCCAGAGGGTTTTCATTTGAAATTCCTCATGTAATCCAAATAGCTCCCAGCCTTGACTGTGGAACTGTGGAGGGACTCCCCTGACCCCCTGCGCTGTGGTGTGTGGGGCTTGAGCCAGGACAGGCCGCGCTCACGAGGCCTGCACGGCTGGCAAACATACCTTGGAAAGCTCCGAACCCTGACTTTCTCTGCTGCTTGTGAGAAGAAGCAGAGTGAAATCTAAGGGAAGCCTTCGTTTATCACACACTCTGCCACCTTGGGCAGAGTAAATTTGAGGTTTGCAAGCCAGTGGTGAGAGTCGGTGTATTGAGAGATGGCAGTCAGGACACATGTGGCCTGGAGGGGAAGCAGGAGTGAATTGCACCATTAAACTCTCTGTCCCTCTCCCTTACTCTGTCCGTGTAAACTAACACACTGTATTGTTTATAGTTCTGCAGCACAGCCTTTTAAACAAGTTTTCAACAAATTCTTCTCTCTTTGCTTTTCTAGGGCATGCATCAGTTATGTAAGATTCCAAGATTCTGGAAAGAGGAATGGTGGCAGAGCTGTTGGACCTACTGTGCTGCTCTAACTATTGCCTTAGGCCAGGCAGTCTCTTCCCAAGGAAAGGTTAGAAGCTGCCTATGCCACAACACCTCCCTTTCCCAAGAAATAGTCCCTTGGTACAACTGAAGATGCTGTGGCTGTAGGCAGGGGAAGAGGATGCTGCAGGCATGAGGCTGGACTGGAAGGAATGACCATAGAGGTGGGAAAATGTCCACATTTCATTCCAGCTCCTGGAGATGCTGAGATTGTATTCCCATGACTCTGTGACACTGCTTTATCTTTATGGGGCCCTCCAAAACCAATTTATCAGTCGCAATGCAGTACACCAGCAGGTTTTTTTCTATTTAACCAGCAGGAATTATTTTGCAGATATATCTCCTTTGTCTGCATATCATCTGGAGAAGTACTTGGTGTATATTTACATGTAGACCAGATTTCTTTATTTGTATTGCCATACCAATTGTGTTGCTCATTGTTCCACAGGCATACATTAGGCTCTTTAGAGGTACAAAATCATAACACTTCAGAGAGGCACATTTAAATAGATCATATCCATTTATTTTGTTAGGGAGGGAAGGAAGTTCTCTTTCAGGTTTTCAATAATGCATATTATTTTTGTGGCTCAAAACCATGCAAAAGGGAACAAAAAAACCCCATAATAAACATAACAAATTAAAAGACACAAGAAGTTTTGCACAAGAAGCTCACAAATTGAATTTAAACCAAGATGATAAGATAGATTAACAAACAGAAGAGAGGCAGTAGGGTAAGAAAGGACAATGGTTACAGGAATAAGATTATTTGCAGTCCATGCAGTATACCCTAATACACTTCTTTATGCCTGCCTGCATCCCCAGATGCTGCAGAGAAATGGCCAAAAATTAGCTCCCAGGGGCAGAGAACTGTCTGTGTGGTGTTTGTTTTCATAGTGCCTAGTGCAAAGGGACCCTAATCCCCATTTGGAGTCCCAGAGTCCTGTAGCAATACAAATAACACACACCAAGTAGTGGCAATAAGATCCCTTGGCCCAGTGCCTTTCTCAGTGCTGTATCCAAACCTAACCTAAGAAAAGGGAAGGATGATACAGCTTGTAGGAATGTAGCCATACCTTGTGTGTTTGTTCTTACTTTTTGAAGTTTGCTCATCCCTTTCAGAAAGGATGTTTTGACCTGAAACTAAATTTGATATTAACACTGCCCTATTCCTTGTTTGATACTTAGTGATATCTGAAATGTTGGGCTCTGACATGTAAAGGACAAGGAAGTGGAAATGCAACGGGGTTTTTTTATAAGATTACAGAAGTTCTCAAGAATAATTTCCCAGAAGCTCTGATGCTTGTAAGAGAATCTGAAAGCACTCACCAAAGGTTTTGCTTCTGATGGCTGAGGTGAAGCCCAGGTTTGAAACTGCTGTTGCCTGTCCTGCTGAATGCTGGTAGGTCTATTAATCTGGGTCTATTATGGCCCAGCAGAGTTTGACAGGTCAATGAGGCCAGTAACCTCATGGGCTGTGAAATGTATGGTCTGCTCTATCAGGATTAGTGTGGGCCATTGGCTCCAATTCGCCATTCTCTGAAATTAAGAATGACCTGGAAAGTCAAACTGTGTTTAGAGTTTAGTTTTAAACTCTAAGGCCTATGGTCTAAGCCATAATTTATGCCTCAGACATGAATCTAACATGTTCTGGCTGCACTGTGAGGTGTTAAGGTTTAGCTGGAAGAGAGCTTAAATGCTGCTGCTTCACTGATTTGGGGTCCACAGTGGCCATCGTTCTCCACTCCTTTACCTGTTATTTCATCCTTTAAGTCCAGCTCCCTCCAGAAACATGAGCTCTCATGCAGCTGGTAATTCTTATATGTCCAAATAATGTGGATTTGGATCAAGAAGACATGGTCAGAGTTTGTCTAATTAACTTCCTATCACTATAGCCAAGCCAGAAATGTAAGGTACAGTAACTCATTTTATAGTCACTCTATCTGGCACTGAATATAGATTGGAAAAATTCTTTGCTTAAGCAAGATGTGTGGTAATATTGTTATACTATATTAAAGTGCTCTTTAAAAATAAATTATATTCTTTTGCGTGTGAGACAAGTATCCCCTACTACAGCCAGACCTGACACAAGCACATCTTCTCCTTACCCAGAACTGCTAAATTCTTTCATGAAAAGAAAAACCAGCTAAATAGTTATATTCTAGTCCTTTATTTTTTTGTGTGTCTGGTTGTTGTTGTTATTGCAACCCTTAAAGTATTTGATGTTGAGTCTTCAGAAAGGCTAGATAAAGCATTAGCTGTGGGTAGAAAAACACATTAGGATCTACACCAGTTCATCAGGGCTGTGCGTGCACATCTCCCAGTGCTAAACCAAGCCTATGTATCAAAAAAGGGTCCCAAATATTTAGGACAGAAATATTCACTCCACTTGTAAGTGCTCTTTTTCTTCTGGGTTTTCCTCTCAGCTTCCAAAAGCTGCCCCTTAAATGCCACTTATGAATGGAGAAAATTATGCACTTTCAAATTCTCTCCTGGGGACTGAGGGCTCATATCTCTCCCTCTCACACTGATACTGTAATTTCACACTATTTTTTTTGCCAGCAGTTGAGCCTTTCCTCGTTATATATGACAGACATGTTTCATTTTCATTAGGGCTTTTATACTTTGAGAGGCCTGATGAGCAGGGGAAGGAAAGTGGCTGCATGGAAGCACTGCCACCTGAAGGGAAGCAGTCACAGGAGGTGGGGGAGGCTCTCCTGTGCCTCAGATAGTGCCACTTTTATACTCTGCACTACTGCCCTCCCTCAGGTGATGCAGGGTTTTGGTGCCACTGAAACTTCCAGTGAGGCCACAGCCTTTACAAGTGTTATGGCAAAGCATTAAGGACACACAGAGAGGAAAACTGATTAAACAAACAAGCAAACAAACAAACAAACACACAGTGCACTGTGGTACTTGGACAGAAACTAAGCTAACCTTCATAAGGGGTCAGGCTCTCTGATGGCTAACAATTTGCAGCAGCTAGGAGCTAGTACATTGTAGCTGTGTAATGTTGTGTCCCAGCTGTGGTTAATTGCCATCCAGGTATCAAAACTTTCTGGGCTGATCATCATCAAAGAAAAGCTCACACATTATTAGTCTTGTCTTTCACTAGGAGAAGGGCAAGAGTTGGAACCCTTTGTGGGAGAGAGGACAGGAATGCTGCTCGCTGCATTTTGTAACTTGACTTAACATGGCTGAACATTTAACGTGTTGAAGAATAGTTTGACAACTACATGGAGGGTACTTCTTTCCATGCTTGCTGATGGGTTGAGCTCTCAGGCACTTGTATCATCCCTACTGGGTTGTGCAATCTGGATCTGATATCTGGGCAGTGCCCTGAGACTTCAACTTTTGTGCATTAATTGCTATGGAACTGGCCATACACAGGAAGAAAATTGAATTAAAAGTTTGTCTGTAATGATAATATTTTCTTTTTATTAAAAACCACCGCAGACCTATGAGGTTGTAATGTAGCAAAATTCAGCATACACAGCTCAGGTGTTGAATACTCAAAGGCTACTTCCCTCTGGATGTCTTACCGATAACAGAGCAGTATCAGAAGTATTAAATGGATTCTCTGAGCACAACAAAAACTGGTAGCTGTAAGTAATGTCCTAGAAACTCCGTGTTTCTGAAATGCAGCCCACACTGTGGCAATGCAATCAAACTTCCTTTATTGAAACCTTCATGTACTGTCCCAATTCTTTCTTCATTCCCACCTTCCTGCCCCTTGGCATTCATTCACAATGACATTATTAGCGTTGTCTCTGAAGCTGGCCCAAAGAGTCTTACGTGTTATTTACATCACAACAGAGCCTGGGGTCATCAGACAGGGCTGGGGGTCTGTTGTGCCAGCTGCTATTCAGCCTTTAAATACCAAGGTGGTCCCTGGCCCAAAGAGATTTCTATCTTGAATTTTAACAGAGGGAGATGATTGTTTTCCTGATGCTTCACACTCTAAATTCAAGTTGCTGTGAGTATCACTCTTTAGGAAAACTTCCTCTCCTCTTGCCGGAGTAACAGCACAAAGCTGCCAAATTGAGATACCCTGCAATCATCCCTAGCTGGTGGTGCAGAAACCACAGCAGTCAATTAGTGACTACACACACCAGACAGAACTAAAGTGAACACGGAGAATTCACAAATTTATTGTGAGTCCAGCCTAATGCTCGTATTCAGAGCATGTGTGTATTTCCACCTCAAAAGAAAACAATTCCTGTAAGTGCCTCAGAATAAATCCTATTTTAAAAATCTCTTCACTGGAAAAAAAACCCCAAAACCAAACTCAAAAATCTTTAAACCATTTAAGGCCACCTTAGAAAGTTAGTCTGTAAGTATACAAAACACTGGAGACCATCATATGCTAATCGGAGCTTAACAAAACACATAGCATTACCAAGTGTAATTATACAGTCCAGCTATTAGTAGCTTTACCTCTGGCTGTTCTCCATCCTGCTTTCAAGCTACATCCTTTCCTTTCATCTTATTCTACACCACATGAAACAGGTGAGCTGTTCCCTTTATATAGCTCAGGGCTCCAGTCACATGGCTCTCAAAGCTTGGTATCTTCATTTAATCAGTTAAAAGAATCGAAATAATCAGAGATCTTTCATGAACTCCATGCCAAATTTTAATTCTTTTAAGCATTCAAAGCTTACCAAGTTTAAAAAAAAATCAAGAATACATTAATTAATTTTTCCTAGGAATATCTACTTTGAAAAGCTGCCCTGGAGGGTACATTTGTAGTTTAGAATATCTTTCACAAATCACCCATATATCACTGCTAGCAAGTTGCACAAAAAGACATCTCCAATGCTTTTTATTGTCAAGGCAACACTGTGGTTTCTGCATCCCATTTGTTCATGCATAGATAGTAACAGCATCCACTTTTTATCTGATCCATTTGAATTTTTATCTTGACTTTAACCACTACTGATTTCTTACAGAAGAGTACAAATTGTTTAGGGTTATCTTCACCAGCAACAACTTCTGGCAGCAAAGAGATGGTGATACTAGCCCTAAAATGTCTGTATTTGTTGCCTTGGATTAGATGACAGTGCCTAAGACTTAAACTGGGTAAAACATTAATTTTCAGTTTTGGGGTCCTTGAATGTGTGGGTGAGAACTAGTGGATTATTTTTAAGAGGTCTGTGAAAGGTAACTCATGTAAGGCAAACTCATGACAATGGGCTTAAATTGGCTTGAAAGGATCCTGAAGTGCCCCTTGAAAATGCTGTGGGGATTGCAAACTGGAGAAGATTAGATCCCTGGGGCTATGTGATCTGTTCTGATTTAGGAGCTTGGGTCCTGTTATCTCTTGTGCCATTCTTTCTCCAGTGCAAGATTAACCCCACATTCTTGCATAGGGCTGCTCTTTCCACCTAGGCCATCTGACCCCAGAGAGTGCAGATATTGCCCCTTCAGGCATACAGCAGTTCTCTTTTCTCTTTCTCCCTATCATATGCTTTTCTTTTCAGCATCAGCTGATATGTTGCTGGTGGGTGACTGTCATGACACATCACAGGTCCCAGGATTAGATATCTGAGAAAGTAACAGTACCTTGTAGATAAGCCAAATATTTCCTGACCTTCCTATATTCCCAGGAACAAAACCAGGAAGACATCTTATTGAGTTTGTCTCAAGATACATGTTGGTTTTAGCAGTGAAGGAGCATTAAGATGTCTGTTAGCATGAAAATAAATGGAATGTGTGTGCAAGTTTGTTGTTAAGACGAAGAGGTGTATTTTCCAAACAGAGGTGTACACGGTGATAATTTTGTTGTGAGTCCATCTGTTCTGTGGAGTCACCCTCCTGACATGGACATCACTGTTGTGTTCATTTGCTAAAGACCTCTGAAGAGCAGCTGGTCCAACCTCTTGTTCCAGACAGAGTAGACTTTAAAATTAGGTCACATTACTCAAGACTGTGTCAGTCAAGCTTTGGAAATCCCATCCTCTGGGCAAACTTTGAAATGGTGAAAATTTTTACTTTTACTTTTACTTTCATAGTATTTTTCTCCCCATATATCTCAACAAGATTTCTCCAGTATCTCTCTGGCAGCTTGTGCCTGTCACCTCTCACTGTGCACCTCCAAGCAGAGCCTGGCCCTGCCTTCCCCAAACTGTCCCATCCTGCAGACTGCAGGATGATCCTCCCTTCCTCCCTCTCTTCTGCAGGCTGAACGGGCCCAGCTCTCTCTGCCTTCCCTCCTCCACCCTGTGCTCCAGCCCCCTCACCATCTCGACACCTCTCCACTGGACTTGCTCCATGATGTTCATGCCTGCTTTATACCAAGGAGCCAAGGAGGGCCACACTGTTCCCAATTCAAGCTAATAAGCACTGAATATGTAGGAATAATCTCTTCCCTCAACCTGCTGGCTACATGCTTTCTGCAACAGCCCCATGTTTGGGGTTGAGTCACAAGGACGAGGTGGAGGTAAGCCTGGGTTAAGGATGGATATGCTGCAGGGCCTGGGGTAGCACTGATACACACACTCCCATCACAAGTAGGATGGGATGGTTTTCCGAAAACAGGGTGTCTGCTCACAGCTTTGTGCCCCACCCTGCTGCTCAGACAGACAAATGCTGGTGAATCACTATAATTCAAAAAGAGTGTAGTTTGCTTTCAATTGCCACAGCTGTGAGCTGCAGCGCTCAGATGATTCACAAAGGGTTCAGCCTTCCAGGCCCAGGGGCTGGGGAGGCCACTGGTTGCAATGCCAGACATTGCAACTTCATCTGTATTTGAGGGGTCTTACATGCACTGAGGGAGTTCGTGGGATTTGAATTGAAACCACAGTGGTTATTCCTTTCTTTCCATCTTTTCTGTTCCTTTACATTCACTAAGGAAGCTGCTGGGGAGGTGTTAACTGTTTCATTTGCTGTTTTGTTATTGGATTTGGCTGGAGAACTGTTGTGGAGAATTGTGTGGAGGGGAGGTCTCCCTCTATTCCTGGTTCAACTTAGGAAATGTGGCAAGGTCACCAAAGAGTGGGCAAATTTCTTTGTCAAGCCATAGACAGATTTCATATGGGTCATGAGAAGAACTCCAACCTTAATGCTACCACCACCAACAGTCTTATAAGAGCTGTGAACTATTTGGCAAAGAAAACTGGCAGTTTTGTAACCAAAGTCCAATTTTGCAGGAGAGTTAGCTTTGCGCCTTTTTTTGGATACTGTTTTGCTCTTGTGAAAAGCAATACATATGGAGGCCCATTAGAGCCTAAGGCTATTGTTGATGCAGTCTTGACTCATTCTTGGCACTTCTGTACCTTCCTTTGATAGCTCAGCTGGTAGAGCGGAGGACTGTAGGCTGTCTGTGAAAAGTAATCCTTAGGTCGCTGGTTCAACTCCGGCTCAAAGGAAAGATTTTTGAGGTTTGTTTTCAGTTTTGTCTTTCACTTTTTTTCTGGAGTTCACAACTTTGCACAACATCCCCTTCCAACCACTCTATACCCTGTGAGAAGTTTAGTCTATTTTCCTTGTCTGATTCAGATGGTTGTTACAGCTGTGGTGCTGTGACCATTGTTACCTCTCTATGAACCATTCACTCAGGAGTTGGACTCTGTGATCCTTTTGGTCCCTTCCTACTCAGAATTATCAGTGAAATTTGTGAAATCTAGCTAGTCAGTTGATGCCCATCATAAGAGCTTCTGTTCCCACAGGGGCTCAAAACCTACAGACCCTCGAGAGTTGGAGCAGACACAGTGCAGAGCTTGCAAAGCCTCTTTTACCTGAGTTGGGTGTGGAAAATGGGGGCAGATCCAATTATTGGAGCACCGTTGTTGCTGGTTTCACCCCTTCTCGTTATCTCATTCTTTCCTCTTGGAGTTCTGAGGCTTTGAGTGGGGCAGTGGGGAGCTAAGAGAGCTGGGGAAGAAAAGCGTTTTTGTGAAGACAGGACGGGTACACCAAGATCATTCAGGTCCTGATACCTGTCTTGGACAGTGACTACATGCAAAAATAATCATCAGCCTCCTGAAAGGGTTGTAAGTACCACTGGGCATGCTGTCCTGAGGTATATGATTTCCAAGAACTGTCCATTTCAATGCAGAATTGTAAAGGTTGGGCCTGGTACAAAGGAAATGGATAAGAAAGAGCCCTAAGAAAGGACACCATAGGCCAGGTTGAGAAGGTGATTTAAGGATTCATGCAGAAACTTTGAGAGAATAAAAAACAGGGCACTGCGACCTGTTAAAATTTTGTTTCACACAGGAAACTGACTCACTTTCACAAGACACAATGAGTTCTGAGACGTCTGTAAGAAGCTTTATTAAAGAAAAGATTAGAGGGTTTTATATGTTTACATTAGACGAGATGACATTAGGGATCTAAATCCCAAAGCTCATGCAAAGCTTCTCATGCAAAGCATCTCCTCATGCAAAGTGCAGTGCTAAGCTGAACAAAGGTAGGAGGAGGTGGCAATTTCATTCAGTTGCTTACCTTTCACTGTGCTTAGTATAAAATATTTGCTAGTAGTTGGAGTCAAATACATCAAGAAACCAGCTAGAAAGAATAATCAAGTCATTATATGTAATTCCAATATTTTAAAAGATTTTTTTTTTTACTAATTAGCATCAGATCAATGACCATCGATCATAGTACAACACTGGTTTTCTTTGTCCTTCCAAATCCAGCTGCATTAATTCCCCTTCAGCCTGCAAAGCAGTACAGACTTACAGCCTCATAACCATAATGGGTTTTCAGCACAGGAAGGCACAGGAGAGGAGGAGACAGTTTTGCCTCTCCTCCAAACAACAAAACTGGCTCACCAGGACCTGGGGGTAGGGTGGGCAGGTCATTCATTTATTCCTTCACAGGTCCTCCCACAGTGGGATGGGGTTGTAAAAGCAGGAGGGAGAGAGGCAAGCAGATTCCTCTGCAGTCTTGATAGGGCTCCAAGGGAGGAGGATGCACAACAGCATCGTCTTCAGTGGGAATCTGGGAGTCAGTTTATATGAGGAGGCAGAGAGGGGTATGAGCCTGGGTGATGCCACAGGAGAAACTCGGGTATATTTGTAACTAACCCGGATTAGAAATCTCTCCCAAGGGACCAAGGAGGGACAGATTCCCTCCTTACAATGTGCCTTTTGTGGTCTTGGTGAGCAAAGTAGGAACCTTTCCATGATTCATGCCTTTAATCGCTACAATAAGCCTGAAAGCTGCCAATAATCATGCCATGTAAATCCTTGTACTTGTGTCAGGAAGAGACCAATGCTTTCCCTGAGACTAGGGAATGGCAGTGACTGATGGGCAGTATGGCTGCCTCACAGGTATTTTGTTGATGTGCAGATCTTTCCTGACTTAATATTTCAGTCTAGGTCTAGGAAATGTGAATTTAAATATAAAGTCCTGGTGGTTTTCTCACACGTGTGGTGGGAAGCATTTAAAAATTGTATTGTCTTTTTTGATTATGAGCTTCAGCTTTTCCTTTAATCTTGAACAAGCTTCCCCTCACAACCAAACACCTCTGATTCATCAGACATTGTGAAGGTCGCTGTGTCCTTGTCTGAGGAATGGCACTCCACAGGTCAAGCCTCTGAAACAAAGATGTAGCCAGCTGGGGACATGATAGACCAGCAGTAGTACACTCCCATTAGACAAGATAGTGTTTGTTATCAGTGGGATGAGTGGGACTTTCCTTCCCTTTCCTAAACACTTTTTTCTTTGTCTTCTTGTCTCATCTCTTGCCCCTAATCAAACCTTTAACCTATCACCCAGTTTAGAAGCAGCACACTGAGTAGTGAAGAAATTGAAGCTCACACAGTTGGTGTAAACATGTTGCAAAATATCTGTACTTTCTCCCTCAAGGAAAGAACAATGCTTGCATTCCCACAGGACAGCTTGGTGAGTTGAATCCAGTCATTTGTGCCCACAGTTCTTCTTATGTGGTTGTTTTGCACCTCCGCTAAGCAGCATCCCATGGTTTGTGACCGGTCTCCTCTGTTCTCACCCTGAAAGTAACTTTTCGTTAAAAATTAATAGTGCTGTTTTGGCACTGGCATAACTCCAGGTTCTCGGTTGTACTTGCATTGAATGACTTGGTGTATCTTGAGCTTTGTTTTGATTTTTCAATACAAATTAATCCCAGCTTCTCTCTAAACACCTGTTTTCACCTGGTTGCACCAAAGCTGTGTTGCAGGGATTGCTTATTCAGACACAATGTGAAACTACTGAGCAAAGCAGGGTCTGCCTAGGGAAATTTGATTAACCTTAAAGAAATTTCAGAAGATGCTGGGTAGTCTCCAAATTTCGGATGTCATCTGCATGTTCTGGTATCAGGTTTCAGCCCAGAAATGTAATGCTGCATCACTGATAGGTCTGAAGCCTTAACTTTGAACTGAGCCCACTGCTTTCCTTTGAGTGCTGTAACATTTTTCTGCTGTCTTGTAGACACCTGTTGCCTCTGGTCATGCAGATTCAGATAAAACTCTCTGTACAGGGTCATATCTTCGTAAAGTTTTTTATTATGGCAAAGAAAACACAGTCTTGATTCCTGTCTGGAATAATAATATAAATCAATAGCAACAACTGCACGATTCCCTTACAGCTCTAGAGGTAAAATATGGCAATTAAAATAATGTGCAATTAAGGAGAGCTTGAAAAAGCTTTTAAATCCAGGAAGCAAGTCAAGATGCTTTGCTGATGATTTGCTAGTTTGTAGAAATTGCAAGTGGTTGCAAATTGGTTTGCTTTTACCATGAAGTAAAACTATCCTCCAGCGCGTGTTTAGCTGAATTTATGAAAAGCATCTCAGCATGGCTGGAAATGACCAACAGTAGTTGCTGCCTTTACTTGCATCCACCAGACCACATAGATTTACAGCAAACTAAGCAACTGTTTGCACATTTCCTCAGGCCTTCTTAACCACCCTCTAACAACCAATTTTTCTTTTTTCTATTGTCGTTGTTATAATCAGGCCTTGATAAGAATTGCTGCCAGAGACACCCAATCAGTCCCATGCTATCATCTGGATATGATTAGAGTCCTCAGGACAGATTGAAGCCATTTGATAGCATTGATTACTTCCTTATTTCAGGTTGTGCCATTTCACTATTTACTGATTTAAAATTCTTGCCTCATTTAAGAGGGTATTTTTTTTTACATTGTAAATAACAAAATCTATTTTGTTGTGTGAGTCCAAATAAGCTTTGAAGTTTGTGGCTTTGTAATTTGAAAGTCATCTGGAGAGTGTATGCTTTCTTGTCATCTTTAATCAATCCACTATAATCAATTATCATATCAAAGTGTTCAATTACTCCTTAGTGCAGAGGTGCTGTAGCTATTTGGCCTAATTTCCTAGAAGATTCTCAGCATTCTCACTGCAGCACTGGGGTTACTTACCTGACTACTTAAAGATGTCTGCTGTGAAAATGAAGCTAGTACTGCTTGAACATCAGCCTCCCCATAGAAAGTAGTTCCAGATGCTTCTTCAGCACTGCAAACCAGTTCTGTCTGTCCACTTTGAGCTGGGAATACTGTGTTGCTGCCAGTTCCTAAGAAGAGAGTCTTTGTCTGTATATCTGTGCTTTTATGCTAAGAATCCTGGTTCCGCCCCCCCCCCCCCCCCCTTTTTTTTTCTGAATATTGAGAGGTTTCAACATTGCATTTTCCTGGAGTATACTACACTTCCATTTATCAGGAATTATGGGAGGAAAGTTACTGCTGACTGTTGGGTCCATGAGTTTCATGTTTATTTGAAGGCTGAGGAAAAGAAATTGTGAGAGTTTTTCTGTTTGTTTGTTTGTTTTTTTCCATGATTGCTTTCTAAGTCCCCCAAACCTTATAGAAGCTTGGCAAGATCTGTATTTGTGAATTAAGGATCTCTCTAAACTCAGAGTTGAAGTGTTGGTCCTCCATAAACTCTAGGAGTATATTGCTGTATTAAATCTTTGAGCATTGACACAACCAGTTTTCCAGCACTGATTCCATGCCAGGAGAGCAGAGTGGTGTGTGGTGGAAGGAAATTCTCCTGCTGTCATCCAATGGGAAAGGAGGAGGGTGGTGTCAACCAAGTAGGGTTGCTGGTGCAGGAGCCCTGCTTGGAGACCCATCCATCCATCCATCCATCCATCCATCCATCCATCCATCCATCCATCCATCTTCTGTTGCTTTCCTGCTGGAAGACACCTGTATGTGGATGGGCCAGTGCTTGGTGAGAAATGAAATAGGACATGTATCTAGGAAGGGACAGTGAAAAAAGCAGAGGACACAAATCTGTGTTTGAGCCATTTCTTATCAGGCTGAAGGAAGGGGACCATGAGTGGTTTTGTGGTGAGAAGGTCTGTAAAAACATAGCCATTATCTTCATCTCATCTTACCTTTTGAGAAATATCAAACTTGTGATGAACCTTGTGACCTGTCAAAGCTCTCAGCTGAACTGCAGCTGAAGAGATTCACTGTAAAAGGATATAGGCTGCTTCTTATTGTTGATTTTTAACCATGAGAGTTCCTAAGGGAAATAGCATATAGTAATAACATTTAATGGTCTTCTGATGAGCATCTGGTACTGGGTGTTTTTTTCTTTTGAATTGCATTAAAATTAAAACTGCATTATTGCAGAGTCCTCATTTCCTGTTACAAGGCAAATTATGTTGCTCTATTGATTGGCAAAGCTATTTCCCATCCTGCTTAAGTGTGGTTAGTGGACAGAATTTAGCTCACAGACACAGACATGCCCTACCACCCCCCTCAGTTCTGAAAGTTTTTCTCTCTTAATTATTCATGGTGAAACCACTGATTCTCAAAATTTAAAGCAGAGGAGAGAAGGTATAAAATATTCTCACGTATGTCTTTGTATTAATTTATGTTCTATCACATCGAAAAAAAGGAAATAGCAAGTTAAGCATGTTCAAGAAGCCACATGATGAGTATAATTGATGCATTCAGCCTATAGAACATACATATAATAGTCCATTGTAGTTATGGGATGGGCCAGCCAATATTTTTTCCTTGGAGATCATTACTTAAGCAGATGACTCTTGACCCTTTTCTTTTAGTGCTTCAAGAAGTTTGCCAGAAAATACCCTTTTGTGCCATCAGCCTTTAATATCTCCCTCTGAGCAGCCTCAATTTTTCATTTAACTTACTTCTGAATGTTAATCTGCTTTTTATCCCAAGGATCTTTATGAGAAATAAATTGGAGCCTTTTCAGAAATGCAGTTGTAAAAGCTTCTTCCTTACTAGTTGAAAGCTTACCACAGTGTAGCGGCAATGTATGTGTTGTAAAATGATGCAAAATTTAACAAAAAAAGAAACCAAAAATAAAAAGGCAATGGTGTAATGCTGGAGAGGCATGCTGAGTGTTTCTGTACAGAAATTCTCTGACCTGTGTATTCCATGGAAGCATAGGAAATGGCAGCTGATAGGAGACAAAGAAACTTATATTTGGAAAGACAAAGATCTACTTTGACATAACTTTGCAGTTCCCATTGGTCCTCATCCCCCCCAAGGTGGCCAATGGGCAGAATAAACAGAAAAGCTCACAGCCTAAATGGCAAACCACATTAGAGTAGATGGCTTAAATAGGTTCTGACTCAGGAAAGGAAGAGTGCTCCCTGGGATCTTGAAGATTGGAGTAGTGCATGAAACTGTGTGGTTCCTTTTCAACTTTGTTGGTGGGAAAAGGAAAGAAGATAGCAGCAAAGAGAGCAGGCTCCACTGAGGAGAGCGAAGCATGCTGCCCCCAGGGACAGTGGTTGTGTGAATGCTGTTGGGTGCCCAGCTCTTCCCTGTGCATGCAGGGACTGGAAAGAAAATCTGTGTTTTAATGAGAGTTGTATTTCTCTTTCAGAGTTTTCTTCTCATCAACTACCCTCTTTCAAGGTGAGCGCTGGTAGACCTCTGGAATTAGTTATAAGGAAATCCCATATCCTCCTATAAAACAACAAAAAAGCCTAACGTCAAGGGCAATGATAAGGGATCTTTGGTGATTTGCGAACAAGTGGAACTGGGAGCCCTTTCCCCACACCACAGTAATTACTGGTGAAAAAAACCCTGAAATATGGCTTTTCTGAAGCCAAGGTACCAACAGGTTCCTTCCCATTTGTTTTCTTTATGATGAGGCCTCAGTGTACAGGATGATACCCACTTTATTTAAAAAACCTACACAATTGATGGCTGCTTTTTCTTTGCTAGGAAAGATAGACCTTGGCAAATAACTGCTTCTTGTTCTAACTCCTAACATAAGTATGACTTATTATTTATAGAGACTTGTAGTAAAAATGGGAATGATTGTCTTGACTCAGTAAGTTACGGCTTAAACCAATAAAAGAACAAAGGAGAGGTGCGTAAGAAGAGGACATAATAAAGGCTTTTGTTTAAAGACTCAGGTGCACAGCTAATAGATGTAGCTGGAGAAAAGAGATAAAATACCTCAGATTAATAACTGCTGCTGGCTTATTGCTTTCTAAAAGCTTTCCCCTCTGTGGACACAGAGCTTTATAAAAGATGAAGTAGTTGCACTCCACATTTTAGTCATCCCAGTAATGATGGCAACATCTCTGTTAACAAATACATGTTCTCCAAGGAAAGTAATCCTCTCTCTAGTATTTCCAAGGGAAAAATTAATCTGGTTCACTTCTTTGTGTTGCCACTATACTTGCTCTTCTATTCTTTGCTTCTCACTGCTTGACCCTTTTTGAATCACTCGTGTAAAGCAAAAAAATGCTGCTTTAAGTATATAAATCTGGGTCCTCCTGTTGCCTGCGAACAGGTGCTGCTGAGAAAGTGAAGAAGAAACCTGTCAGGATGCCATAACAAGCATTGTATATCAGAAACCTCCTGGACAGAAAGCCCAACTCAAACACTAACTTTGTTTTTGCAAAGCAGGAAACATTGCTCAAATTCATATAGTAAATATTTATTTGTGCATCACAGGCAGCTTTCATGTAAGCTCAGATTAGCTGGAAATGAGGACAAGGCCTGAAGTTTTCTCCCTTATTGCTATGAAAGCAATTGTGAGTGGCATTTTTCAAGAAAGTCCCTCAGCTTTTGAGCTAGGCAGAAATACGTTACATTTGACCTCAATACTGTGTTCTTCAGCAACTAAAGAGGAAGACTTTTAGACTGATATTTAAATTTCAGGAAATGTCCCAGAAGTAGAGAGAGAGAGAGAGAGAAAGATAAAAAGATGGGCAAAGACCCAGAAGTGGAGAGAACCAGCTAAGGAAAAAGGTCACACATATGGGAAAGGAGAAGAGGGACAAGGATAAGAGTGGTGTTTATTTCACAGGAGTAAAATCACAATGTGCAAGAACAGGTTGAAAGAAGCCAACAAAAAGGGTTTTTCTTAACTCTAAAGAAGCTCAAAACTAGTGTGAAGTGCAATGGTTCTACTTCTTTCTCTTGCTTCATACCAGTTCTGTTCCAGAATTTACCATTGCATTTGGCACCAGCAGAAAGGCAAGAATCCTGGGAGTCGCAGAGACATCCTTAGCCCTGAAGTCTCTTAGGGATGAGGGCTAAGGAACTCAAACAAGATAGAGGGATCACTTGGGTAGATAAGGGATCACTTGGGTAGTGGAATGTGCTACCATTCACCTATGGCTTTTTCCAGGCCCCTGCATCACAACACTCCTCCCACATGTTTTGCAAGTGTACAGACCAAGCTTTCTCAGCAATAACCTGGTGTGGGGTATTGTTGTCCCCCCTCTTCCCCTTCTGCATACCTGGCAGCTCTGCCATGACCTAGAGCCTGGAGGGTAAATGCCTCAAGGGTGGTGATGGATTGCTTCAGCCAACAAGCTGGGCAATCTTCTGCTTTTATGAACAGTAAGCTCACCTTGGATATTGAAAGAAAGAAATGCATTAGCTGGGAAGCATGTTGGGTTTCTTCCAAGGCACACTAGTATGTTGCTGTGCACACCAGCATGGAAACAATTTGCAGGTTGGAGAGCCAGTAAGCTCTTTCTCAAGGAGCTGTGCCACAAGCTCTTCTCTCCCTTCACCTCCAGAGCGATTCCTTATTCAATCTCTTTTGCTTCAGTTTCACCATCTGAGCTTAAATGTGGCCTTCTGACATGAAGAATCCGGGTGAGTAGAGCCACATTAGCTGTAAAATCCCTAGCCAGTCTTATTTTTTGGCATAAAGATGGCTGTTAAAGCATTGTTTTTATTATTCATCAAAAGGAAACTTTTCAAAGTAAATACATCAAATACCACATAACATAAGCTCTTCCCAACCACTGCTTCCTCTACTTTTTTTTCTCTTCCCCTACCTCCTATTTTTATAAGTAATCAAGTTGTTACTCTAGAGTCAATTCCAGGTCATCTTTCATTTGCTCAAAATATATCCTTATTGGCAAGCTATTTTCCCATTATTCAGGAACACACATATTGTTTTACTTACAGCTGTGTGCTGTATTTTATGTTCTCATATAAATGTTATGCCTGGATTATCATAACTAGAGCAAACTGGTTTTAGGGTTTGTTGTTGTTGTTATTTTTAGGTTCCTTCCCCTGCATCCAAAACAGGAGAGAAATATTATTGTATCTATTTTTCACTATTTTATTTAGTTCTTGAAGTGACTCAGCTTTCCACAGTTCTCTCTTGCAGAAGGTAGATTTCCTTCCTTGGCTATGCAAGTTTCCGTACTTTAGGGAATGATAGCTGAGGTTTGGGAAAGATTAACAGATAAGCAGCATTGCTTCTACCCTGTGAGAGGCAGGAAAGAAGACGAGGCAGGGACATATTCCAGAAATTCATTACCTGCTGTGTAAAAAACCTAGCTTTTCTTCTCTGTTTTAAACTGTTGCTGGTTTTAATGAATATCCCTGCTTCTAGCATAGTGGAATCTGATGAAATCTGGTGAATTCTGCATTTGCTCACTATTTTCTTGATTTTGGGAGTTAATAAAATAAAAGCTCATATTTTCGTCTTGAAGGCCCAGTGAGGCAAAGTACCCAAGTCCCATTGTTTCCAGGATGTTTTTAAATATTTGCTGAAGTGATTAAATTACTTGAGGTCTTGATGCAAAATTCTAGCAACAAATACTCATTGTTATGATGTTATCATGTATTTCATGCCTGTAAGTGCTAATGCTTGATGTATTACAGAGACATACAGTCTGCAGAAGAGATGGATTTTCCTCTGTGTGGATGAAAAAAGAAAAAACAGAATTTTCCCCTTATTTTTAGGATGTCTGATAAAATGGAAGACCCCTGAAGGAAAGTGTGCTGCAGCCTTGTTGTTTGGGCTTTTTTTTTTTTTGCATAGTCTTCTAATGCAGAAAGTCGGGGTTCTTCCCCCCTGCCCCCATGAGGACGAGACTACATGCACCTCTCAAGCTACTCAGTTTATTCATACTATGTGCTTGTTAATTTGTGAATGACTTCAAGGCAGTCAGAGCATTAAAGGAAGTCTCCTCATGGAGGTTTTAAAAAGAGACTCTCTCTCCTGGATTTTTTGAAGTTAAGATATTTGTAGTTTGCATGGGCTTGTTTTTTCTGAGTAAATGTGTGCTAAATGCTAATGCTTGCATTATAACTGGGTGTCTTATAGTAGGTATGATGTTTAACTGGCATCCAAGATTCAAGAACAGAGCATTTGATCCACCTAAGGTGAGCTGTTAAAAAAATTCTAGTCTCTTTCATTATTTTAACCTCCAAAGAAGAAATCCCCTATAGGATAAATGTTTAAACATTGAGGCAAATGGACAAGCAAACAAAACAATCTTTTATCATTGTTCGTGGGAAAAATGTGCCTTAGACATCGCATGACTCACAAGGAACAGCTGGCCCTGTTCTGGTTGCAAGTGATTTTTTGGTTATTTGATGTTTTCAGGAGGAGAGAGAAGAGCTTGTAGGTGAATGGTTTCTCTGGCAGCTTCCTGGCTTGAACTCCAGGATGAATATCAAGTGAAAATGCCAGTGAATGACACTGGCCAGGACATGTTTTTGTGACACTTCCCCAGACTAATTTAGTTATGCCCTGCTCCACAACAGTTCACAAGTTGTTCTTGAAATGGCAGAGAATCCCAGAGGAATCAGGTTTGCTCTTTGCCCACCTTGGCCTATTCACGTTCCCCACTGCCCTGGGAGCTTTTGCTGCTGTGCCAATTGCAGCCGTGATCGGGGCTGTCTTTAGTAGATGTTGATATCTGAACAAACAAACCAAGAGTCTGGTCTTGATTGCTGATGTCTTTGCAATTTGGTTTCCTGTGGTGTGTTTGTACAGATGTCATGGCTGGTATTCCCCTGCTTTTCAATAATCACGACCATATTGGGGGGCGGGAGGACAGAACCGATTTGCTGCGAATTTGCTGCAGGAGCTCACACCCCGCTCCTGTGGCTGTGCTTCTGTTCAAGCCTCGCTGCCTAACCCCCTGGGATAGTGGCTTCTCTTTCCACCTGTCCCTCTTCAGAAGGGCCTTGTGATCCCTCACTCTGTCTAGAAGAGTTGTCATTACAGCAACTATTGTCATGTGGTCACATCTTGTCTGCAGATTGAATTATTGCCAAGAGGCACACAGAAAACACCTCAAAAGACAAGAACAATGGAGAGCCTGAACAAATGACCACCGTCTCAGTGGATCCTTTGTACAGGATACATGTCCTGGATACCCCTCCTTTCCTGCAGATAATGTTCTTTGTATCCTGCTAAGCATTTGCTCTGTGTTTGTCCAGAGCTGATGCAGTACAGCCCAACCATGGCCCCCTCCGATCTGCACCAGAGGAGCAGTGAACAAGCAGCTCCAAGTGAAAGGAGCTTGAAAGACAGATTTAGACTCTTTGCTCACCCTGCTCTGTGCTTGATCATAGACAATAATTTCAGTCACGCCTTGATTCCTGCTAGACCGAGCTGTGCTATCTATGTAAAACAAGTTGCTTTACAGTCAAATGATACTACGAGCTCCTCTATCACTCCATCCTTTCTGCCTCAGGCAATACCCTCGCTCTTATTTCAAGATCTTTTTCCCTACATGTCTGGCATATTCGGGGTGGAGTTGGGAGCATTTAAATCCTCCGACTTTTTGTGGCCAGCAGGACTGGAGGAGCAGTCCGCTCCAAGCCGAACTTCCCCTCAGACTATTTGCAGGCATATCCAAATGGCACTGGGAAGAAAGAGAGGCTGATTGTATGCTCTCCAATTTTCTCTATTAGGAAGATCAAAAGAATTGCTGCCTTTACTGGCAAATCTCAAGGATGAATTGTGGCAGCTAGACCAGTACTGGTCTGTGTTGAACTGTAGTCACCCAGAATAAATCAGCACTAATTGCAGTCTAGGGCTGTGATTCCAGAGGGGCTGCTTACACACCACACAGTGACCCCCTCCCCGACTGCCTGGTTGTTAAAGCCAGCAGCAAAACTCCTAAGGACATCAGAAGACACAAGGCAGTGGCTGCACCCTCATGTGCTTTAAAGCCAAATACCCTGCTGCCTCTCTGAGGAAGCAAGACTGATAAAGTGATGTGGTGAGCATTTTGGTGCCACCTTTGGCAGTGTGGCTGCCCCAGTATTGTCGGATCCAGAGGGAAGGTGATACCTTGGCTTTCTGTCCACAGAAGAGCTGCACAAAGTTGCTCTGGCAGCCTTGGAGAAGATGAGGTGGCTGCAGGTTAGGTTCTCATTCTTTCCCAGACTTACCCATGGCAAGATCTGCCACTCACTGTGACAGGGGCTATCTCCTGGCCCCATAGTCGGCTGTGGCACCATCCAGATTGACTCTTTCTGCTGCAGCCAAGTAAATTGTTGTTCTTTCGTTGCTCTCACCTAAGATGATTCCTCTTCTTCTGTCTCCAGAGGCAGTGGTTGTTGCCACATGGGTGATCTTATGTTATCCTGGCTTAGTCATTTTTGTCTGTCACAAGAGTGCAGACAGAGCAGCAAAATATTTCCACAATGCAAAAATATTTCTATTATATCAAATTTTATTTTAATTTCCTTCTCACTGAAACTATATTTGAAACTAATGCAGTTTTAAATATAAATGAAATACGTATAGTATAAATTTCAGACTTTCCTTATAAAGGACAGACAAGAAAAGGAGTTCAAATGAGTTTAGAAGCCAAATTAGCCTGAAGATGTGAGTGCTGGACAATTTCAAAGAACATTTCTTAGCTGCTATAAAGGGAATAACTTCTTCTTCAATAAAACAAGGCAAAGATTGAGTGCAAAGGCACAAATGCGGTCTGCAAGAAAGCTAAGAGGATGGTCCACCTTCCTGCCACTTGTCCCTGGGGAAAATGCTGACAAGAACTGCAGGTATGAATGGAACTGAAATGGCTGTGGTGGGAACATGGCTTGGGAGGTGGTGAGGGCTGGGGAGAGCAAGCCCAAATGCTCCTTCCTCTGTGCACACCAGTCCCACCAGGCTCAAGGGGAAATACAACTCCCTGCATTAAGTTAAGGGGCCAGGAAGCTGGGCAAGCACAGGGTGAGGTGGGCTACAGTGGGGCTAAGCTGGGAGTGTTCTCTTCTGGGGCTGTGCTGCCTCTTGCCAGGACCTGTCTACAACCAGGTGGTGCCTCCTGCACCATAGGGGGTGGCAGCATGGGCCAAGCCTTGCCCTTGCAAGCTGAAGGCTGGACACCTGGTCCCATTTGTCCAGTTATTAAGAGAAATTAAAAGTAACCTTTGGTCGACTGTTAAACATAGTGCTGAGAGGCTGACACCAATCACTCCTGCACTTGACCCCTTTAGGGCAATTTATAAACACTGGCTAACTAATCCTCCCTGTGTGGCTGGGGGAAGGAGCACCTCCATTTCATACAGGTTTGATGTGAGATAGGATCCTTTGCCTGTTTTTTCCAGGTGACAGTGGCCAGGAGTGAGCCTGGTGTTGGTGTGACGGGATGGGGCAACACAGCTAAGCAGGACACAGGTGAGGACCACAACCTTGGCTCAGGAGAGAGATTTATAAGTAGCACACCACATTGCTCTTCTTTTTATAAACAATCGGAAATGTCTTGATGCCAGATGCTCAGCTGGTGTAAATCAGCAGAGTACCGCAGATTTATACCAGCTGGAGTGCTGGCCTCTGTGCCCCAGTGGGAAGGGGATGGGGGAAAGGGAGAGAGAGAGGCTGTTTCTGCTAACCACTCCACCGACCTTCCTTCTGGGTAAATATCTCCATATGTTAACAAATGCTAATTAAAACCAAAAGCACAGACGAGCTCTCAGGATGTGTGTGTAACAGGAGCACCCCAGGATCCTGCACTGCTGTAATCTTTCTCCTCCCACTGGATCTCACCTTTTATTTGGTGTTGCACCTCCCTGACTGATATTTAACCTTACTCCTGGTGCTCTTTGTTGGAGTTTTGCCATGCATACAATATTGCTCTGATGGGTGTAGGACTGGTGTCTACAGGCACCTGGGGGCAAGCCCAGGTGTTTCACTGGTCAAGGGGGAAAATATGTTTCGTTGCAGCATGCCTTGCAGTCATACAAGTAACTGTGCTCATCAAGAAGGAATTTTAGAGGAAGAGACTCTGGAAATATCCTATCTCTTTTGGCTTCCAGGTGGCCACTATCCTCTCTGTGGACTGGGATAACTCTGAGCATGATCATTTCTAGGGGACAAAGGTGTCATGGTTAAAAAAGAAAGAAAGAAAGAAAAAAGTATGACTGTCTGTAATATCTAAAGATAATAATAAATGAACACCACTTTGCCTTGAGGTGAAGTGGAATTTTCAGAAGTGGGTTTTCAAAATACCTATTTGTACAAGGGCTAGAGTATCTCCAGGGGAGGCTGTGCATTGGAGCTGTCACACTGGTATTAGAGTGACATTTCAAAAGTGATGGATAGGATTTAGTATCTGATTACTGTGCTGTCAATAATGGCAGTTTCACTGTTGTAAGGTGTAGGGATAAATATTCTCAGTGTGTCATACAGCCTAAACTTTTCTGGGAAAATACATGATGAGTTTCTGGAGACACCCTAGCATTTCACAAGGGGGTCCATGCATTAACTGGCAAATCACTGATGTGCTCTTTTTTACTCAAAAACCTAGGGATTTATTAGGGTTTTTTAATTGTCATTGTTTGCACTTGATAGTGCTGGCTTATGTGTTTGTAATAGAAATAGACCCAGGAGACTTGCAACAATTTACACTGCTGGTGTAACAGAGGTACATGTGCCCAAATATAATGTATGTCTTTATTTCTCAGTAAAAGTGTCTTCCCACTGTCTCTAAGTCAGTGGCAAAAATCTTCTTCATTTCTTGTGGGTCAGAGATGGGTACCAAGTGCTGTTTCCCCACCCCATTAAGTCAACCTAGTATTTTTGCAGTAGTAGAAAGGAAATATATGCAAGAAAATAGGATGACTTGTAAAGCAGCAGTCTAACATTTGGGCTGTGCATAAAATAAATGTAGTCTAGGTACCCCAAAGAATGAGAAGCGAGGAGATCCTGAATATACCTTGACTCGCCCAGAAATGTCCAAAAGATAATATTCTAACTGCTGTGTGTTTTCTCAGCAGCCTTCAGCCTTTCAGTGTTGCTGAAGAATTTAGTTTGGATACATTTATGGAGATTGCCATCTATTATTCCAGGTCTAACTAGCTTTTGTCTCAAGTGACACTGTGAGCAAATTAACACTGAAGCCAAATTTGTTTTGTTGTGATGACTCTGTAGCAGGCACAGCTTTTGTAAACAGATGCTGCAAGAGAGGTAAGTTTTTTGCATCACTCTAAATCTCCTGAGAACTAAAGTGTTCAGGTGAATAACTGGTTGAGAGACAAAAGAAAGGCTGTTAACTGAGAAGTATTCTCACACTGCCTCTTCTTAGAAATGCATTATTTATAGTCTCTGTCACTTTTCTACAAATTTTGGCTGAAAGTATACCACAGTAATTCCTCTTCTTTATGCTTAGTTGAAATCCATTTCATCCATACCACATGTAACTCAAATGGCTAACAGGTACTGCATGACCAATTTTCGAATTTTTACATTCATAGGCAAGTGTCAGTGAAATCTTAAAAATGTATTTTGTTTGTTTTTCATGCACTCCTTTCAACTATTTGGTGGTGATGTTTCATTTTTGAAAATAACATAAGCCTGATCTACAGCCCTGCCAAAACTCTTCCAGGAGCTGAAAGACCTGTCGAAGATTCACAATTGCTGGTGCTTCCTTATCCTCCTGCATGAGCAGCATACTCCAGTTTCTTTTGTCTAACCTTCATTCTGCTGCTGAGGAGCTATCTAGTCTCCTTCATCACCTGCTGCTATGCGTTCCATAATATGGGTGTTCCTCATTAAAACTCTCTGAAATACAATGGTCTAAGAATAGTGTAACCTAACTTTTTTGGCCTGCTGTATATAGTCTCTCTGCTGCTGTCAGCTGGATGGTTCATTAGCATACACTTAGTATTTCGTTGGGGTGGTTAAAACCTACAAGAATTGTATTTCACTCCACAGCATCTCACTTTGCCATGGACACTACTTTTTCCTATTGTATTTTTTCAGTAGCGCATCACAGGGCTGAAATCAGCCCTCTGCCAGGATCAGTGAAATCTGTGGGTGTATTATTCCATACCACAGCCCTACCATTTCCATCCAGACTCCAATGAACTTCAGCATCATTGTAAGCTGGATTGGGGTCTGGCAGTAGGAAGGAAGTTGGAAGTGGACTGTATTTTGTCCAGTTTTGTTGGCCTCATGTTCCCAGAGCTGAGGGACTGACATTGCCCATCCAGTTGAAATACTTCATTGTTTTTTGCTGTAGTTGCTTTGAAGGCCCAGAAAGAAGCAATGCTGGCAAAGGAGAAACAGTCACAGCACAGATACTGTCAGGCTCTACAAGTCTAAGCACGCAGGACTTAAAAAAAACAACACCTACAGACACTATGGAAGTGATGCTGATATCAAACCAGTCACGGGTATTATGCTGGCTTTGGGCTGGAACTGACTGCACCACCCAGTGACCTCTGGCATGGGGCTAGAAATGGCCATTGAGCACAAACAGTGTGCTCTCTGCTTCTACAAGGTGTTATCCTGGCAGGAGATAAGCAATCCCCAACCGCACCATAAGCTGTGCAGCAGTGCAGTCTGTTAGGTCCCATATAAGCATTGATTCTGCATCAATGTTGAAATATTGATAATCTAACATATGAATTCTGTCCATACTGTGTCTCTCCAGGTTGTGTGCAAGACCTTGTTTTGGGATCTCACCTGCTCCTTATCACTTCAACTAACACAGTGCCGGCACAAGTGGTGAAGAAAGGGGATTATGCGAAGCAAATAGCCTAAACCTAATCTATGGACAAAATCGTCTTACTACATTGAGCTGTGACTAATAGAAATGGGCAGCAAATGCTGATGTAGTCTTTGTCAACAAAATTTTGGTGGACAACTGGTAATAGACTTCACCCTAGGCTTGCATCCTAAACCAATTGCTGTGCAGACAAAAGCAGCCCTTTCAAGCTGTTACATTGGGGTTTAAAAGCAAAACTGAGAAGGCTTCACTAGGGAACTTGATCTCTTGTAGTGTTTATTCTCACAAACCAAGTGCAGCAATTAATATCTCTTTCAGATGGTGAGAATCTCTTTCAGATGGTGAGAATAAACAGTCTTGTAGACATATAGAGGAAATGGAAATGACACACAAGTTTTAATTAACCTACTTCTCCTCGGCTTTGCTGCATAGTGCCAAAATACAGCTATATGGATCCTTTGGTTACATACCCTGGCATCTTCCTGAGCTGCTGGCTTTAGTTGAAAGCATGTGGTTTCACATGTGTAGCTAAGATCTGTGTGTTTCTTGTGGGTTGTTTACCAGAAAGATGTCTGAGCCCTTGGTGCTTTTGCTCTGTCTGCATATACCCTGATATTTTGAAGATATCCCAATTTTTAAACACAATCATAAGATCAAGAAATTTCTAAATGATGTAATTTATTGTGATAATGTTGACCATTGCTCTGATTACAGTCTCAAGCAGTGCTTAGTCTTCCCTTGATGCTTTGTATATGCTGATATAAAACAGTATGGCAGAAAATCTGATGTCATCTGTATCTGCCACGTGGTATTTCAAAGAAAAAGGCATTAACCCTTTCTGGAAAAATCTCTCCTGTGAAGGGCAGATGTGTTCTTGGTTGAACAGCTTACTCAGCCTAAGTATTCACATCTGTACCTGTTTGCCAGGCCCACTTCTCACTGAGGTAAACTGGCACTGCTCCATGGAAGTTGGAGAAGCAGTAATTCTCCCTGCTGGCAGCAGATAATTTTGACCCTTTTTCTTGGTCTGTGCTTTATTTTATCAACTTCATGTCCTTCAACATCTGGTCCCATAAAAGTATTGAGCCACAGTGATGGGGTTTCTATAAATACATTTCTTCCATACGGAGATTGACAGCATTCAAGTTGCAAAGTGTTTTGGAGCCATGTGGGAGGAGGGAGGAACAAGGTGAAGGGGGAGGCAAGGTGTCTTATTTCCCCTCTCACCTCCTTCATCTCAAGCCCTGATGTCCTCCAGGATGTGTTTTTAGTGTTAATGGCAGAGGTGCTCCAAAGCAGCAGTAAATGTGGGCCCCAGATGTGCTAATTCAGTCTGGGCCAGGCAGGGGAAGTGCATGTATTATCTCACTCACCAGGATGTAGCTCTGACAGCTCCAGTTTAGGCTAAATCTCTGCTCCTGTATTTCTGCCCTCACCCCTCTCCACTGGCCCTGGCTGGGCATCCTCCCTGTGGCTCTTTGACATGGGCACAGCTGGCCCCTTGCAGCTCTGAACTGGGGAAGCATCTGTGACTTCTCTGCCCCCTGAGCACTCCAAGCAGCCTTGAGCCAGGTCTGACCACTGCTGCTGCACGGGGAGGAGGCCAGGGGAGCTGGAATGTGAAGCAAGAGAGTGCACTGATGTAGGCAGCCTTTAGCAGAGGTGAGTCCTGCATTTAACCTGCTTGGAAGTTTGTGTAATTTAAAACAAAAAATTGCTGCCCCTTCCCATGCAGACAGATGGCCTCGTGGGTGACTTAGAGGTACCAAAAATGTCACTGTTTGAAAGGTATAGGTATATATAACATGTATCACTGTCATAGAAGATGAAGAGGTTGCCCTCTCTTTTGTTCTGCAAAACATAGCCCTTGTGATCTGCAGCATGTGCTACTGTACTATTGATTTACTGCTTGATTATAATGACATTTCATAACACAAGTGTCATTAAAGACTTGTTAATCTTCCTTAAGGATCATATTCCTCAAAATGTTTGAGCAAAATGCTTTGCGTTTATCTTTAAGTACCTATTTAAATAAACTCAAATGACTTGCTGTATCAAGGTTTTAATTACCAGTCGCTCTCCTTAGAAGCTTGTGGCTTCTTTCATGTCCTTACAGGATTTCTGAGGTTTTACCCAAGCCCTACTAGACTTCCAGTATTTCTGTCACCCCTTCCCTTGTATGTCTCTCTCAATCCCAATGCAGAGAGGACAAATACTTTCTGAAATATGCCTGACTCCAAGCTAAGTGGATTTTGCTGAGGTTTGTAAGGGATGGTGGATTAACAGCCGTCATTGTGAATTAGCACAGAAAATATTTTTCAGCATAAGGGACATTGATGAATGAGCACTGTGTGCACCAGGTACATGGCGTTAAACATCTACGTTGCGTCAGTGTCTAGAGGTGGCAAGAATCTTATAGTCCTGTTGTCCAGGGGAATTTGCCAACCTCAAGAACATCCCCAGTCCAGAGCAGTCATTACATATTCAGCAGCATGGTCTACTAAATTTTTTGTGATGTGTGCACTGGGGGACTTGTTTTTAAATGACAATGTGTCTTGAGATATGTCATGCGGGTATCAAATTACTTCTGGTGTGTATCTGTGAATGCTCACTTGCAGAAAGAGGTGCAGAACTCAGGTTTTCTACCTGCAATGCCCCATAACTGTGAGCAGCAGTGAGTCTTAACAGCCTAACACAAAACTCTTTGATGTGACTGGAAAGTCTCCTACAACCTAGTGCCATAAGGCACTGAGACCTTGGCTGTGCATTTGCTCTTTGCAGTTTAATTTAGTTCAAAACCTGATTTTAACTCGCATACAAACAGCTTTGTAAGAGATCTTTTCTGTTAATCCTAGTCCTATGTTTAGATTAAGTTTGCAATAGTCCAGACAGGAGTGGAAGAACAGGCTGCCCAGAGATGTAATGGAGCCACTATCCCTGAAGGAAATTTAAAAGACATGTTGACATGGTTCTTAAGGACACGGTTTAATGGCAGACTTGGCAGTTCTGGGTTAATGGTTGCATTTGATCTTAGAAGTCTTTTCCAACCTAAATGATTCTATCATTTTACAGAGCACATACCCTTTAACTGTGACTTTACAATTTTTAAGAACTGTAGAAAATTGCATGAGAAACTCTGAAAAAGGCTGAAGCCCCTCCTCTCCTTGTAATGTTTGAAATGGGCTTTCTGTCTTTCTTGAAATGTTCACAAAGTCTTTTCATGCCAGGATCATATACTTCTTACAGAATATTAGTTGTAAAGTTAAGGAAAAGTAGTTGGTGAAAAGCCTACAGGCATTTCTTATTTTTGCATGGCTCTCTGTTTCTTATGATTGTTAACAAGAAATGATTGGTTTTTCAGGGTCCTTAGGCAGTTTGTGTGTCTCTTTTCCCCTGGAGAGCTGAGAGACAGTGGAAGAAGGAAAAGCTACCTCATGTCTACCATAATGAGAGCCTGCATGCCAGCCAGGGCCCTACAGAGAGAGATGGGGCTGTGCAGCTTGGAGAAGAGAAGGTTTTGTGGAGACCCCATAACAACATTCCAGTATTTGAAGTGAGTCTACAGGGAAGCCAAAGAGGAACTGCAGTGATAGGACAAGGACTAATGGGTACAAATTGAAAGAGAAGAAATTTAGGTTAGAGATTAGGAAGAAATTCCTTACTGTGAGGATGATGAGACCCTGGAACAGGGTACCCAGAGAAACTGTGGATGCCCCAACCCTGACAGTGTTCAATGCCAGGTTAGATAAGGCCTTGGGCAACCTGGTCTAGTTGGAGGTGTACCTGTTCTTGGCAGGGTGATTGGGACTAGATGATACTTAAGGTCCCTCCTAATTCCTTAAAATTCTATGATTCTATGTACTTTACATTTACACTTTTGTGTGTGAATTTCACAAGCTGTTTCATGGCATCTTGTCACCATGCCTGTTTCTGCCCATAACCAGATGTGGATTTTTGAAAAAAATTATTTTTCATTTTAGTTACAGTCGTGTGAAAATGTACGGGTTTTTTTCCAGTCATGGAGGGGAGGAGCTGGTTCTATTAAACCAGAACAAACCTGTTGGCTGTACATAAACAGGATTGCTTGAATCCTGGTGTTGGACTGATTTAGCCTTCAGTGTAGAATTTCTCAGCTGATTTAGGCTGGAGCAGCTTTATGAACAGAAACCCTGCAGTGCCTCAAACCTGCCATAGGCAAGTTTGGTTGTGCAAAAGGTGCAGTGTGTGCCAGCAATGCCTCCTCAGTGGCATAGAGCAATCAGCCCAGTTAAATTAGGACTAGTTGTGAATGGAAGGAGAGGAGAACCACTAGGAGGGCAAGAGACTATTCATGGTGCTAAAATGAAGTGCTTTGCGTTTGGCTGTAAATTGTGAAGCCAGAAGTGGGTACCAAAACCTGCAGGTGCAGGCAGTGGCAGCTTGCTTTGCTGTGCTTTATTAGTACTCTTAACTCGCCATTCATTTAGCAGGGCAGTCAGAATAGCCACAGGGGGGGTTTTACTGCTTCTGGGTAGCAGAGGTATGAACATCTGTCATATTTAAGCTAGGGAATTCCTCCTGTTACCTTCCACTGGTGGAAACTTCCTGATGAGCGAGTTCCCTCTTTTGCATACTTAACTTTCAGGGTCTGGAAATCAAACACTCGCTTTCCTCTGAGTTTCTTTCTGTCTCATGGTGTCAACACTGAAATATTTTATTCTCCACCACAGAGTGCTTTTTGATGTTGTCGTTGATGGTTGTTTTCATTTTTGGTGTTTTCTTTTATGGTTTTGAGTCAGTTGTCTTGAAAGAGGAAGGTTTGACCATCTGGTTTTGGGAACACTCAGCATCTAACAGTCGTGACTGGTTTGCACATCATCCCAGGCCAGGTTAAAATAAACACAACCACCATTCTTGGAAAATAAGATGCACCAGGTGTTAAACAACCCCTGTGAGCTCCAGGAAGGGAGGATGAAATTTATGCAGCACTTGAGGGAGATGTAGGGATTAATGGAGGGATGTTATAAAATGAAATTCTAGTTTCCTTTGCGTCTGATGCCTTATTTTGAAAGGGAAAGGGTGGAAGAAATAAAACCCAGTTAAGAACCCAAAGGATAACAATAACCCTGAAAACTGTGGGCTTCTCATCAGAGGAGCTTGCTTTCTTTTTTTTTAACATAACTTTTTCCCCCAATATGTGGACTCTCTAGGTGTGGTATACAAATCACCCTTCTGACAAGGAATGAGGATGTTCTGAGAACTGGCCATGAATTGCCATACACAAGAACATGTAATTAGAGAGAGCCATCAGAAAGACCTCCACAGCCCTTTCTGCGGGGGTGCAAGGCCAGGAATGTTGTGCTTTCAGCTGGCATTGTTCCCCTCACCATTCAGCTGGAGTGGTAGACTGTTAAAATTTCCCCCAGTCCCCAGCCTGCTGGTGCTGCTCATTCCTGCTCTATCAGGGGATGTAGTTTTGATTCTGTTCTTTTTTTTTTAATCTATATTTTTTTAAGGCCAATATATCTTCCAGAGTCTCCTGAAAACCTGCGAGCTTGTGTACTTTATACTTTTTCTCTTTCTTCTTTCTCTCTTTCTTTTTTTCTTTCACAAACATTAACCCTTCTTTTTACCCATTTTTTCCCTTCCAAGTAGCCTTTACCCTGCTTGTATGAGCAGCTGACAAAGAGAATAAGTAATTTCTTAGCCTTTCAATGTTGAACTGCTTCTGTTTTTGTGAGTGGCCTTTGCACCTGTTGTGATAAGCAGAGCTCCCTTCACAGCAGCACTGAAAGGGTGGCAATCTCTTTCCTCCCCCTCCTTTAAACTTACTCTTTCTTTCTGTGAATACCAATAATTAAGGAAAGCGCTTGAGTCTGCATTGGATTCTTTAGCCTGACAAAACCTAGTATTTATATAGATTAAAATGAACAGGGAATGAACCAGGGCACATTTCTCATCAGCTTGTGAGAACCCTCTGGAGCAGGCTTATTGTATGAACAAAACAGGATGACCAGTTCACTTAACTAAATTTGGCTTTACCCCACCCAGCCTTGTCTGTCCTGTTTATACCTCCAAACCTCCTTGTGTGAACTTGCCCCATCGTGTGCGACAAAGCGTACAAAACAATGTGTGCCGTTGAGAAAAAAGCATAGATCACTGCTATTTAGCATTTTTTTTAAATGTGTTTTTTCGGTGTGCTTTTTGATATGTCCCTTCTTGCTTTAATTTGTGGAATACTTGTAGCTGTGAGGCTTTATTTGCTGAAGTTTGGTCTCCTGGGGGCTTCACTCACATGCTTTGGGCTTCCCCCTCTGTCCGTGGCTGGTGTGCCAGCTCCAAGCCAGGGGGACCCTTGATACTTGAGGAGGGGTGACAAATATCTTCAGTGACCAACCCTCAGCACAGGTCTCAAAAAAGGGCACTGTGGACCAAAAAAAGAGAGTGGAAAGGCTACCCAGCTGCTCACACAATACAAGAGAAGGCCTTGGCTGCTGTTCAAAGCTGTTCTGAGCGAGTGTTTCAATTTAATTCTAAATTAAAAGCAGCCAGTGTTGTATAGCACAGGGAAAAGATTATGTATTAATGCTTTTTCCCCCTGACATAATCCTAATGATCGCACTAAA
Organism: Sturnus vulgaris; assembly: GCF_052056855.1. Taxonomy (NCBI): domain Eukaryota; kingdom Metazoa; phylum Chordata; class Aves; order Passeriformes; family Sturnidae; genus Sturnus; species Sturnus vulgaris. The sequence continues at coordinate 68,126,344 of NC_142243.1, read as the reverse complement.
ATAAATAAAAGTTAAGCCTTCTTCCTCTCTTTCCCCTGTTGCTATATTATGCTGTGGCCAGGAGCCAGGTTTTCGTAGGTGAAAAGAAGACAAGAGAGATCCCAAAACTGCCAGACTGAGAGGGGAATTGTGTACCACCAAGCTTCACTTCGACCTCCTCCCTCCTCCTTTGCCATTGACACACTTTGCTTCAGGCTCCCCATGAACAATAAGCAAGAGAAGAAGCCCTTTAGCAAAAAGTCTGAGTAAAATTGTAGACGTCAACAGAAGTAAGCAGAGCGGTGAGGTGGTGACTTACTAATGTGTGAGTGGGGACATGTGCCTGATGGCTCCTCCCCCTGGTGCTTGCTCCTTGGGAAGCAGGGGAGTGATGTTGTGCTGTGCTCTTGCTGGAAAATGTCTGTCTTCTTAAGAAGTGATACTTCTTGGATACTCTGTGGTCATATTTCAGCAGGCTGAGGGAATCCATGGCCTTTGGTGGAGGCAAAATGAGATTGGAACACGGCAGGCTGCAGCCCTCTGGCAGCCCTGCTCTGCTGGAGGGGGTTATGGGGTGTGCCATAGCAGCTCTCCATCAGCCCACATAGTACCTGAAGAGCAGTGAACACACCCTTGCAGTGCAAATCCAAGCTCCAGGTGCTGTGTCGTTTAGGACAGCTGTGGTGGTTTAAAAAAAGAGCTGGGAATTAAATCCCAAATAAGTCACTGCCCCTTTCCTCCTGCCTCCCTCTGGTGAGAGAGGGACAAAGGCAAGCTATGGGCTGAGGTAAGAATTTACTGAAAGCAACAGCAATAGAATAAGGAAAGCACAGCAACAATATTAGCAAGAGAAGTACACAAAAAGAGAAGGTGATTTACACTTAAAAGGTATTCAACTCAGTTCCCTGTGGCTGCCAAAACAAAAACAAGATGGCAGATGATCCTGCTGCTTGGAAGCAACACACTCAGGTTATTCCCAACCACAAGACAAGATGCCTGATAGAGTTAAAGAAGCATTTGGGCAATATTCGTGGGCACACGGTGTGACTCTGGGGGATGTTGCTGTGCAGGTCTGCGAGTTCAGCTCAATGATCCTTGTGGGTCCTTTCCAACTCAGCTGATTCTCTGAAGATGGTAGGGGTCACTGTCATCTGTCTGTCAGATGGTCACTGGTGTTCGCTGTCCCTAGGTCTGAGACAACAAAAACAATGATGGACAACCCTGCAAAAGCTAGATCATCCAGATACAACCGTGTTGTTGTGCTGAGTGTTTGACTGCTCTTCCTTGGTCTGTGCCTGCAGTATCCCAAATTCCTGTGACTCCCACCCAGCAGGCCAAGTCCCTCTCCTGATGGTCAGGTAGGAATAGCTCATCATGGGGGACTGCTCAGGCTGGGAGGTCCCCACTGAGAGGGCTGAGTGCTTGCTGTCATGCAGTGGGTGAGGGATGCTCCTCTCTGCTTTGGCAACACCAGCGGTGCTTCTGGTGGGGGGCTCAGCTGCTGGGAAGCTGGAACATCAGGGCATCAATGTGCAGGTTAAGAGGACCTGAGCCAGCAGGGAAATGGGAAGGATTGCTGTTAAAGTGGTGCTTGGGTTGTGTCCCTCCCGCTTCTCTTGCCAAGCTGCAAACTGGGAGAAGAATTTAACTTTAGTGGCTATTTGTTTCAGAAATTTCTGTTTTCTTGCCTCTTTCCCCTTCCCTGATTTGATGTGTCAGGGCTAAACATTGAGTGCTTGTCCATCTGTGCCTGCCCTGTCCTTTCCTTGGGAGATGTGATTGAATTGACAAATGCTTTGTTCAAATTGTAGCTGTGGTGGAAATGCCTCTGGAAATGAAGTGTTTCACATGCTCCTTGTACCAGCTCCAGACTCTCCTGGGCATCCAGCCCTTGTCCCACACTGCAGCTTCATATAGGTCCCACTCTGCATGTCTGAGCACCTTCTCCCTGCCACCTCTCAGCTCAACTGGCAGTGTCTTTCTGGAATAACTGGAATTTACTGAAGTAGGAAACATGCTGGGAAATTACATAGTAAGGTTATGGCAAGAACATCATGGTTTTTAGCTCCTGATATTACTCTGTAAGCAGTAAACTTAGACTCTTTTAAACATGTATCAATTGTGATCTTCATGAATTGCTCATGCATTTACTGGCTATGGCTCAAGGAGAAATAAGTACTAGTTGCTGACCGTGGAGACACCACGTTTGAAGCATTTTATTTGGGAGAAACTTCCTGCCAGGCCAAATGCAGGGCAAATCCTGCAAAAAACCCCCATATGCATGGACATGCTTGCCTGAATATGTGGGAAAGGGGTGTCCAACTGTGCAGCTCTCTTTGGATATTCCAGACCTTAAAATAGAAACTTTATCCTAGAAAACTTAATGAGGATTCATAAAACCTGGGTATATATTTGGAAAGCCTGGTGAACTTGCCTTCAGCTTGAAACAAGGACATAACATATAAACTCCAGAATATTTCAGCAGCTTGTACTAGAATGAGAAGGCAAGGCCCAAAATGATACAAAAGAGGAAAAATGCTTGTATTGCAGATGAGGCTCTTCTTGGCAGGTCTGAAGACTGGTGGTTCTGCTTTCTGTAACGTAGGACTCTGTGTGATGTGCATTTGATTAAAGCTCAGTGAGCGTTTACATGCAGAGTCCTGCAAGCATATTTCTGAGGCTGCTGAGCCTTGATCAGTGTCAAGTGAAACACACTGCAGAGTCAGGGTAAGCAGGAGCCTGAATTTCTGGGGAAGCTTCTAAAGGGGTTGTCCACAGTGGCATAGTGGAGCATGGGGAGGTGACAGACACTGATTCTGACAACAAAGACATGGACACATGCAAACAGATTTAGTTTGGTGGGGGGAGGGATGGGAAGGAGAGAATAAATTCCATCCCTTCCTTCCTGCCCACCTTATCTTTAATTTAAGGCTGATGGATTGATTACCATTTATTATAAGTCCATATGTGTACAGATCCAATGGTAGGATTAGGTTCCTCCTCCTTTGTTATTTGAAGTCAATTGCAGTTCATTAAATCTCCCTCATCAGTTCCACCACCTGCTCCTCTTCCTTCCCTGACCCGAAGTCACATGCCCATTTACTCTCTTCCCTTTGTTTTCTGTTTGTTTCTCTTTTAATTACATCTCTTGATCTTTTCCCCATCAATTATTTTGAGGAGAGAATTGGTCAGGAAACATCAATGCAAATGAAATTGTGGTTAAGAATAGAAACAAAGATGTTCAAGGGAGCTTGGTTTTCATTTTCTAAACAGCTCTGGACTTGTGCTTGAGATCCTGACATACCCTTTTTCCAGGGTGTGAAGCAGGGTGTCTGCAGCACAGGAACAGGGTCCATCCTTCCTTACTCACCCCTGCCTATGTTCAGTGGAGGTTTTAACGGGCTTGTTCAGGGCTTGCTGGAAGTTTTTAGCTTCTGTCATCCTGAAAAATCTCACACTTGGCAATGTTATACCACGGTGACATGCAAGTGGAAATCCCATGACCAGCAGCAAATTAAACATAGATGAAGACCCAGTTTTTTCCTTAGCTTCATGTTCATGGCCAGGCAGCTGGACGGCAGGACAGAGCTGCTTGCAGGACAGCCCTTGCCCCTGCTTGTAGCTGAGTGAAGTAGCTAGCTGGATTTAATCAACAGGGTTTATGATTAATAGGTATTGCAGCCTCTCCTCAGGATCCCAGCCAAGGTGAAGGCAGTGGTGGGCTGGCGCCCTGCCGACATGGGCTCAACAACCCCACCACAGGTTGCACCGCAATGGGTTAGCAGAGTGTACAGCCCCGGGGGGATGGGAGTAGCCAGCAACAGCTGAAAAAAAAGAGTGGTAACACATTAAAAGCACTTGAGCACTTGTCTGACCAGGCGCCTGTGCCTCTCTCCAAAGCCAGTGTTTATAAACACATTGTTTTCTCACTCAGGTGGGGAGACAAGTCTGGATCTTGCTGCATGGAGCAGCTTACCTGTGGTGCTGGGGGAGCTGTGCAAAAATAAAGGCAGGCAGAGGAGAAAGTGCTTTTTCTGCTGTGGGTAGACAAGCCTCAGAACAGTCTTAAACTGAGCTCTGAAGTTTAACCAGCTATTTGGCAGGCCCAAACTCATCCCTTTATTTCTTTTCCCCTGGGTCACTAGAAATCCTCTTTCTCACACCTCTCTTCTTGCTTTGCAACTGTCTGTGCTCCCTAATTGCAACAGAAAATAAGCACACAGGGCTTTGGATGTTGTTTAATCCCTAAATGGAGAAATAATCACAGAAACCAGGTGGCAACTTTCAAGTCTGATGCTCCTTCTCAGGGGTCAAGACGTAAAGAAACCCATATGTTCGTGTTCATAGGTGCACATGGGCAAGTAAACCTTGTGTCTCATTAACTGCCCGCTTCCGCTTCTCTTAAGTGCCATTCCTGACTAGTCAAAGGGCTGTAACCCACCCATGTGCTGGGGTCACTGGATTGTCTTGATCTGTGTGTTTTTATCATTCTTTAAAAAGTTTTTTGAAAAGTTCATCCAGCATTGAAGTGCCATCAGAAGGGTTAATGCTACTTGAGGCATTTCAGATGCTGACAGAGCTTAAACTACACAGCTAGCGCAGAGAGGGATCAGGTGACTCTTAAATGGACAAAAGTCCAGCAATTGAGTTCATTTTGGACAAGCAGTCGTTGGCCTGCATGCTTCAGCTGAATTTTATTCGAACCTCATAAATGTGCACATAGCTGGAAAGCCAGGAAGGAGTCTGTTTTCCAGAGGCCTTGATGTGTGTTGCCTTTCCCCCATGTGTCATGCGGGATCAGCTTTTTCCTGCCATTTCAGTTCCCTTGATTTTGTCCTTGATGGCAACTTGGCAGAGTATGTCAGTCCAAGAGAAGCAAACTTGAAACCCAAACCTACACTCTATCCAGAAAGAAGGGAAGGAGAGGAGGTGCAGGTCCGACAGCCTTGTTTTCCCACACTGACTAAAGTACAGAGATGGGCAAGCTGGGAGTGGTACACTTGGTTTTTCAAAACAGATCCTGGAAAAGCAGTTGATGGTGGAGGAAGAGAGCTCAACTCTTCTAGCATGATGAATTTCAAGAGGAGCATCCCCTTCCTGGGCTTAACTGATGGGCAAGGTAATGCTCCCTTACTGTACAGCTGGCAGGCTGGAACTGCTGCATCAGATAATTTTTAAGCAACTTTCTGTTCTTTTCCTTTCAGTATGAGTCTCAAAACACATTTGTGATCGCTGCCATGAGTGGAGTTTAAGTTGGACTGGTGATGGGATTCATCTGTGGTGTGACCCCTGCTGTGGGAACAGGACCAGTAAAGATCTTTATACTCGTGTCCAGACACCAAAGGTCTCCTGCAGTTCGTGTGCCAAAAAGGTTTCACCTCCTGTCATGGCTTGCAATTCAGTGATGCTCAAAGTTGCTCATCCAGCAGAGCCCCCCAAAAGCCAAGTTGGCTGTCCTTGTCCTGGCTGGGCTGGGCCGTGGTCTGGGTTAATCCTTCCCAGACACAGATGAGGTGACTAAGTGACTAGCCAATATATTGCATAGTTACACATAAGTGTAACCATGCAAGATACTGGCTTTCAAACAGAGCTAATAATTACGTAGACTTTAATTTAAAGGGCCTGTTTGTTTTCAGAAACTTGTACTTGGTTTCTTTTTTGCCCAAAGATGGGAGAGAGGCTTTTTCAGGGGTCCATGAGGTAATAAAGTAAGTGTGTATGCACAAAGCGACCAGATAATCTTGCTGGCTGAGTTCAGAGCCTTCCTGCATTCCCTGCTGTGGGAAAACCAGAAAAATACCTTCATTCAGCTGGAGAGGTATTGCAAAGTGCCAAGTTTTGTTAAGGATTATGCTTTACCTTGGATTCACAGTGGCCCAGATGCACTCTCTTTTTGCTTGTGCTTTGGTTATGGCTGCAATATTTAATTTTTATCTGTCTTAAATGAATCCAAGCCTTCAAATCCCAAGATCCACCATCACCTTTTTCCTCCTGCTATTTGACTATTCTGGGTGAGTAGCAATGTGTTGCACCAGGTGCCAGGATGACAATGCAGCTGGGACAAGTCTGCCTGTAGGCTGAAGACCTGGATCCAAACTTGAAAAGCTGGTTTTACGACAAAGTAAGATCTTCAGCTCCCAGTCTAGCTTTGGGTCAGATTTGCTTCTTGCTGGAGCCAAGCAAAATGTTCTGTGAACATGTAAAATATGTCAGTGGGGAACAGGACATTCCCAGCCTGTAAGATAGTGGTGCATGAGCATTTTACATGTGTATCAATTTGAAGGAAGCATATGATTGTGACATGTTTTGCAGGTAATAAAAAAAAAACAACACTTGGGCAAATCCCCTCATGCCTGAAATCTACTACATTTTATAGCGAGTCATGAATTCTTGAAAAAAAAATCTCCCCTTCAAACTCTTAATCAGTCTCAAGAAACCACACTGAGATACATGCTGGCAAAAAAGCAGTATGTCTTTCAATCTCTGACAAAACAAAAACTCTTACTGCTTTCCATCCCTGGTGAAGCATAACTGCCATAATGGTGTTCTTGTAGTTTCTTTAAATCCTAGGTGAAGGTTTCAATGCATAAAATAAATGTGAAGGAGTTTTAAGGGTCTTTTTTCCCCCCATTATAAATTCCATCAAAATCCTAGAAGAGGAATACAGAAGGGGGAAAAAAATCATTTTTGTAGCAGTGGGAACCCAGCCTTGACTGCTTTGGGTACATGTGTAGAGGTACTGAATACAATGAAGTTATTCATGTGCATAAAGGTTGTCGGATCAGACCCTATCTTTGTAAAATATTTAATTACATACCATCAGAATCATGTCAGCTATGAAAAAGCAATAAAAATACTAAAGTGTGTCAGTGAGCAGTAGTAGTAACTGTAGTGATATAAATGCATTAAGCTTTTAGGCACAGCTCACATACACTGAAGACAGCAAGTCAATGCTGGTTAATAATGTGCAAACAATACATCAGCATCATAGTGCACGTTCAAGCAAATTACTATGCCTGTTTTGCCAATTAGTACTCAAATTATGCTACGTGACACCTTACTGCATGCTTTGGAAGGGGAAGGGAAGCCACAGGCCCATCATCTGCTAGTTGTCTCTTCAGTCAATGCTTGAGCATCGTCTTCCTTGCTACGAGGGTGAAGGTTTTATTGCTTTACTTTGATTGATGGGCGAGAGGCAAGACGACCCTGATGCTAAAAACAGGAGCCAGGCAATGCACTTCAGTTTGACCGTGAAGCCACACGCGTGACGAAGGAAAAGCACATTGTCAGGAATGCTTTTACCTGGGAACATTTGGCGAGAGGGCACAACCAGAGCCCTTCCAAGCCACGGACTGGGAAGACGTGAGTTACAGAGTGACGCCAGGTTTTGTGCTGGCAGGCAAAGGCGAAAGCAAGAGTCAAGATGAGAGCAAGCAGGGCATCCTCATCCCACGCACTCCCGAGGAGTAATCTCAGCTCTCTGGGGGGTTGCATTAGTGTTTGGTACAGCACTTTCTAGAGTTGCATCAGCTTGTACCTGCTTTGTTTGCGTTGCTGGTAGAGACCGGAGTACTAATAATGCGTTCCATGGGGAGGCAACCCACAGTGGAAAGCAGAAACTGAGGTGGGAAATACCCAGAACATCTTGGAGCAAACGTAAACCATGGGGAGGGAGTGTGACAACAAGTGCAACTCTGTGCCAATCTGTAGCTGGCTTTGGCTATGTGGGTGGGGTGAAGTGGGTGCGGAGCAGGTTGTGATTTTACTTGAGGTCTGTAAATACAGAGTGAGTAGGAACAGGTAGCTAGAATAGCACTTCCTGCCTCTGAGTCAGCGATGCTGCACATGGGAGAAGCTGGCAATCAGAGGTCATGACTGAGTTACATTTCCATAGCAGGTTTATTTTGTGCTGCTCTTCTGCATAACCTGTATTTTTGCTCTGTGCAATTGGTCAAAAGCAAAATATGATTTTCTATGCCTGTGTGCACAAACATGTTGCACTGCAAGTTCCTTATTTGAATCTTTGTTCAACACACCATGCTGGCCTTCAATTGCTTTCCTGCCTTTTTTTTTTTTTTTCCATTTTATTATTACTTCTAGTTCCCTTTTTCTCCCCCTTCAGCTGAGTGACTGTAATCTGTACCAAGTACATGCTGTAAATAACATAGATTATATTTGGTGGGCAGCAGGGTGCAGGACTCAAGAGGCATTTCGAGAACCAGCAAAAGTGCCATGGTTGGCTTTGTAGCTTTTAGGTTGGATCATCTCCTCCTTCTTGCCATCCCTTCCCCCATGATTTTCTGATGGCTGCTTCTAAATAGATTTTTATCGGGGGGGGGGAAGCAAAGTGGATGACAGCAGATGTGTTCCCTTAACAGGGTCTTTCCCTCAATGGCTCTGCTAATCATTATGTTTTGCTCCATAGGACTTTTTATTCATTTAACAGGTTTATTTCCAGATTACATATTTGTTTTTATACTGTTTCCTCATAAATACAGGCACTGTAGAAAAAGCTGGCCCCACCATATTTCATGCAGTATTTGTTTATAGTAAGTGGGCCTCACTGAACCTGCATATACAATAAATACCCTTTCAGGATTCCTAGGCAGGAGTGGAAGGAACAGATGGCAAAACAGACCCAGGATTCCCGTTTACAAGGGGATCTTCAAATAACACAGGAGGAATGATAGCCATTAAAAAGCCTGCCTTCCAGTGCCTTAATTTTTGGCCAGAAAAATTAGATATATTAGCTGTTTTTTATTACTGGGTTTTTAGGGGGTTTTAGTCAGTTTTTTTACATTCAGTAACAGGCTTTCAAAGATTTGAAGTAAAGCAAGGATCAGGCACGTCCTTTGTCAAGGTCATCTGTTTGATCCATCTTTTCCGTCACCCTTCTTCATAGCAAGTCAGACTTAAAAGCTAACTAGACAAGACTCAAAACTATGTTTCAGACCCATGGTCTCTGAGAGGTGCCTGAAATATGAACCACGGTCCAGGGGGAAACTTTGCAAACAGCTGCTAAACCTCATACCCCCGTGGCATGACTGTGCCTCACAGATACCAGAGGACTGGGAGAAACATTTTGTACTGGAGACCTCTCTCATTCACTCTTTGGTGAGGGACAGTAATTTGAATTTTATTTTTGCTCTAAAGGATCAAGAATGAGAAGGCTGTTCGCTGTCATTTTTCTGTGCTGTGAAAAGTTTGTATCTGAGTGTGGCCAGGGGAGAAAAAAGTACAAGAAAGCTGCAAGTTAGGGTATTTCTACAGTACAGGACTCTTAATTATCCCAGGGCTTAAAGTCTGCCTGGTTATTTGGCAGTGCCTCTGCTTATACCTGCTAAGACGCATAATTTGCCTGCTTGGCTTGGTGCCCCTCCCAGGTGAGTTTTGACCTCCTCTCTTTGCAGAGAAGGTGCCTCAGTAGTAGAAGTTTTGCATGGGTGTTTTGAGGCACTGCCAGAATACCCCACAGATCTCCCCATCCAGAGCCACTTGGCCAGAGAAAGGCAGTGGCCAGTGTAGATACAACTTCTTGGCCTGGTTGAACAGATGTAGGAGATACCCCGTGCCCTGCTCTCCACTCAGACCCACTGCTTGTGCAGAATCTTCATGCACTGCCTTCTGCTTGAGCAGAGCAAGGAGTGCTGCACTGGGAAAGGGGTTTGCAATTGGTGGGCTTTTTAAAAAAAAAAAGCCTTGAAAAAGCTAACAGACCTGAAGTTAGGTGGTTGTCAGATCAGTGCAGTGCATTACAAAATAATTAGGGTGTTTCCAGTGACAAAGGATGGCAACCACAAGGCTGGAAATCTGCCAGCTGCTTGGACCCTACTGGCTGCCATGCAGGCTTCCATTCTGGTGGTCAGGGTGTCCTAAATGTCATGGGCAAAATTGAGTAGAGGGTGTTGGAAGAGACTGTCATGGCTGGAAGAGGAACCAACTCCCACATACACAAGAGGACTGTTATGAACACTCACGAAAGCCACCAGTTCAGCAGTGAAGGAAACGTTGGGTTCATATGCCAAATTTGGGCTGGCATGGCATGGGCTAGAGGCTTGGGCTGAGCTTGGAGTCAAGTCACACGTTGCTTAATGGTGGCTGTCATCATTAGGTTGTTATATGGATAATCATAGCTTAAGGACTAGGACTTACCCAGGAACTGTCTTGCAGGCTGAGGCAGAGGATGACTATGAGGGCCCCAGAACCCTGTGAGCCAAGTGCAGCTCAGCAGCATGGAAGCCACCAACAAGGCACCCCCTGCAACACGGACAGACCCTGTGGTGTCTTCTCCTACTGTACACCTTGTCTGTGGGTCTTGTGATCCTCCTCCTCTCAGTAACTGAGCTGCTGCATACTCACTGATGTCAGGATCCCTCTTCTGATAGGTAGAAACCTATTTCTCCCTCTGATTGCATCAGCCAAGTGCTTTGCAGCCAGGGGTTTTCCCTCAAAATCTCAAATCCTGTTCCAGCTAAACGTAGCCACCAGCCTCTTTCTTAGCTGTTGCCTCTTTTTCTAAAAGGTTTTGGCTGGAGGGAGGAGGTGGGAGAGGTGAAAGTGAACTCTCCATTAGGCTATTAAATTTCTGGATTCTGACTAGCCTGTTTGTAGGTGTGGTCTTGGGTCTTTACCAAAGTGCAGAAATTTTGCTGATTTGGTGCTGGCTGGGACATAATACATGCTGCTTTGGAAGGACAGAGTTCTGTGCAAGGAAAAAAACAAGGTAAGAAGCTGTGATGCATGACTAGATCTACCCTAAGGCAATAAGAGCAGTGCTACCAGAGGCAACAGTGAAAGTGAGCAGGAGAGCACGGCAGAGCAGGGTTTGGGAATGGGGATGTGGAATTCACTCACCCTGCCAGCCTGTGCCTTGGCAGTATCCTGAGAAACATGGGTTCACAGAGCTCCCCGTGTTTTCACACACTGTCAGCAGAGCACTGGCTGCTTTATTTCCAAATGGCTTCAACTAAGGTCCCTTCCTAAGGGCAGAAAATGCTCCAAGGGCAGAGACTGCATCTTTCCTTAGTCATTGCCTTTATGTTCTGCTGGCAAATGTGCTAATTCTGGAGTGGAAAATAATGGGCCTACCAGGGTAGGAGTGGGAAGAAAACCAAGGAGTAAATTGAGATATGTCCTTATGCCTAAACAAATCTGATGCCTCTCCTCCCCCCCTTTTCCCCTTCCCCGCCTCTCAGCAATATTCAAGCTCAATTTGCAGCAAGCGTGCATTCTGTACAACCAGACAATGCCAAGTTTTATCATCCCCTGCCTCCTGCCTGAGAGGCAGCGGTTGGCTGGTTGAATCCTGCAAGATTGCACAGGATGGCAGCGAGCACTGAATTCCACTCTGTAGGTCCCTGTCTGGGAAATGCACCTAAACGCAGGCAAATATTGTTACATCAGCTGAGCTCTCCCTGCACAAAACGGTGTGATTTACACTTCCCGGATCATCGGAATTTATTGCAGGGAGGTGACAGCCTGCTCTGAGATGCTGTGGTTGCAGTTCCCATCAGTGGGGTTTATAAAGGTGGTTACTGTGGCGAGTGAAGTGGGCAAGATATGAATAGATTCATGAAGGTCTCTATGGAATAAGGAAAGGTTTTTCCAGCCTGCTGTTACCTGATCTAACCAATTTGACATGGCCCCTCATCACAGCAGATCTGAGCAATGCTCAGCATTTGAAAATAGAAAGAGCAACAAACCTCTTCCTTTTCTTCCTGCTCAGTTCACAGGAAAAATATTTTGACTGGTTTGAAGGCTGGGAATTTTAGTTTTTTTTTCCATATCTGTTTAGATAGCTGAATGTGTGTGTGTGTGTGTGTGTGTGTGAGAGAGAGAGAGAGAGCTGAAAGTTGATTTGAAGAAATTAGTTTTGCATTTGCTTCATGCAAGGCTGAATTCTATTAATAATTTCACAAATTTAACATGAAACTTTTGCACTGGCTTCAATGAAACTTGTACATTCAACCTGTAAGTTCAAGGCTGTAGCCACTACTTTTAATGAAAACAGTACTTTTTTTTAAATGTAAGAATCTTGCATTGGAAATTCAAGACACGCTGCTCAAGTTGCCAGGCCTGTGCCACCAGGTGAAGTGACCACGTGCTCTAGCTGGATTTGATAGATGGGATCTACCTGCAGCAGGCTGCCCTCATGCCCAACCTGTCCTGTCTGGATGGTCCATGGTTGGTGAAAATAGAGACTTGGAGTCTTTGCATCATGAGGAGTGGTATGCACTGGCTGTTGCCATGAAGTCTGGTTATTCTGAAGACTTAAAGCCATATATATGAAGCAAGTTAGTACTAAATTGACTACTGTACCTTTCATTAGATCTATCATCCACCTAGAGGCTATTTTCACTTTGAAGTGCCATTTGCTCCATAATAAGTAATGTCTCAAAATGCTGTTAATTAAAGTTTCATCTGTTTAGAGGATTTTCTTCTTCTTCCTCCCCCTCTCCTTTTTCTTTTCTTTTCTTTTCTTTTCTTTTCTTTTCTTTTCTTTTCTTTTCTTTTCTTTTCTTTTCTTTTCTTTTCTTTTCTTTTCTTTTCTTTTCTTTTCTTTTCTTTTCTTTTCTTTTCTTTTCTTTTCTTTTCTTTTCTTTTCTTTTCTTTTCTTTTCTGCTAGTAATTAGTCCAATAATGTGGAGACATTGTTACTGCAGCTCATTAAATTTGGCAATGCTCACTTGGACCTTTGAGTGCTGGTGATGTCAAGTTGACCTGAAATGCAAGGATTCCATCTGTCAAGAGTTACTGATGAATTGGCAATTAAATATAAATATATATATATATATTTAACTCATTACTTGTGCTGGATTGACAGTCCTGCAAGTGCTATCATTTTAAGTTCATCGACAGACTAATAAAGCTTCCCCTGGGCTCCCTTCCTCATGTGGAGGGACCGGCGGCAGAGATGAGAGTCAGATCCTGGAGGGATTTAATTTTTGTTCTGTCTGTAGACTATACTGATGAGAGTGTCAGTCTGGGCTGGGTTGAAGTGAATATCTGGGCTAGCAGAGACAATTGATGCCATGTGGATAACCAAACAGCCCTGTGATTATGGTGGTTGTCAGCTGCTATTGCCTCTTGAACCGGTGGCGTAGAAATGGATCTCTCTCTGTTTCCAAGCAGCATGCAGTCATGGGCAGGGGAATTTCTGTAAATGTGTTCACCACTGCTTAAGAATGTATTCTTTTCCAGCAGAAACTGGAGAGAAGTAGCAGTCCCTTATGTTTGCTGGGAAGTGGCATCCAGAATGTAGAGGAGGTGAAGAACACAGGTTCTGTTCTCTCTGCCTACAAATATGCTGTAACACTGTCATTCAGTGGTGATCACAGGACTGCAGAGTCATTTATGTTGGAAAAGACCTCTGCGGTCATCAAGACCAAATTTTGATCACCACCTTGCCAACTAGACCATGGTGCTAAGTGCCAGTTTTTTCTTGAACACCTCCAGAGATGGTGACTCCACCACCTCCCTGGTCAGTCCCTTCCATAGCTTAGCAGACCTTTCCATGAAGAAAGTCCTCCTAAATGTCCAGCCTGAACCTCCCCTGGAACAGTGGGAGGCTGTGTCCTCTTGTCTTGTCACTGGTTGCCTGGGAGAAAAGACCAACCCCCACCTGGCTACACCCTCCTTTCAAGAAGGTGTAGAGAGTAATAAAGTCATCCCTGAGCTTCCTTCCAGGCTGAACAACCTCAGCTCCCTCAGTCATTCCTCATCAGACTTGTGCTCCTGACCCTTCACCAACTCCATTTCCATCCTCTGGACAAACTTCAGCACCTGAGTGGCTTTCTTGGAGTGGCCCAAAATGGAACACAGGATTGGAGGTGTGGCCTCACCAGAGTCGAGTACAGGGGGACAACCACTGTCCTGGTCCTGCTGGCCATACTATTCCCAGTGCACATCCTTCCTGTTGGTTGTTGCAATGTGTCCTCCCACTGCTGCTTGGGTGATTTGCTACTGCAGCGGGGAAAAGAGAAACTTTAGTACGTATTGACTCCCATAGGCATCAGGTGAATTTGGGATCTCAGTGTTAGTCCCCCCAACTGCATCTTCAGCAAGCACCAGGCCTCAGTGCTGTGGAACATGAACCCAAATTGTTGGCATGCAGTAGCCTGAGAGCAAGGCCACCTGATGGCTCAAAATCAAAAGGTTCAGCCTGTACCAATAGCTTACATTCTAGCATCACTCATCATTTATTATGGCAAGAGGAGTCTGAGGAAAACAACAACAAAAAAACCAACTCAAAGCTGTGAAGGGAGAATAGAATAGAATAGCTTGAGAGTCCAGTTTCAAGGCTGTCCAAGCTGATCCTGGCAACACAAAGCCACCAAAGTGTAGGCTCTCTCCAAAGCGTCCTCTGCTCAGATAGTCCTCTTGCCATGTCTTTAGCAGAATTGGTCATTTTGTCCACCAGCCAAATGTGATCCTCCAGTCCAAGAGAGAGACATCTCTAGATAGGCCACCCCTTAAATACGGAGCTGCAACTTTCGCAAAAAGCAGTCTTTAAATTCTGTCTTCAGACCCCTGCTGTTTCATCAAAGCCCCGCTGAGTATCTGGGCCTAGATCCACCTTGAGCATCAAGAATTACTGGATCCATGCATAGGGAGACACAACAGAGCAGATGAAATAGCTAAATATTCAATAATAAAGATTGTTCACACAGTTCCAGCTTAATGTTACTGGCCAAGGAAAGCTGGATGTTTCACATCAGGTTAGCAGGATATTGCAATATTTTGGCTGCTTATCTGAAGTGGAATGAATGGAACTGCCAAAGCTTTTGAAGTTCACTCATGAGATAATATTTTATTAATTTTCTGAGCTGAGGGCACTTTAGCATCTCCTGTGAGTCTTCTGAATATTAAATGCATGAAGCTCTATAGGCAGGACTCTTTCAACATTCGCTCATTCAGTGTTTAAAAGCGCTCGCTTCCCATAAATTGAGAGCAGTCTCCTTGGTTTTCCGAGAGTTATCTTCTCTCCAATAAATTAGAAAGTATATCAATTTCCTACTTATGCCCTTTGAATTCAAAGCAGGAGCTACTTAAGTACAAGAAGAGATGCAGTCTGAGTTTGCCTTGTTTGTCCGTCTGCTCCACAGAAAATGCAGTTTAAGTCAGAATGAACCACTGTGCTTCAACTCCAGCTGCGAAAATAATTTTATTTCATGAAAGCACTCAGTCTTTTAGTCCTGCTCTGAGCTACTCCGGCCTTCAGCTAGAGCAGAGAAGAGGAGGGAGGTGTAAGATCTGGCCACTGCTGTGCGTGGCACAGGCAGGACTGGCCAGCCTGGTCACATCCCAGCTCCAATGCCTGCCAAGCTGAGACTCGGCTCCTCCAGCTCAGACTCCACAGCAAGATATCTGCCCACCTGGCTGCACTGCCCTAGGGAGGGAGACAGGTTCCTGTGGGGTGACTCTGATCTTTGGATGCATCCGCTCAGCATCAAAAAGCACTAACTTGGACAATGGAGATGTTGAGCTCTCATCAGCTGTGGTTTCCTATCCCCAGCCACAGCCATGTGAAAGCAGGGGAATTCAGGAGAGCACGTGCCAGCCGGAAAAGTGCTTGCTGTGTTAGACTCAGAAAATCCTCTCAAATGTGCAGGGGTAGGTAGAGCTGCCAGCATGGACTTCTGCATCAAAAAGGACAGACAGTTCCTAGATCTAGTGTCTGGTGCTTTATAAATAGGTTTAAATGACAGGGAAAAGTAAAGAGAGTACCAAAAAAGAAATAAAATGACAGTCTTTGTCCAAAAATATGTTAGCTACATTGTTTCTTTTCCCTAAAAAAAGAAAGAAAGAAAAAAAGGTTGCTTTTTCTGCATTAAGCTTGTCATAACTGGATGATTATAGTAACACCATGAGAAGAGCCAGCCAGGATGTGACACTTTAGTTTTCAAAATAGCTCTTCCTAAAATAAACTCTTTCCTCACAGACTGCTACTGTGATACTTATGGGAAAATGTGAACAGACCACTCGTTCTCCCATCTTTCCTTGGAGATTGAGGAACTTTCCGTCAGTTTATGTGTTCTAAAATCCTGTCCCTCAGATGGGGAGGCCAAAACCACAGGAAGATGGGGGGAGTGTAATTTAATACGTTTCACCAATTTGCCTTAATGGCACTTTGGAAGCCTTCAGGTTTAATTAGATTTACTCTGTGCCCACAGAGGATAAACAGATATATCTGCCATTTCCATCAAGACTGTGCGATTTGCAGGGATTCAGTAACATGGAGCAGGGCTGAGCATACCCTGTTGCAGTAAGGCTGCACTGTGAGCACTCACATCGTGACACATCAAACCAGATGTCTTGAGCTGTGGACATCTGTCCTCTTTGGGTGCCGTAGAGCCTGCACTGCCCACCTGCACCACAGTGGGCAGCCCGTCCTTTCTCCCATGCAGAACTTTTCTCCCTCTTGGCTCAGTCTGCTGACTCCCAAAATGCCCATCAGACAGAATCAGCTGCGCTGGTGAAAACCTCCCCCTGGAAAGGAATCCTAGCCTTTTTGGTCAGCGTGGCTGGACCAGGAGGAAGCTACAGCTCCATGGCTTCAGATGTGAGGCTCATGCTGACTTTCCATGCATTCCATAAAGGGACTGATGTGCTGGGCTGTGCACACGTGACACCTCACGCAGCACGGCTGGTATTGCTGAAACATTCATTTCCTTAATTTAAGTTTTTTGTAAATTTGGAGATGATTCCCCCCATCTTGGCAGTAAAGGGGAAGCAGCGAGCACTGAGTTCCCACATGCACTGCATGGGAACTTGGCTTAAGCATGGAGAAAGATGTGAGTCCCCGTGTGGGGACATTCCAGTTCAGACCAGAAAAGCATGCCTTCTCCTCTGCTGTTTTCCAATACTGTGAACTCTCCAAATGAAACCAACAAAGAGCAGGGTCAGATCCTACCAATGCTTACTTATTCTTCAACTAACAGAGTTTAGTGACTTATGTAAATTATTATCCCAGCTACTCCCCTCAAGGTACCATATTGAGGGAGCACAAGGCTCATTTTCCAATTCTCCCTTGCTGTCTTGGTACGTGATTTCTTGCTCCACTACCCATCGCATTCCTGCAAAATGAAATGTATCACCACTGCTGGTTTGTCACGTTTCCCTTCTCCTAGCAGGTATTGGACAGGTTCATTGTTAGCTACACACTTAATAGTGAAACTGGGTAAGTGGGCATGTTCTAAGAATGTAACTTCTTGAAAGGAGACATAAAACAAAGCTGCTAACAGAAAGACTAAAATAATACAGAGGAGATTTTAACTTGGGTTAGACTGGATTTCTCCTCACTGAAGCAAGTAGAAGCTTTCTTTTTTAATAGAGAAATAAATCTGATGATCTCTGAACTGGGGAAGTTCTGCTTTCAATGGACTTCCTCCAGACTGACTCATTGTGAGATATATTGTGAAATCCATGGGAATGGACTGCACTCATGCCATGAAGCAGAGCATTCCAAACAGGATACTTGCAATTTGGGGTACATTGATAAGCTTCCATATCTGATTAGATGGTATGACTTTACATTCTCACGATTGCTTTGTCTTGTCAGGGCAGGAGAGAAGATTCCTCTGTTCTCTTCCACATCCCAGGAAAACAGGCCTCATTTTTCCATAGGTTTAGTACAGTCTAAATGTCCTGAATATACGTGTATTACAGAAGGAAATGTTCATCTACACACATACTTTGCTTGCTCTTTTTCTCTTCCTGACTTTCTGTGGAGCAGCCATGGTTACAGCATTCAGCTTGGCATTTGAAAATCAGGCTCCGTTGGCCATTTGCTCCCGCTTCCTATCTGGATATGCCAAAGTCCTCTGGATTCTCTTCTTGCAGGATGATGGCACACCCCTCTGCTGTTCTGCATGATAAAGATGGCCTAGAAGTAAAATTCAGGTTGATCCCAGGCTGAGGGAATTCGGCATGCCATGGAATCTGTGGCAGGGAGATAGTTAACATCCTCTCCCTCTGCAGGGAGAGGTTGCAGCTGCCTATCCAGCCTGCCAAACTGAAAGGGGATCCAGCCCTCGGGGAAATGTGTCTGGAGTTATTTAATCCCAAAAGGATTATAAAGAGAGTATGCTCTAGGGAATCTCTCAAGCACTATCCCTGTAAAAGTAAAATAAAACCAAACCCCAAAACCAACAATCTCTTTCCAGTTGATGGCTTGCAGCAAAAGATACCCCTGAACTTTCACCGAAAAATGTGCCCCAGTCGAGACAGTCAGTGCTGCTCCTCTGGAAAACTTCTTCTTCTTTGGCTTCCATGGTGCTATCATTTCCTGCCTCTCCTACCTCTTTAATCTCCTTCAGCACGTCCTTTGGAGGACCTTCTTATCTTCCTCCAACTTATGTATGGGTTTCATCGGGCTGAGTCTTTTATCCCCACTTCTTTCTCTATTGTATCTTATCCCTGGTTAATCTCAGCCATGCTCCCTACTTGGTCTGTTCATCTGTTCTCATTTTGACTTGTGTTTAGACTGTAAACTGCTTGAGATAGGGCCTGTCTTTTTATTTTATACTTTTACAGTACCTCCAGGAACATGAAATTGCAGGCTGGACTAAGTCATCAAACAGAATTAAAACATTAAAAGAAAGCTAGTCTAAAAGTTTGAATGGAAATATCTTCCTCATTTTCGGCAGCAATCCAAGGCAGTGCAGCTTTCATTTGTATAAACACACGAGCATTGCTCTCCTATGCACCACAGCAGGATTGAGTAAACGACTGGTTCACCCTCTAGTAAGTCATCCATTGCCTTCCCAACAGCAGGCATCAATTTTATAGTAAGCAGGAAGAAGAGGCCCTGTTCCTTTTGTGAGCAGCACCAGGAGGATTTGGTTTTCCTGGCTGCATGAGAGATCAGCGTGGTTAAGATGGTGTCCAACTGCTGCCATGCCCACCATAGTTAGCTGGCATCATGCAAGGGATGTTTTTTAAGGAGCCGTGGCAGCAGGGGGTTTTTTGTCCATTTATTTTTCCTGCTTTCTTCTTTGAAGGCTCCTCAGGAGAGCTAAATGTTTCTGCAAAAGAAGAAAAGTCTGAGTGTCTTGAATAGCACACATTTTATATACCAGTGGGCTCTTGTCAGCGCTTTTTTCTTAAGTCCATTGAGATCTTCAGTGAAGTTTCTTGTTCATGAGCAGTGATCTGTCTATTCCTGACAGCTTTACATGGTCTCATTCAGAAGACAAAACACAGTTTTGATTTTTTGGGGTTTTTTAGGCAATTCCATAATTTTCTGCAACCTTTTCTTTAAAAACTATAGAAGCTAAAAAATGCCTGATAAATTTGAAACAGGCATGTCCATGTAACCACTCATCTCTGATGGCCACAATTAACCTCTAGTCAGCATGTGCTCATTTTGGTTTTTGGCTCTTTGATTCTTGTGGTGTTTCCCAATGACACAGGAAAGTGCCAGGATCTTCCTGGAGCCCAGTCATGCCATACAGGTGTCTTCCTCCTCCCTCACCTGCCAGCTGCCTGGATAACCAACATGGCATGCATCTGCCTGAGCTCTCCCACATTTTAAGTACAGCTGACCCTGGATGGTGACCCAACCTTCCCATTTCCTCCTCTATGTCCCAGATCTTCAAATGTAAGTAGTTTTCTTTGTGATCTTTGCCACTGATGAGGGAATTTGACCCTCTAGGCATCTCTGAAGCTTTTCCCGTGACATATATGAGGAAGCAGCAGATGATTTATTAACATCAAATAAACCATTAATTTGCTCATTCAGTATGATTACTTGTTTCTTATAGTAATTGTGAATTACCCAATCACCTTATATTTTCACAAAGAAAGACAAATCACAAACGGATCAGTAGAAGAGAAGTACTTTCAGGGTAAATGACACGACTGTATTTGTGCAGGAAACAGCTAGAGAAAGGAAACAAGCTGGATGGGGAACACTGGACTGGAATCTGGTATGGTATGGAGCTGTGGCTCTGCTCCTTGCACACTCTTAGCAAATTTGGCTTGATGCCTCTTAATGATGCACTTCAGGGCCTCTGCTGTTACTTACCTGGCAGTAAAATAGTTTCCATACTAGTGATAACAGTAGTGGACAGTCATTAAAATTCTGAAATAATTTGTATAAGGTTCGTGTCCTTGGACTGGAAGCATGCTATCTATTTGAAGTGCAGCCTTGGAATTTGGGCAAGGCTATTTTTCCCTTTCTTTGTCTTTCTCAATCTCAGTTTCCCCTTTTGTAAAAAACTGAGAATGAATTTGCAGGAAAATAAGAGTTAGACAATTAGCCAGAGTAGGGGCTGATTTGGATACAACAGATCTTCGTAGGGGAATATATGGAGACTTATGTATGGACTACTGGGAATTAGGATATGGAGCTCCACCTTGCCCTTTACTTCCTGTTTTATTCTGTGCAAATTTTTCCTCACTCTGTTAAATTAAGCTATGAGTAGTGGCTTTATTTTTACTGACCTGAGCCATGTTGCTTTTGCAGAAGTGTAGACACCTGCCTATGAAATGCCATAAAGGGCTCTGACAGTTCATGGTATGGCTGTGACATAAACGACTCTGAAGCACGGATAATTTTTTTGTTGGTTCACCCAGTCAAAGGGAAGGAGTTTGAAAGGGCCAGTTGAATCTGGTGAATCAACAAATGCTTACAGGAATGGTGCCAGGGGTTTGCCTCTTAGACCCCGAGGCCACTGGGGGCTGATAGGGCCCATCTGTCCTTATCAGACAGAGAGGGAAGGGGAGGGACAGCTTTGGCCACAGCTGGTGAGGAGGGCTTTAAAGTTCTTGGGGCAGGGGAACCTCAATCCATACTATCTCTACTAGTTTGATACCAGTGCCAGCAATGGATGCACAGAGCCTGCACAGGTCAGAAGAATGCCTGAAAATCAGCACAAAGGAATTCCAGAGAAATTGTCAAAGCAGCCAGAGACTGTGTTAGGAAAGCTAAAATTAGATCTGGCCAGGGAGTCTTTTTAAAGCTTTGCATGTGCTGCAATCCCTTCTCAAGACACCAACCTTTATGCCTTTGGTATTTAAATTTGAAAGATGACATTAGACATCTCACATCTTCAGCAGCAGATCGAACTCTGAGCCTGGCATGTCTTGTTCTGTTGGGAAGTAACGATAACATTAGCCATTGTTAGAATAGATGGCAGTCTATTTGACTAGTTTGTTCTGTGATAACTGAAGGAAGCCTCTATGAGAGCTCAATTTAAACTGATATATGCCCCATTCAAAACCAGCTAGCAGATATTTGTGGTAAAATTTAAGAGTTAATTTAAACCGATTTTGGTGAAACCTGACTTTCTCTAATATACACCACCTATGCTTTCTATTTTCCTCTCTTGTGGAAGAGTAATTTAAAGCTGATTTTCCTTAACTGAGGGAACAGAACTAATACAATAAGCTTCTTAAGATTTCTGTAAATCAGAAGCGTTCATTGGGACATCTCAAAAATTAAAACTATTTCAGCACACTGTCCATCATTGCCATTATCATAATTGTATTTGTGTTTTAATGGGATGCATCCTGAAATGTTGTGGCAGTTGAGCAGTGTCAGGAGAAAGCATCCCTCTTCCTGTGAGATGCCCCTCTAACCTGCACACAGCCCCACGTGCTGCAGCCTGGAGCTGATGTGCCCGGCCTTCCTGGCTGCCAAAAGCCCTTTTGCTGGGAATGAAACCACGCTGTAAATCACACTCACATGTTAGCAGGGAGTGTATTTTCACACCAATGATTACAGTCATGCCTTTAGTCGAGGAGGTTGTTTTGGGGCAGTAAATTGTGCTATGTGTTATCTCTGCCATCCTCCCCTCTGGCTCCCTTTTTCTTGCTGGAGAGGAAATGATTGTTCTGAACAGCAGAACCCTGACAGCATCCCAGGCTTTGCAATCATCTTTTGTTTCCATTTTTGTGAGAGAAGTATCTGAAAGGAGGATTGAGAGGAGCTGGCTCTTTGTATTGGAAGTACATAAATTACTCTGTCCCAGGTTCTCATCAGAGCTTTGCATCTCACAGATGAAGCTCAAGCAGTGGCCTGTAAACAGTACATTAAGTTGGACAATGTGAGAACTACCAGCCTCCTGACCTGGTGGTGCATAAATCTCTCCATTGCTCCCATCCCTTTTGCATTTGTCATCTCCTCCAGCGCCATGCCCAGCCCAATGTGAGCAGGGGTATAAGCACCTCCTGGTACTGCGCTTGGCATCTCACACAGGGCACTTCCCCCTGCATGTGCCCCATGTCCATGGGGTGTTGGAAATAGGCTAATTTTAAGGTCCCTTCCAGTCCAAACCTTTCAGTGATCCTATGAAAGCCTTTGTGGAGGCTGGCCTTCACGTCTGAAATGTCATGCTGAGTGCAAAGCAATTCTCACATAAATGGCCATTCTTTATGTCAGGGGTAGGTTATATCAATAGAGTGAGCTGGACCCATGGTCAGTACAGGATAAACTGATGGGTTGGTACATGGTTAACCAATTACTATAGAGGACAGGAGGTCAATGGGCTTCTCAATTTCTGCAACACCTGGGTGCATATGAGCATTTATAATATCGAATATTCATATCTGTAGCAAGCCTGTAGCAAGTATCTGTTGGTAATTTATTAATTCTTTATAAACATTCCCTTAAGGTAAGTTGTGAGTTTGTAGATGATAGTTAGAATCACTCAAAATATTAATTTTTTTCTCTATCATGGAATGAAAAATCAATTAATTCTGGATTTCAGTTACAAATAAAACACATCAGAATGAAAAGTTTGCAATTGCAAAGATATTCATTATAGACCTTGTCAGACTGGACTGTTCTGGTGTCCCATTTAACCAAAATATCACTGAAATTCTCATTTTTCATGCTCTGCGACAAAGCACAATCTCTCATGAAGCAGATATCCAAACCAAAAAAGTATATTTTGATGTTACTGGAAAACAAGGTTTTCATTGATCCAAGCTGAGCTTTGCGGTTTTTTGAATTTTCATTTTGCAGAAGATTAAAAAAAAAAGATCTTAGTTTTCTTTCTCGTTTTGCTTAGGAGCACAATTAAGTGGAAAAAAATGGAATTCCCTTAGCAGCTAGCAAGTCTAGTGTTTCCACATGCTTCTCTGAAAAGTAAATGGGATTACTTTGTTTAAAAACTGCTTTTAGCAACCTCTGTTAAAGCCCTAAAATGCACAGGAGGGCATGATCCTTCCTCCTTTGAAGTCCCTGGCACTGTATCCATTGACTTCACAGGGAGTGGGATTGACTGAATAATTGTGTTGCAGTGTGAATGTCTACCCTGACACTGCACAAAGTCACACTGAAAGCCACTTGATGTCATTCTAATCCTGTCTCCTCACAGTGGTGTTCTGGAGAATAGGGTTGGGGTTGTTTTTTGTTGTTTTTTTTTTCCCTCCGTATTTATTATTTGCAGAAGGAACTAGTTAACGAATAGAAAGGACAAAGCTGAACGAGCGTGTCATTAATTTCCGAAGTAACTTGTTCTGCGGCTGCAGTGATCAAGTGCTCGGTGCAGCAAGTGCTAACAAGGGGGTTTTAGCCGGCGGGGCTTTAATGCGCTAAGGAGAGCGCTGTCGCTGGAGGTGTCACCCAGGCGTGTGCCCGAGCTGTGGAATGCCAGCCCTGTGAGGAAGGCAGAAGCCTCCTGGTCACAGAGCTTTGATCCGAAGCAGCCTCCCCAGCAATCAGAAGCACTGGCTCCTGCCGGGGCCGGGCAAGGAGCGCTGCCATATGGCGTAACAAACACCGGGATTCCAAATCCCACAGCTCGTCCCGGCCGGAGGAGCCACCGAGGTGCCGATGGTGCCCCGGCACGGCTGTGTCTGTGCGCTGGAAGTCCTCTGCTGCTGCTGCTGAGAGCATTGCTGGCTGTGACCAAGGCAGATGGCCAGGATAGATGAGACCCTTACGGATTGTCCCCCGGGAATAATTACGGCTTAACTGCGACGCTTAGCCAGAGCCTTTTGTGCTCGTGGTGCCCTCAGGAAGGCCTGGGAAGCAAGCTGCCTGGAATGCAGGGGTAATGTGCTCCTCCTCAGCTTGGCAAGCAGAGAAGAGGGATGAAATCCCACCTCTCCTCCACCAAGCATCCCGAGGGAGGGCAGCGCTGGCACAGCCATCCTTGTGAGTTCAGCCCTGAGGGTGTAAATAGGGGAAGGTGGCGAGTCATTACCTAGGGAACCTCGGAAGGTGCCAGGTTTTCCTAGGAATGCTGGCTCTGCCAGTATCACGCAGGCATTCTGCCCTTCACTGGATCACTCAAACATACCAGGTAACAAGGTTTAGAAGGGCAACACTGCTGCAGCAGGAAACACGGGAATCGTTTCATACTGATCCCACAAAATGAGTTCTTTGTACCTTGGCCAGGAGCAGAAAAACCCTGCACAAGCCTTTTTAACACACACATGCTGGCAAACCTGCTGCAGGCTGGGAGAGGACTGTAAAACATGGGAAGAAGCTGCCAATATCAGATATCATGGATATCGCAGAGACAGAAGGACTGGAGACTGATTTAAGGTCAAATTGCAGCATAGCCTGTGAGGAACACAAAGCAAAAAGTGGATTTAAAGCATTCCTGATTTCCCACATAAGGACATGTCCTGCTTCTGCAGCCCATTGGAACAGCTCAGAAATGCAGGTCTCTGCCCAAGGTGGGCAGCCAGCAGCCCCTCTGCCTCCGCCACGGGCACAAGGCAATTCCCATTTCAGGACTGTGCTGGAGAGCCCACAGCTCATCCATGCTGGTACATCTCAAAGCTTGCTCTTTCCAAGCTCTTGATAGCTTCTGTCTCCTCCAGCGAGTATCATGGGATGGTCAGGGAGACTTTTGCTGAGCTTCTGGTTGCTTTTCCACAAGACTCTAAGTCTCCCTACCTTTTTAAGTCCTCTGTCACCAAGTAAACAATATCCTTCTGTCTTATATACCTAAAACCAAAAAATGTCAAACCAACAAAAAAACAGGCAAGTGGCAATGGAACGAAGTCAAGAGTCACTCTGGCACTGTTTTAATGTAGCTATCTCACAGTACAGAAGATGTCCAGGCAAGTCCTGGGCTTTCATATCTTTGTTGGCTAATTTGATTTGGCTAGGGCAGGCTTATCAGATGCTCAAAATGGCCTGTTTGACCATCTAAAGTGTAAAGTTTCAAGAGGGCAGATGTGAAAAAAATACTGAGCCTGTAGTTTGCTGATGTATGTTAAGCAGGACTTTCTTTTCTCTAAAACACAACAGAAGGTTGTAGCACATCACATTTCACTTTAAGTTGGCTGAGAGTAAGCTTTGAAAACCCAAACCCCTTGATATACTCCTGTTAATCATTGATATAGTCTTTGATCTCTTCTCAGTTCTGTGTAGTTGATTGACTCATCCCCACGTTTTTAACCAGCTTTCCATTTGTGCCTTTTTTTCCCTCAGTGTATCTGTTCTCCATCACAGTTTGGGCAAGCAAAAAAGCCATAATAGCAAGGGTATTTTGTAGTATTTCTGATCAAATTGTATACAGATCTTTGTGCAAAATTTCTAGTACTATTCCACAGGACAAAAGGGATTTGGGATAATATCCGAGCTGCTCAAACTCCCCTTCTCTGCAGTTATTTCCAGCTCCTCTGTGACTTCAGATAACATTTGCAGGAGAAGCCTCTTACTGCTACTCAATATGGGATTCCTCAAACACATCCTGCTGAAGTCTGGCAGAAAAGCACCATGGCTTCAGGGCTGAAAGGAGTGTGAGGTAACATGCTTCAGGCACAAATTCCTCCCTCTCTTTTTCACCTCAAAGCTTTCAGCCAAGTCTGCTTGGATTGCGCTGTGGGCCCTCAGTTCATCCTGCAATAAGCTGGGGCTCCAGGAATAGGTATCTCCAAGGTGGATGCCTGAAGATGATGTGACTCTGCTACCCTGCCAGATCTGGGGCGGGGCTGGCAGAATTTGCTGCTGTGCCCTATCTTTGAGGGCAGTGGCAAGGGCATCAGCTCCTATGAAACCCAGCTGGTGAAAACATGCAAAAATGCATCATATCTTGGTTTTACTGGTGATTTTGGTG
Source organism: Sturnus vulgaris (assembly GCF_052056855.1). NCBI lineage: Eukaryota > Metazoa > Chordata > Aves > Passeriformes > Sturnidae > Sturnus > Sturnus vulgaris. The sequence continues at coordinate 68,100,341 of NC_142243.1, read as the reverse complement.
ATGGTCTCAAGTGTCCATCCTAGGTCCAATTTCTCTGATTTTTTCAAAAAACTCAGAAATAGCTTTTGAGTTGTGCTGAATGGGTGCTACCTGGCTGGTCACCATGCCATCATGCTTACCATTTTCTCATTACACTGGTGTTGCAGACTCCACATACTCTGCTGGTCCCTCAGCTGCGGTACTCCCGAAAAATTATCCCATCCCATCCCATCCCATCCCATCCCATCCCGTCCCGTCCCGTCCCGTCCCGTCCCGTCCCACCCATTTGACAGTGTACGTGCATGAATTCCCCTTTGGCCCTGTACTCTTCTCTCACACAGGCTTTCCACAAGCTTTTCTGTTTGATGAAACACTTTCAAGTGCAGGTCATGGCAAATTAATATAAAAATTGTTAAAAAAGCTTGAAGCAAATAGCTGGGCAAAACATTGCCTACTGGGCCACGTTTCCTGCTCAGTTCTGGTACCATGGCACAAAGATGGATAATGAGTGAAGTTGGTCTGTTTGGCTTCTTTCACTCCTTAGGAATTAGCTGTTTTGCTGTTCCCTGTCTAAGCAAGATGGAATACAAATTAGTGGTTCAGGTTCATGTCCGTTTATGTGGAGGGCAGACAAAACACTAAATAAACCTCAGCATGGAAAGACCATCACAGAGACTGAGCAGTCAGTGGCTTTAAATACCCTAAATTCGGCTCGAATTCTCTGTGGCTGCAGTTAAAGTGAGAAAGGGCTGTTAGAGGCACTCTTACATTCCCTGATAAAGCAAATGTTTACCAGACACAGGAACCAGTCTTCCTCTTGTCCTCTTTAGATTAAATTGCCTGATAGAGCAGAAGACAGAGTTAACTCTGTGCTAGGACCAGGACAGAAAGCTCTTGACAAAATTAAATTACTCAATTCACTGCAGAGGGAACTGCTTGATCATTTCATGTGTATGAGAGGCACAAATCTCAAATTGCATGTTTGGCAACATATGAGGGCTATATACATATATAGTCAGTTGATGTTGTTATTTTCATTAAATGAGGTCTCTTCTTTTCTCTATTTTCGATGCTGTTCTCCAGGGAGATTAATTTGTATGAAAGTAGAGCGCTAATTGCACCAAACAAGCTGGGGTACTGCAGGAGCATAATTAAATTTAAAAAAAAAAAAAGTAGTGTTAATACAATTGTGGTGCTAATTAAATAAAATTGGTGACAAGTGTCTAAGGCAGACCAAGTGTAAGGAGAAAAACTGACAAAATGATCAATTTAAAAATTCTCACAGATATTATAGTTCACTGGTAACTGAGCCGAATTAAAAGTAATTGTACACAAAGTGCTGTGGGAGTACCCGATCTTGCTCTCAGGAAAGTGGGACTTTTGCCAATTCAGACTCTAATGTTCCATAAATTGCTGATAGGAAAGCGATAGGCTTATTTTACTTCTGCATGTGTTTAAGAGGGGGCTAATTCAGGGCCGGTCAAACAGACTTGGGCAACAGCTCTCCCAACATTTGCAGTTGTGCCTGCAGTTAAACTGCCCATTCCCTGCTTTGATAGGAATTGCTGGTGGTCCATGTGCCACGGGGACCTGGAGAAAGCATGGAGTGGGCTTTTTTTCATAGTGGCACACCATGGCTTTGACCTCACCAGCTGCCAGCTTTCTAGACCTTCACAGACCAAGGGTGCATCATTAGGCTCCCTCCTCCGCCCTCCAGGGAGCAGGGGGGCCCTTAATCAGCATCCCAGCTCAACTCCCTTCCTCTTTGGCATTTATTAGTGGCTCAGAGGAATTGCATGACGCCTACTGCAGCCCCGGCTTCCTCTCCAAGCTTGGCTGTCCCCAGCATTTTCCTGTGCAGCGCCCTCTGATCTGGTTCCCACCTTCTCCAGAAGGTCACTCCCACTGCCCAGCTGCCCTGGGGACAGTTTGCCAGCTGCACCTGCCGTCCTGGAACCCTGGCTTCCAGCCTTGGTGCCTTTGGGGAGCCCTTCCACCGTCCTGAGGCTCTGGAAAACTACTTCTCGGGTACTCTGATTTTCCTCGTGGTTTGTGTTGATGGAGGAAACCTCCCACTCCTCCTTCCACCCACAAACCAGCAACTCCATGCCATTTCTAGCCTGTGTGGTCCTGAAACAAATAAAAAAGTCCTTTCAGATGCGAAACAAAGTAGCCTTGTCTGCCTGAGTCAGCAGCCTAGAACAATAGCTGTGAGCACTCACCTCGCAGCAATTTCTACCCTCTCTGGGGTCACGCTGTAATACAGTAGACCCCCAACTGTGGTTTTAAAAATGCATTGGCTTGTTTTGGGAACTGAGTCGAACAACTTCACTGAGCTTGCAGGAAATTAGTTGTGATCCTTTATACAATGAGAATTTTGCCTTTGACTTCGCTGGGAGCAAGAGGAGGACCTCAGTGCCTGCAGAAAAATTGCCTGCTCTTGCTTGCTGGAGCAGAGGGAGCTTGGGAGATAAGTGATTTCTCCGTGTAGGTGTCTCAGCTGAGAAGAAAGTAGAAAGGATAAAAGTTCCCTTTCGGCTCATATTTCATGGCCGGGATTGCTGGTCACTGCCCTATGATATTGCTGGCCAGAATGAAAAGCTGAACACAGAAACTGATGTCCCGATTTTTATTGTTCTTACATTTTATTGATGATAAGCCTCAGAGAGAGCTCTCAATCTGGGACGTGATGCCTCTGCCCTTTCTTGAGGAGGTTTGATTTGAGCAGGGTCTGCGGGGCTCTGCCATCCATTACAGCTTCTTATTTTGCTGGTGACTAATCCTGCCCTGCTATCTGTTCTCCACGTGAGCACTGCTGGGCTGCAAGGCGGGTGTCATTCATCGTAAACATGTTTTTAATCCCAATTTCAGTTTCAGAATAAACAAGAATAAAATTGCTGCTGAGTTTCAGCCTGATGGTTTTTATTCACTTTCCTGAGTCTGAGTTCATCATCCTTCCTGTCTTCATTAGTGTGAGTCTTGCTTTGTCTCTGTGCTCTCTGCATAGCAGCCAGCCTGTTTCCTCACCTGTGTGTTAATTACTGCTGGGTTCTGCTCAGCTCAGTCCTCGGCATTTGGAAAGGCAAGACTTGACTGAAGGGAAAAAACCCAAAAGAACCCAGAAAAATAGAATTGGCAGAAGTTGTCATCTTCCTAAGAGTGCTTATATCATCCACAAGGGCGTGTTCCTCCTGCGCAGGAACAGTGTTGGCTTTGTCTGGCTTAGTTTACAGTAAGACTGAGGCCTTTTCTCTGCTGTTTTCTTCCTTTAGGGTGTGCTGTGCTCATTAATTGCCCCAAGGTAGAACATACCACTGAGACTGGACTGAGAGTTAATAACTAGCCTCAGCTCAGTGTCGGGGACAGATGCTCTCTAAACATTCCTTTGGGGCTTGCCCGTGTAGCACAGGAACACAGAGCACATACTCAGGCTCAGCTTCTCCACATCACACATGGGCAAATGCAGCCCAGAAACAGCCTTTGTAGCTGGAGTGATCTGTCTAAGTCAGAAGCAATATCCACAGACATTCTTTTCCACCATCACTGTGCAGAGCAACTATAAATGTGGGATGCAGGCTGTGCCTTTAGGCTATGGGTGCAAATTTACCAGAGGGGGAAGCTTTCCATCCTGGCCCTGGTCTGCATCTGACGCCCAGAGTGACCACTGCCCATGCCATGTGTGGTAAAAATGCAACTTCCCTGTACTTGCCCAAGCTTTGGACTTGAAAAAGCAGGGATTGTGGTAGTGCTGGTGCCCCAGGACGTGCTTTGCAGTAGGGGGGTGTCCTGAGGGGATGGGTGCTGGTGAAAGAGGTGACCAGGGCTGTGGGCTGAAGTGACTGGTGAAGCCTTGCCAGAAGATTTGGGGCGCCAGGTAAGGATATGTTGGTCCTGCCCTGATTCTACCGATTTCCAAGGCAAGCTCTGGGTCCAGGCAGTGTCCTGGGTGCTATAAGCTACTTCTGTAGAGAGAAAACTCCCAGCCATCTTGCTCAGATCCTTGACCACTACAATTCTGAGAATTCAAGGCAAGAACCAAGTGTGAGTGAAGTCTATGTGTATAGCAGGAACTTTGTGAATTCACATTAACAACTGAGGATGCCTTATAACCTTTCTGACATTGAGTTACTGGATAAACAGGGAAAAAAAATTGATGACACATCATAATATGACTTTTATTACCTTTATTTCTACAGCTGCAGTTCTGTGTACTAACAACTGAAGCAGCAACACAATGTAGTGTATTTATATGTTACATTTCTAAACAAGCCAATATTTATGTACAGTATGTGAATATAGGTACTAAATATATACATGGTCTGATATAGACAGACTAGATACATGTGCTTCATTATAGTATATATATATGATTGTAATATATTTATATGGGAAAAAGTGTTGAAAGTATAGCTAAGTGGCACAGAAATGCAGGATGACTTTCTCTAAAATTCTGGGTAAAGATGAAGAGTCTAGTATAACAAAATGTCTG